>NC_142653.1:52910576-53231346 GCF_055504915.1 Nelumbo nucifera
CCCACCACTACCTACACCTCTTCCCTTATCATAGGTGGTGATATTTTCACTCCTTTGTTGTGCCCTACGCCTAACTATACTCTTCCCCCACCATTTGTAGGAATATTTTGACCCACCTGTGCAAAACCAAAAAAAATTGCATAATTAGTTTGTGCCAACAAACATTAATAAATAACACATGAAGAAGACCATGTACCTATAAAGTTGATGTAATTGAGAATGTGTTGGTTGCGGCATTCCTTAACACCTAATATATTGTGAAGAAACTTGTGAATCAACTTGTTGTGAAGAACCCTATGAAGGAACCTATTGTGTCTTACCCTTACCCATATCTATACCACCACCTAAAGAACTAACAATCCACTACCCCTACCATGAGACACTTGATGAGATTGTGGTGCCAATGTCATCTCAAAACCCAATACTAGCACATTGTTGCTTGACTGCCCCTATTGTACATAGAAAAACAATGTTAGTATCTTGGGGTTCATTGAAAAATCACTAGATATAATAACATCAATGGGTGTCATTATGACCCACCAAACAAGCTAATCAATAGAGAAACATTATAATAGGCTTATCAAATTGGAGAAATCCAATTAATATGGAATGGAAAGCATTAACAATCCAAAGCAATTTCAATGGAGCATACCCCCAAACAAACCTATATATGTAGAGCTAAAGTATTGATCTAATTCAAATATTATATTATATATTCCTTACCCATTACAAGTTTAAGAAATTTGTTTCATTTAAATTTGGCACCAAGTTATATGATTTGGGGTTCTTTAACAAAACATAAAATGAAGTATAAATTAACTATGGATAACCTTGCATTGTACCCATACCATTGCTTCGATGACTGTCTTTGCCATGACCTTTGCATCTTCTACGATTGTGTCTTTCAACCCCACAAAGTGTACATTTCATCTTCTTAAACCTCATAGACACGTACCCCAAAAGTGTCTTCGTCTAATCCCTTCCTCTACCCTTCATTTGGTCCCTTCCTCCTAGACACTCACAAAATTTAAGGACTATAAGCCTTCAGGCACCTCTCATTAGTATACAATGGATCAATATAGTCATATATTTTGCCTTGTTGTGATTAAATGTATGAAACTTCATAGCAAAATGACAACCTATTAGTGTCCATTCCCTAAAACTATAAGTCTTGGTTTACAAATTCACCACTAATCTTCTCCTAAAATGTTCAACCTTAAAATTTCCATTGCCAACATACACAGAAAAGCAAATTTTGGCTTCTGCTTGGGCATTCTCCAACTTCTTCCGAACATTAGGTTATATTGGCCCCCTATCCCTTTTCAATTTATCCTGCCTTGTTTAACCTAATTTCATCATATGCCTTCAAATGGTATCAACTAAAGTGATTATGGGCTTGTCTCTACTATCCAAAATCCACTTATTGAATGACTCCAAAAAATTGTTGCAAATATCATTACTTCTAGCCCTAGGTCTAAATGCAGATTTAGACCATAGGTTAGAAGGCACAACCCTTAACCACTCATTCTATTCAAACCTTTTAGCTTATCTATATGCCACTGAAACTCAGGGATAGTGTATGTCATTACAACTCCCTAGAAACAATCCCTAAGATCGATCCATTCCCTTAAACCAATCCTTAGAGTTTGCATACATGTTTCTAACACAACACTTAGATCTACTCCTGGCATTAAAGTTTGAAAACATTCATCCAACCCCACAAGAAAGTATCCATTAAATTTTTAGTTTCATAGTAGTTAATAAACGCAAACTAATATAAATTTACATATGAACAAGCTCATATACCTCTTGCTTGTTAGATACGTAAGTCTAGTCACACTCCTATAGACTTCCAATGCAGTCATTTAATAATCTTATAAAATAAATCCAAGCATCCTTCCCCTCAACCTCTACAATAGCAAATGCTATTGGAAAAATAACACTATTATCGTTTAACCCAACAATATGTAAAATCTACCCTGGATGGGGTTCTTTCAAATAGCACCCATCCAACCCTATGATAGGGTGACATCCATCTTTAAAACCATTCTTCATTGCAGTTAAACAAACAAAAAGTCATTAAAACCCCCTATACACTTTCCACTTGTACAATTTTCATTGAACCAAATCTTCATCATACTTTCAAGAGATTTGTCTTTAAAATGGTTTTACAATAATCTCTCAACCAATTGTATTGTTCAATATGCACCCCTTCAATATCAACAAATGTCCGCCTCTTTGCCCGGTAAGCTCTGGATTTGGAAACTTCGACCCTAAATTGTCTCAGAGTTTCATTTTGCAAAACACTAACTTTCTAATCTAGATCATCTCTAAACTTATCTTTATATTTATATGCCAATCATGTAGATGTCACCCTTGTATTTACATATACACGCTCACATGTGTGCTTACTTTTGAATGACTTTATTTGTAAGGTTTCTTTACTTTGCAACCAAAAATCATGAATACATCAACCACACTTATCTTTCTTATAGTCGTAACCCTCGTACTCTCATTCTTAAAATACTTGAAGTCAAATTCATTCATAATTACATAGTTAACTAAAGACTTCCTAAATATTGTAAAATTGGAGAATATCATGCCCACAACCAACTGTGGATTCTCAATTTGTCTATCAAAGAAATATTCAAATCTAGGTCTTCCTTCTTCTTTAGACCCATACAAACTTAACAAATCAATTGGTTGCTTAGAATCAAACAATATCTATAACCCAACAACAACATCAACATTATTGACAAGAACTTGATGTCTTCTAACATCATCACCCTCAACATCATCATCAATACACTCTTCATCACATACTCAATCTCAAAACCATCTTCATCCAATTCATACTCAGATCACCCTCTAGATCAGACCCATAATCTACTTTAGGCTCAAAATTATCATCAACACCATACTTTAGTTCATCCACGTGATTAGTTGCAATTGTTGGTGTCTCATGCCCATATGAACCAACTTGTGACAACCTAGCTTCTAACATATTTAAGTTAATCCTCTTACATCCTTTTACATAAATATTGATATGCCCATGCCTCTCACAAACCCTGCACATCTCTAGGATATCATCATCAATTTAAATCCTACTAACCCATCATCTAGGTTTGCATTGAGCTTCCTATAATGCATTTCACTAGTTGCATTGTAGCCAAGATCTTTCACCAACAATTGTATCTCAATGAGTGATAAAATGTTATCATCAAAATTGTGATTCACAAATACATCACCACCATATATATCATTGGTGGTGTGTTCAAAAAGTAACCACTTTGGTGTATGTTGATGGTGTATATCATACTAGACATCTGGACCAAAAAATAAACACCACTACCAATGTTAACACCATATTCAATATATTAATAAGTAAACTAAGAGAGACAATATTCAAGTGTAGCAAAATCCTCAAAATTCATTAAGCATGTTATTCAACAGGAGTTTTTATTTCATGCTCCCTGAATATGTAAAAGATTTGGGGCTTTGCTTTGACATTTTTTTAGTTAAACCCCATCTTTCTTGTGAAACAACCCCCCCCCCCTGTTTTCTTATTATTCAGTAGTTCCCACCTCTTTTCTTTTTTTTAACACTTTCCCATTAACCCTATCATTCCTTGTAAGCATGTTGACTAGGGTTGTACATGGGTCGGGTTGGGTCGGTTTACTGGGGTTTTCCCAACCGACCCGACCTGGTCGGGTTACTTGAGGTGGAAACCAAAACCGACCCACTGATAGGCAAAACCGACCTAGTCGGTTTGAGTCGGGTTGGGTCGGTTTCGGTTTTGCTCATGTAGTCAAACGTTATTTTTGAAACTTGCCTCACCTTTGGTCCAGTGTTAACCTTACTAACCCCTGTTTCACTCAAAAAGCTTTTGTATTTCCCTAGTAAGAAAGCAACCTTAATCTGTTCAGACCTTTGTTAACCACCACCTGTCATTGAGTAGAGAATTTTTCATGTATGGGTTCCCAACTATCCTTTCTCAGAGCCTAGAGTAGCCATATGGGCATAAGTTTTGAATTGAGATGTTGGATTCAGACCCAGTGATCCTGATCTGCTATTAGAGGAAGCTGTAAGACTTCCTTTCCCACACCGAGCTCCAGAGTTTCCTTATTTCTGAAACTTCTAATCCCCTTCTGTGATTCCTTTATTTGGCTGAAAAAGAAGCTACTTTTGTCCATGTCAATGAAGTTAGGAACTACCGAACTAGTAGAAGACTAGTTAAGTAGGAAGACTAATTCGGTTCGGTTTTGGATCGGTTTTGATTTTTACACAATAAAACCGAAACCAACCCGATATTTCGGTTTATAAATTTGCCCAACCTGAAACCGACTGGTGCTGATGAAAACCCAGTAGACTCGGGTTGGGTCGGTCCGAGTTGGTCAGTTTGATCGGGTTGGGCCTTCTTATGAATAGCCCTAATGTTGACATGGAAAAAGAGACATAATGGACAATAAAGTAGAGGACTAGAGTCCTTTGGGTGTAGATAGGCATCCACCACAAGAACAATAAAGTTACAACAATCACAAGATGAGGGACTAGGTAAAGAAGCAAGGGAAGAAAATAACACTCATAATCACATATTCTTTTAAAGCATTGACTTCCATACTTCAAGAAGAAAAGCAGTCTTAAAAATCCAAATCTAGCAATAATGAATTGTTAAAGACTAAGAACACATGTTCTTTTACCAATATACTACTCTACTGTGATAAACCATAATAAAAAAAGTGTTAACTGGTACATTTGTAAGCAATACTATACTGAGGTAATGTACAGTAAACATGTGTTAAATAACACCTCTACAAACAATAATCCACCGAAACAAAGCACAAGAAGACAACAAACTAGTACAAACAAAACTCCAAACACAATATTCTGAGCAATGAATATGATAAGGAAATACATGACAAACTTGAATAAAAAACATGAAAAGGATAACAGCAGCTTGCCTAAAGGCTGGTGAATTGAACAATATAAATATTAGGGTTCATAGATCAAATGAAACTCTAGAAACTTAGGCTTCCTTTATACAATCAATAAATCAATAAATAATTGAAATACATAGTTTCATATCCTTTCTTCTCCAAAAAATAATGGTTAACTTTTCTCCTCTCGTAATGGCGACGAAATAGTGTTCTTCTCCGATGACAACAAAGAAAACCTCTTATTTCTACGGTGACGGTGGGAAAAACCTTCTTCTCTAGAGAGGATGCAAATAAGCAACGAATATTGGGGTTCCTTTGTGTATATCCACCGATTCACATTGAGATTTTAGCAAAAACTCTAGTGGAAATCAGTTCTCGCACGATACCAATGTGATATTACCAGGGGAATTTTGGTAAAGTGACACCTTCCATCAGCTGAGAGATAGGTGTCTTTCTCTAACGGTCAAAGTTGAGTAGTCTGTGTTCTGTACACCCGCCAATCACGTTCGGCCACGTCGAACTCAGCGTTGAATGCGTAACGGTTGAGTTTGGAGGTCCGTCAATCGATTCCATCCGGTTCAACCGGACACAAAAAAGACAAAACCCATTCATCTGTCTTCACGAGTTCGAACTCCCCCTCCCTCTTTTCATTTCGAAACCCTAGCACCTCCAAGCTCATCGGCAGCGAGGCACAAATCATCCGAATAAGTGTCTGTACATCTTCTTCCTCTCCCTCCTTTTCATATGCTCTATATACCCAGACTTGATACAACATATGTTGCATATGAACCCCCTCCTTCACTCTATAGTTTTCTGCTGCAGAAGAATGGTTAAATAAATTAAAGTAAGATCTGATGAGTTGTCTTGTTGTCCTCTTTATACTTGCCGGCTAAAGAATCAAACAACAAGCCCGCACCGATCCCGATGACCAAGTCGATCGTGTAGTGACCCCCTGGTCCCTAACAATCTCACCGCTTGTAACGCGTTCAAGGTGTCGAACAACCAAGCCAACTCCTGTTGTTGCATTCTTTGCATATCCAACGAAGTAATCACGGATCAGGTTACATGACCAGAGAAGAATAAGAAGAATGAGACGTTTCCCACCCAAAAATCCACCCCTGAACCCAAGAATCCTTGTGGTAGTGGCAGCCGGGAAATCCACCCATGAACCCAAGAAGACGTTTCCGTCGTCTTGTTGTCTCCGTTGTTGTGGCTCCGGTGGTCGCCAATGCTGAAGTCATTAACGCCATTGACAGCTTTCCTATCTCTACTCCGAAGCACGGTGTGGGTTCGACAACAGCTTACTCCTGCATCCATATCCGTTGTCCCTTTACCGGACACAGGGAATCACCATTGAAATGGGAGAGAGTGAATTAAATCATGTGGACTTCGTGGTGGAGAAATCAATTGCAGGGATGCCAGCAGAGCTGCTCGTCTGCAACCGAGAGTTCATATGTTGCATCATAAGTAGCTCGTCTGCAACCGAGACTTCATATGTTGCATCATAAGTCACTCTTCTTCATTGAGTTTGCAGGGAAGGAGGAGGAAGAGTAGCAGCTTACCTTTGATCACCGTTTGATCCTTTGCCGCCAGCGTCAGTTGGTGTTGGTTGCTGATGATCTAATAACAGGGCTAGGCTCGGAAGACATAGGGGGGTTTGAGTCGAGTTCTAACATGAGAGGAAAGGTCAAATCGGGTTTTGTGGCCGATTCAACTAGCTGAACCAGTAATAATGGAGAAAGTCTCCGTTAATTCACGGTTAAGACTGATGAGATGACGTGGTAGGTGCACAGAACGCGGACTCAAAGTCGAGGGGATCTTTGTCGCAAAAAAAGTACAGGTTACTCTGCTCGGGCCGCTCGGCACACAGCGCTCCTCATATCTCATATCTCACAGCGTGTCCCAGCCATACATTCGAAACATCTCCCGTACTTAATTTTGATGGGAGATGTTCCCAATGTACGGTAGGATGTGGCTGTAAGCAGATCCCTATTCATTCAATTTGCTTCTCTAGTTTGCTGAGCTTTCATTTTTCTTCGGGAGCAGGGAAACTAAATTAGTAAATATAGCCCTTTCAGATGGGTCCGGATCCCTTCCAGATAGTTAGATCGCTGCTTGCCTAATAGAAATTGTTCCAAAAGAAATCGGTATGAACTGTGAATATTAGGAGAAATGGCTGAAATTAGGAAACCAAGAAGGGAAGATGAGTCGCCTTCTCGAGATCAAGATCAGGGAGAAATATCTGGATACGGACAAGCAGCACATGATCATTAGACGAGAAAACAGGAGACAGATCTTGTCAAGATAAGGAACAGAAGAAGGAAGAGAAATCCCTTGCTCAAGGTTACGAGGAGAAGGTAACATCGAAGAAACCGCATGACTCATCGGACGAGGAAATCGGAGAAGCATTTTCTCGAGCTAAGAGAAGGAAGAGGGAAAAGATACTGCTTCCCCGCGTTTCTGAGGAGGCTGGAACAACCAGAAACGAAGAGCCACACGATTCATCGGAGACGCGTCAGAAATTCAACCGGCTACCTGAATATATGAAGAGGTGCTTTCTCTATACCTGTTTGTTTCCAAAAGATTACGAATTTGAAGAGAAAACTTTGCTCCAATTATGGGCTGCCGTAGACTTCTTCAGTCTCCGAGACAAGAGACCCAAGGATTTACCACCGCTCCCTACTGGCGCAACTCCGGAAGACGAAGGTAGATTTTGTTTTCGACAATTACTGTTTGGTTCGCTTTTTGAAAAGTCATCTCTTGCTTATCCAAACGGTGTGCCAAGGTACAAGGTCCACCATACTTTCTTTTGATCTACTGCAACAAGAGTACTGGAAAAATGATGAATACGCTCGGGTGAAAGACCGTAAGCCTACCGCCCAGACTTTGAATTCCTCGTTGTTGATGAGCGACGGTATTAATCCGACCGTCTTCGAAGACTTCTACCAATCCAAGAATCTCTGCACACTTCTTTTATTAAATGATGAGTACCGCCGGAGCCCCATCAAGCAAGTGCCTTCTGATCTATTTTTAAATCTAACTTCCTTGCTGCATTGGATTTGAGCAGAACATGCATCGTGGAGTTGCCGGATTCTATTGAAAATTTGAAGAATCTGCGTTACTTTAACGTCTCCGAGACTCCAATTAGAAACTTACCAGAATCGATTTGCAGTCTCACCCATCTACTAACACTCAAGGTCAGGAATTGCGAGCGCCTGGTCCATTTACCTGATGGTACATATAAGCTTACCAACCTTCGTCATCTTGATCTAAACGGAGCTCGTCAGCTGACTTCTATGCCTCCAGGGGTTGGTAAGTTAACTAAATTAGAAACGCTGACCACATTCATCGTCGGAGTGGAGGAAGGATTTCGAATTCAAGAATTGAAGGACCTAGATGAACTTCGAGGATCTCTCGCCCTTTCAAATCTTGATAATGTTAGAGAGGAGTCTGAAGCAACGGACGCAAGATTGAATTTCAAGAAATTTCTTAGAAAAGTAGAGTTTCAATGGAGTCGGTTAGAGTCTAAAGCAGAGAAGACCCTTGAAAAACTCCTACCACCTCACCAATTCCTTACAGAATTGAAAATATTATACTATGGTGGTGCCAAATTTCCTAGTTGGTTAGGGATGTCTAAATTCTCCAGTCTTGCAACTATTTCCCTAACCAATTGCAGAAAATGCACCCAACTGCCGACACTGGGAAAGCTTCCATGGCTAAAATCATTGAAGTTAGAAGAACTCCATGCAATAGAAGAAATAAATCATGATGTGTTCTGTGGTCATGGCGAGTTTGAGGGGTTCCCAAAATTGGAGTCACTAGAAATTGATGGCATGCGTAGATTGGAAAGATGGACGGGAATGGTAGAAGGTCAGATGCCTCTTCTACGCAGGCTTATCATCATCGACTGCCCAAGTCTCACAATTCTTCCGGAACTCTTATACCTCCACTCTCTCCAACATCTGAAAATTTCTCTTTGTTCTAAACTCTTATCTCTCCCAGAGGAAGGGCTCCCAAAACTTGTTCAATTGCTGATTATTATGGAGTGTCCTGAACTCGAGAACCGATGCAAGATGGGAGGCTACAATTGGCACAAGATAGAACACATCCCAAATATATGGATTGGTTACAGACGAATTTCTGGAACAAAACCACTGGAGCAATGCATAGCAGGTATGAATACTTCTACTTTGAGCGATTTTTTTCGGGTTGTTTCTGTGAAAAATCTTTACCATATTCGGGATTAGGACCAGCACTATAAGAATATATAATTACTGGATTAATATAAAATCTCAAACAAAATGTTACTGTTGTACAAAAAAAAAAACAAAGAAAACAAAATGATAGATGGGTGTAGTCACCCTATACTTAGTACAGGGCTATTCTCTAGTATTTATTTAAATAAAGGAACCTAAATGCCTTTTTATTTTCTATTTTCAGTATAAACATCACACGTCTTATTCATCTATTACATGAAATTTTCTTGTAAGTTTCTAATAAAAAATATTATATTAAGAAAACTAAAAAATACACCTCAAGTATATTTGCATAAATCCATACTAACATAAACACATCTTGTAAATTACCATTTAACAATGCGTTCTTCACAACACTCAATTTGCTCTCTCTATTTCTACTATCCATACCTGGTCTTTTCCCCCTTTTTTTTCTGAATGATACGTTACTTTCATATTGTAATTCTGAGCAGATTTGAACGAATTTTAGCCTAAAAATGCACCTTTGTTTTGGCCTTTTGAGTTTCAAAAATAATAGATAAAAACCTATTTGATACACAAGCGGATGTGGCCAAAAGGTAAGACAATTACGATAGACTTCAAAAGACTTCCCTAGCTATACCACATCCAAAGATTATTTCTAGTGCTGCAAATAGATCGGATTGAATTGGATATAGATTCGATTCATTTATATTTGAATTCAAATTGGATTGTATCCATTGGATATCTAGCAAATTCATATTGAATTCAGATTATAAACAGATATCCATTGGATATCTAAAAATAATCAAAGTTTTATATTTTATTAATAAAATGTAGTAAAATGACTTTAATATTATATTTTATGAATAAAATGAACTAAAAATTACATGTGTATAACTTGAACCCAAGGTTCAAAGTATTGATACGTATCGTGCCAATGGCTTCCCAATATGCTCTTCTAGGAGTTGTATCGGGTCAGACCATGGTTCAGAGGGTAGCCGGGCCTTAAACCGACCCCTCTGAGGGGGTTTTGAAAAATAAATAAATAAAACTTTAAAAAAAAATATCGATACAAGCCGATAGGGCATATCGGCCTATGTCGATACTTTGAACCTTGCTTGAACCTATGACAATTTAATGAAAATATAACATTCAAACCAATTTTACCAATAACTATAATATAAATTTTAAGTATATATAAGCATTCCCTATAATTTAATCGAATTTAATCGAATTTGGATAATCGGATAGCATTTGCAGCCCTACTCATTTCTTTGGATTCAACAGATCTCAACAGTATAAAGCGTGTAGAGGGTTCGACACCAACAAGAATTGAAGGGATGTTTCTGACAACAGCAAAGGGGTCAGGCTCCTAAACTGGCAAAGATCCATGCTTGCAAATTTTAGCATTTATTATTAGAAACAGATACAGTATTACAGTTATATATAGGAGACTAAGGCTGCATTTGGCATTCTTAAATTATCTCTTTTTTACAGTTCAAATGCCCCTTTAGAACACTGAGTTTTTAACAGTAAAACGAGATAAATCCTTAAAATAAGACAGCCTCACCACGACTCAACTTTCTGCTTGAGGCATTTGTTACATATTGATCAACTTATTTATTTACTTATTTTTCAGGGTACAAATTACGAAGGCTGAATTCGTACATCATTCAGACGATGATGATTATGGATGGAGAAAATATTCTGAGAAAAACATACCTCTGTCAAAATTTCCCAGGTAAATGAAATCTACCAGACAACCCTTCTCAATGATTAAATTGCCTACAAAATGAAAGGAAACTAATTTGGAAAACCAAACCAGAAACTTTTTTGGTTTTTCCAACACAGATGCTGATTCAAGCAACCAATGGCACCACCAGACTGACCCAAAAGTTCCTTGTGTTTCATGTTTTACCAGTCAACTGTTCACCTATTTTAAATTGCATTTGATTCTTGAATTAAAGGGGGCTTGTTAACGGTGTGATTTTGGGTGTCAAAAGGGCTTTTTGTCAACACAAGGTGGTGTTTTGGATGTTTAGTAGATTTCAACTTTGATTAGAGAAAAACGAGATATTTTGTGCTGGGTACCCTATTTAATACAAAAAATCCACCTGACCCCTTTAAAATAGTTAATTCTCCAAATAAAAATATTGGTAGAGCAAAAGTGGTTAATATTGGGCTATTGGCGTAAGATCTTACCATGTTGAGATTCCACCGACCACTGGGTCAGCTTGTTGATCTGTGATTTTACAATTAAAATTATTTACAATATTAAGAACTAGGTGAACAGTTGATTATGATATCAATGGTTGATTGAAAGGCTAACTGTTGATTTGCCACCATCAAATAGGAAAATAATTCATTGTTGGTTTGGTTTTAAATTTTGTATTTTATTTCCTTCTTAATTATTCTTTATTATAATTAATTTTTTAATATTAATAATATAAAATATAAGTGAATTTTTGTATTTTTTATATTTTTTGTCTTTTAATTTTTCTAATTTTTTATTATTCAATTCTGATATCAATGAGTAACATATTTATCAAAAAGGTTGAAATATTGGCCCGTCACTACATAGGAAAATAATTTCATTTTTTAAGTTGGTTTTATATTTTATATTTCATTTTCAACATTAATACAAGTAATTATTATTTATCACACTTATTTTTCTTTAATAGGTTAATTTAAAATGCTATAGATGTGCCTATTCCTTCTACATTTTTTTATTTTTTGTAAGTTTTATATTTATTTCTATTTTTAATATTTTATTATTTAACTATGACACCATGGGTTAACCCCATTCAACTCGACAAATTTATTGGTGAGAAAAAATGATTTAAATATAAGATTCAATAAAAAAAAATGGGAGTTAATATCTTAAATATAAGACTTCAGAGAATTGGATAAGGAGAAATATAATAATTTTCTTTTACCAAGAAATAAATAAATATTAATAATTTCAATTACATTTTTTACCCTCACAATTAGAGAATGACCAAATTAAAAATAGAATATTTTAATCAAAAATAAGATTCAATAAAAGATGATAAGAGTTAATACTTTAATTAAAAGAATTAACGTATCCAAAACATATCCAGTTACACAAATTAAGGAGTGAAATCATCTGATCATTGATTCATTGCCAGCCTCTAGGCTTAGACTTAAAGCAGTTGCTAAATGAATGGGTGCCAGCCCGTGACAGGAAAGGGCCCAGCGGCAGCGACTGGTTTGGCCTATTCTGAAATTATTAAAATTGAATGTGCCAAGTTGGCACTTTCTGCCATGGTTTTTAAAAACGAACCAATGACCGAATTGGTCAGGGGTTCGGTTACTGGTTCGAACGGTTAACTGGCCGGTGTAGTGGTTTGTTGACCAAAATCAACGGTTTTGGGGAAAAAACGGTTTTGGGGGAAAACGGAACTGGTCAAGTGACAGGTTTTCAGTTTTTCCGGTCTGACTGTCCAGTCCAATCCAGTTTTGTTTTTGCTTTAAGTATTTGTGAAAATTTTTTTTTTGAAAATTTCTAATTTTAAAATTGAACAAAATAATATAAATAGCCAATCATCTTTAAGACTTTTATCTCCCCTTATTAACTCACTATAAACTTTTTTTCATCTTTCTCATTAACTCCTTTTATTATTTTTTCTCATTAATTATGAAATTAACTCTTTTATTCAATAACTCATGCCACTAATTCTCTCTCTTCTCCATTAGTCCATTAATTTATTAACTTTGTATATATCTACATTAAATGTATTTCAATTAATTTGCATTTAAAAAATAGTTAATTTTTCAGTTAATTAATCAATTAATTTGAATTTCAAATTAAATATTATTTACTTCACTCAACAAATAAAACCAATGTTTTAAAAATTGACTTAGAGGCTAAATAGTTCTTTCCTCTACATAAGTTTCAACGACTCATCTATATATATATACACTAACAAGAAGTTGAAAGCATTGAATAAAACATCACAAAAATTATAATCATTTTGAATTCCATTTAAAAATAATTAAAATTAATTAATCATAGAAAAAATAATTTAGCAAATTGCTTAAATAAAATAAATATTATTATTATTGATAAAAATATTCTTACTAATATGATAAAAAATTAATTAATAAAAAGCACTAATATAAATTTAAAACTAATATTCATTTAAAATTAATATAAATAAATACAAAATTATCTAACAATTATTAGTTTTTATAATTATTTTTTACTAATTTAAAGGCAATTTAAATTCCAATAAAAATAAAATATTAATATAATTAATTAAATTTAATAAGGATTAATAAAAGCAAAATAATAAAAATTTGTTAATTTTAAATATAGTTTAATTAATATAACATCAATTTAAATTCCATTTAAAAATAGAAAAATTTATAAAAACCTCCTTGGGTTTTCTAACAATCCTATGAACCTCCCTTCAAATGTAAATTTACTAAAATACCTTGGAATAAAAAAAAAGATTTGCTTCCTTTTACATCAGTTCTACCTTTTAACCTTATTTCATCTAAGGCAAAAAAGGGAGGTTTTTGTTAGGGCCAAAACACAAGGGTGATTTTAGAATTTTTATAAAAGGCTTTTTTATAATTTTATCTAAAAAATAATATGAAAATAATAACAAACCAATAAATTTTAAAAAAACATCACTAAGATGTCAAAGATAAAAACAATTTTATGTAGAGCATAGTAAATTGGTCACTCTCACTAAAGTTTAACTTGGATTGTGATAAACTAAATATAACCCAAAAATAATGTTTGAATTAGACATAGATGGATCGACGACACCGCTTAATTGGAAATGTCATAGAACTCCTCCCTTAATTTTATTAAGCCCGTGCATAGCATGGATCCCAACTACTAAAGGATAAAAGATCTTTAATCCTAAAATGCTAAATTTGTTCTAAATTTGCTCTCTGCCTGATTTTTTTTTTTTTTCCATTTATCATTTAGGAGGTACTACAGGTGCATTCAGGGAACCTCTAAAGGATGCTCTGCAAGGAAGCATGTTCAACAACTGGACGATGATCCAAACATGTCTAGGGTAATCTACTTTGGGCATCATACATGTGTAATGTCATGCAGTCTATCATCTACGCATACGGCCAAGTAGCATGAATTAGTGAGCAAGGTGCTTGAATCAGAGGGCTCTCAGTCGGATATTGAACGGTGCTTGAATCAACCCAACTGCTAGCTTAATTAGCCTTCATCTTCAATTTGAAGCCGATGACGATCACAAATCAGAAAAGAATCTGAAGTACAACAACAGCATTTCCAACATGTGTCTTTGTATGCTCATGTAGTTATCGTTCTCGCTTGTCTGAGTGGGAAAGAAACACACGTTTTAGTCCGAGAATATATCATCATTAGCCCAAACAGGTCATGAGCTGCCTACACAAATCTTGACTTCCACAGCGTCGTGTTCGGTTCTTGGCTTCGGAACACAATGGTATGATTCAAGAAAATGGACCAAGTTGATAACATTAAATATGGTTTTGAATCACGCATTGCAAGAAATGTTATCAGTGTTTCGCTTTGCCCCAAGCAATCGTACCAGGTAAGCACCGCTCACAGGGAATATTCTTCAGTAACCGTCCTGTGATTTGTTGTAATGACTTGCATCAAGCACGAGTAGAGACGGGTATCGTAATGACCTGCCACATCCTTCGTATGAGAGTCGAGCTGTAATTCTTTCTCTTTTCTTTTTCGTTTTTTTTTTTTTTTTGGCAGAAAGGGTGCCGTTAATGGTTATGGTTGTGCTTCAAAACATGTGATGGGCTTACTCATGCTTGCTCCATGGAACCATATTTTCTGGTTGAGAATACAATGCCTTGTTGATTCTAGAACCACCACAAACTGAACAAAATGCTTGATTTTGACATATTCGGTTCCAGAACCGGCTGAAACGACCGAAAACGCCCTCCATCTGGCACTGCCTGGACATATATTTTAACAAAAGACTGAAATCAGAGGTATTCTAAGAACATTCATCGAGTATAAATCTGAAACTATATGCTCTACAAAAGAAAAAAGAAGATTCTTGACGGAGGGAAGCAATTTGCATAAAGGATGAGTTTAATGTCCTAGAGTGAGATGAACGTGACTTTGAGGCCTCCAGCCTTCTAGGTTGAAAGAAACCAGATGGCAGTATTAAGTTGGGTACAAGTTGGATGTTTAAACGGTTCAAGTTGTATTTAGTGGCAAAGGAATTCTGTCCATGAGGAGGATGGGTTTATGTTGAGGCTGAGACTAATCATGATTCATGAAAGCAACAACCATCGCAGTGACACTTCATAATCTTAATGGAAAATTAAATTCTTTAAATAGCAGGTTTTGATCTTTGGAATCTCTAAGATATTGTTTTATTTCT
This sequence comes from Nelumbo nucifera, assembly GCF_055504915.1. Taxonomy (NCBI): domain Eukaryota; kingdom Viridiplantae; phylum Streptophyta; class Magnoliopsida; order Proteales; family Nelumbonaceae; genus Nelumbo; species Nelumbo nucifera. Next base: position 52,926,111 of record NC_142653.1, read on the forward strand.
GCGGATTTGTTTCGGGATTTTGCAGTCATCAAATCATGTTTGGAATTGCCATCCTTGGATCTACTTCCGAGCTGGAATTCATTCATTGAGATTGGTTGTAGAAGATTCTAGCCATGTCTGAAGTCCGGTTTCGTCTGGCTCCATTTTCTCTGAAAGGAAGGGGTTTTTTTCTCTCACTTGGAAGTATTGGACTAGGACAATCAGCATATAGCTACGAACTTTTCATTAGAGGCTTCATTCGGTCTTCAAGAATTGAAAAATATTCCTGGTAGATCAGCATCAGAAAGGTTCAAAGTCGCTAAGTTTTCAAATTTGAGTCATCAGAGGATGAATCTTCAACTTTGAAAGGATCTTGCGAGCCCATTTGTTACACACCTCAGTATCCCATGGCAGATAACAGATTCAGCAATTGCATTCCAGGTAATACACAAAGCTGCAGCAGAAATAAGCCAGGATACTCGGAAGATGTTACGGGTTTGACTCGTTAGAGAATTAAGTTTCAATTTTGCAGAAATTTATTATGCAGTAAACTTCAAAACTTAATGTTTATAACGATTCCCATAACTACCATCTATATCAATTTTCATAAATAAAATCACAACTTAATGTTTTCAGTTAAGTTTTAAAGTATCGACATGTATCGGCTGAAACGTATCGTTCCATGACCTTTTCGATACGCCTCTACAGTGGGTGTATCGGGGTTCTGACCGGTTCAAGGAATGGAGGAGCCCTAACCCCCCCCCCCCCCCCGAACCGGCTTTGAAAAAAAAATAAAAAAAACAGTATCGATATTGTCGGATATGCCCCTACCGGCGTATCGGGCGTATCGATATTTTGAACCTTGTTTTCAGTAACCTCTGAATTGTCACATTTAGGCCACGTTTGGTTCACAGGAATAAAGATTTGGAATCGGAATCGAAATGGGCTATTCCGATTCCAACTGTTTGGTTGGGCAGAATCAGAATCCCATTTCTATTTCTGCTGAAATGGCATTACCCCAATGGCCATTCCCTGCCCCTCCCCCAATGGCCATTCCAATTCTGATTCCGATTCCAATTCGATTCCAACTGCAAACCAAACGGATCCTTATTAGTTTTAGTAGAATTGAAGTCGTAAATGTGTCTTGGTTTGAATAGGAAATTTCAATTCTTTTAGAGGTTTAGATACAAGTAGGAGTTTAGAGTCCAAGAACAAGTTGGAAGTTGTTGCTTTTTAGCGTACAAAAGAGTGATCGTCTTTGTAAAGAGAATTCTATTTTATTATTCTTTTTCTACTGAATAATTTAAAAATTATTTTCTTTTCCCACCACAGTCAACAGCTATAGTAGAAATTTCAATTCTTTTTTTTTTTTTGCTTGATAATAATTGCTGTGGTGTTAAGAGTTTTCTGCTTTATAAAGCCACCTGAACCAAATCAAGATAGTTATAGCAGATCAACTGACATGAACCAAGATGGCATGGTATGAAGCCTTATTTATTAGTAATAAATCATGAAAATTTGCCAGTAATTTTCATGATTTATTAGCAGTAATTTCAATCCTTTAGGATGCACCCCACAATGTCTCACAACACATCCTCGCCGTGTATTGGAGATGTTCCCAATACAGGCGAGGATGTGCTGTGGGACATTGTGGGGTGCCCCACTGTGGGGCACAGATGTGAACCATCTAAAAGAACGGATCTGCCCCACACCTGGTGCCTCACAGGCACCTCACATGCACATCCTATTATGCATTAGGAACATCTCCCATACTTATTAATTATTATTCATGGGAGATGTTCTCAATGCACGGTGATGTGCCTGTGACTATGTGAGGCGCCCATTTGTGATGAGCAGATCCCGTCACGAAGGCAAGGTGGTTGGGTGTTTGAGATTTAGGTGTTTGTAAATATATTTATACATTTTAGGATGCAATTTATTTCGTTCATGGACAATATATATATATGATTATTTATCACACAATACACACCCCTTTTACTTAAAGAAAATAATATTATTAATTAATTTATGGAAAAATCTATGATGCAGGACATGGCATTGAAAGAGATTTGCCTAATCAAAACTGATCCATGAATTTTGATAAATAACTCCTGATTGGCTATCATGTTTATAATTCCAATTGTTTGGTCAGACATTTTTCAAATATCATATCTTTTCCATATCAGAGTCGAACCCATGATATTTATCAAAATTCACAGTTGGTATCATATCATTTTTTATTATCCAATATTTACAAAATTGAAGACGTACAGTATCTTGCACTCATACATACCCATACATTGGGTTTGGGTCAATAGCATATATGAATCTATTCACTCTAAATACTAATTACTGGACTTGTGTGAAATACAAAGTTACAAACTAGGAGATTTGAAGCATATAATCACCTATTGCTTTCAACTCCTTCACTCTTCCTATCGTTTGCATGCATCTTCAGAGTGAAGTACAAAATCACGTATTGCTTGAATATACTTCAATCTTCCTATAATTTACATGCATCTTCAGATGCAGATTGAGATGGCTACCCAAAGGTAAATCACTCGAAAGGGATGATTTGGTTTATTTTAGTAATAATTTGATAGCCTGCTTGTCTCAAAAGCAACCAAATGTCTTTGAGACGAGCAGGAATCACTGAAAACTACTAACAATTCTCTACTAAGGATCGTTCTCCAAGGAAATTGGTACTGTGGTTCACAAGTGGCTGATGCTTTACTGCAGTAATTCTAGTGAAACTGCTAATCCACCATTCCATAACCATAAAAAGCACATTGCGATAGATGTTCAGTAGCAAGGGTCTCAGATCAGAGTATTAGCCATTTGCTCTAGGGCTGTCAATGCGTCAGTTCTGCCCAATTGCCTGAACGGCTGTCCCAATTAATAATTGGGTTGGTTCCGGTTCTTTCTTGTCCCAAACCAATTATTTTATTAACTATATAATGTTTTTCTAGTTTAATTATAATTTTTATTATATTTCATGTCTGAAGTGGTAAGTTTGATAGATAATATATGACAATATCAGCTAAAAATATTTAATTTATTAACATATAAACAATTTAGTATTCTACTATCATTTTTATTAAGATTATATTATCAAAATTTACATTTTAAGTTATTACTTAAATAAATAAATAAATATAGTTTTCAGAATAATTGGGTCTATCGTGTAAACTCAATAGGGCCTGACTATTAATCTGGATGGTTCGGGGTCCATTATTTTGTCCCGATTCTACCTAGAACCGACCCAGACCCAACCCATTGACAGCCCTAACTTGTTCTATTTCTTTAAAAGTAAAACGTATTAAGAAAATGAACATCACTGGGATTCCCACATTTAAGGGGAGGGAAGGTGCATCATCTGCAGTTTTAAAAAACAGCCATTCTCATTCAATCTCTCATTGAAAAGCTTGAGAGTCAAACAAAATAGAAATTACAGTCTTTGATGCCATCTGCATGGAGAATATAATCATAGGACAGTGGAGATACATGAACTCAAATTCAGGTTAAGATCATTCAAGATGCATCACTGAGATGTTCATTTTGTGCCATTGTCTTTTCCCTGCAAGTACACAACTGTAGACTAAATTTGTTTTTGTGCCGTTGTCTTTTCCCTTGCAAAACCAAGCAAGGGGTGATCATTTGTTCAGTTGTTCATTTGCAGTTTAAATCAATCAAAGTCTAATTTATTGACAAGAACTTAATGACTTGTTATCAAAATCATAATGAAGGGGAGAGCACCTTACATGGTGAAGATGATCAACAGGTATCACGGCCTCAGGCCAAATCAACAGGAAAGGCAGCACCAACAGTAGTGTGAGTCGCAACTCTCCAAGGGCAGAAGATGAAAGAGATGAATATATAATGGTCAAATTACCAATGACAGGATGAGTGATCATTGAGCTATCAGCACATAGACTTATGATGCTTTCATCAAAACATGCTTTTCTATAATCCAACAGCTTGGGTCACCAAAACTCGGGAGATATTGATGCCTGAAGGACCAATGAGCACAGTGGGTACCTAAGGGAGATGAAAAGGATTCTTAGATCCTGCTGAAAAAGAGGTTAAGTTCTTAAAAGAGGAAGAAACCAGGACAATGGAGCCAGTCAAAAAAACAACAGAGAGTTATGGCAAGGTCTTCTGAAGAAAAAGGAAATCTTCATCAACTTCAGCTATTTATCACAATTAATAATTTACCATTGTAACCAAATCCTTTCAAATTAACTCCAGATCTAATAATTTACCAATTACCTTTTCAGTCAGTAATTATTCATCTAGCCATTATCACAACCAACTAAACATTTTTATACTCAAAACCTATATTATGAGCTCTTGGCTTATCCATGACTATCTTCCAAGAACCACTCAATGGAGAGTTGAGAACTTGATTACAACTCCAAGACCAATAAGACATATAAGTGCAAAAGAAAGCCTTCACATGTCATGATGTTACAGGTAAAAAATTCAGGCCCAAGGTCATTACCGTGCCACTGTGTGACAGAGGATTGTGGTGGTGAAATTTGCTATAATTTGGTATATGACAGAGAAGTTTCTTGATGAAACTTGCTATGCATAAAGTGTGATATGGCAAGGTGGCTCAAGATAGACTAAGGTCATCCAAAGTTGCCGCCTTGCAGGGAATGTTGATAAAGAGGAGTGGTTGCAGAACAGACCTTGGAGAAGAATGGAGTCTTGGAGTTTGAGAGAATCAACCAAGATATCAAGGCAGCAACAGGGTCTAGACACTTCAATTCCAGCCCAGGCCCAAGATCCAGCTCGATTGCTACTGGGTTGTTATTCTTGTTTTTTTTTTTTTTTTTGATATCTCCTGAAGGGCTACACAACCGGGGGGTAGCCCATCCCCCAACCCATAACCCCGTCAACCCAGGTGCATGCGGGTTGTGGGATTTGATCCCAAGTCTCTGCTACGATCAGCAGGAGACCTTACCAACCAGCTGGTTGGCACCTTGCCAACCCAGGGTTGTGGAAATGGATGTATGAAGTAGCCATTCAAAATGAAGGAGGAATATCAGATAATTTCCCTCCTTCCCTCCCTCCTTACCATGCCAGTGTGATATGACATAGGATTGTGGTGGTGAAATCTGTCATAATTTGGCATATGGCAGAGAACTTTCTTGATTAAACTTGCTATGCATAAAGTGTGATGTGGGTGGCTCAAGATAGACTGAGGTCATCCAAAGTTGCAGCCTTGCAGGGGATGTTGATTAAGAGAAGTGGTTGCAGAACAGACCTTGGAGAAGAATGGGGTCTTGGGGTTAGAGAGAACCAATGATAGCTCTAAGGATTCGATGTGATAGAACCCAGATATCAATGGAGCAACAGGACCTAGACACTTCAATTCCAGCCCAGGCCCAAGATCCAGCTCGATTGCTAACCCACAGAGATGTTCCCTACAAACCACCTCTTAAATTAGTTACTGGGTTGTTATTCTTGTTGGAAATGGATGTATGAGGCTACAAGTAGCCATTCAAAATGGAGGAATATCAGAGAATTTCCCTCCTTACCATGCCAGTGTGATATGAAATAATATTTTTTGTGATAAAAGAAAATCCATTAAAATAAAATTAAAAAAAAAAAACAGATTACAAACAGCTTAACAGGTGTTAAGATAACACCAGACCCAAAAAACAGCAAAGCAATTAAACAATACAACTCAAATAAAGCAGAAAGACCCCCCCCCCCAAACCAAGATGCAATCTTCAACTTCCAATGCTTCATCTTTTTCATCCCCATCCTCATTCCACGCCTCTCCACCTTCAATGACAACCGACTTCTTGAGACTTATCTTACTCTTTTCAAAGGCTTAGAAAGCCCTTCTAGCAAAATCCACTCCGCCTAAGAAAAATAGACCTAAACTCTTTCCAATCCTAACAACCCTTTCTTCCAAACTCTCAATCTCCATCCTTCCTCCTTTCTCCACCACCCTGACGGTCGATGAATCATTTAAAGTCTTCTTGCTCTCTTGATCCCCCATAGGCTCCTTTTCTTCCTCCTCCAACCTAGTCACCATGTCGTCCTTAGGATCACAACACTGAAGCAACTCCTATCTAGTTTGAGTCTCGATACCCCCTTTCTCATCAAGTTTCTTTTTTAGGCCTATGACCCTAGAACATCTCTTCCTATAAACTTTCTAAAACTTGTTTGTAGACCCAGTGCCAATCAGACCATCCTTTAGTCTTGAGAAAATTTTTGAAACATGAACAATTTGGAACTTACTCAGGTCTCTAACCTTCGTCATCATCCAGGGCCCATCTACATCCCCTTCCTTGTTCACTAGACTTCTCCGTCATAAGTCCACTCCAAGTCTGCTGACTTGGACATAAATAATAAATTCTTAACAGATTATCAGAAATGTCAGCACTACCACTCTCTTCTTCTTTACCCTCCTCTCCTAAATTGTAGACCTCTGTATTCCTGACTTCACTCCCTTCAATACCCTCCCCTTCTTCCCTCCTCCTTATTGTGCATTGTCCCCCTCTTACCTCTCCCCTCTCTTCTTCCCTTAAACTTGCTTTCTTTCCTTCCAATCAGAAGAAGCCAATTCATTCCACTGCATAGGATCAAAAGGGACTCTAACTACAAAAAGACCCAAATCTAATATTCATACCTGGTTGGCTTGCTGGCTTTATTCCAGTCCTCTCCGTCCTTCTGACTACCTTCACCCCTTGCAAGAAGCTGGCAATGCCATCCCCAATAAACAGCTGCCTCTTGGAGCTAGACTGAGCCACCTCACAGGGCCAGAAAAAAGTGCTATAAGTTTACCTTCTCCATCTCTCACCACTCCTCCAATTCCAGAAGTGCCTGGATTACCTCGGCTACTCCCATCAAAATTCAGTTTAATAAAACCTTCAATTGGTGGTATCCAGACCACCTCCACTCTGTCCTTTCTCATGGAGCTTTTAGCAAATTGTCTATGACTCTTTTTTTTATATAGAAAATTGTCTATAACTCTTTTTTTTTGTAAAAAATTGTCGATGACTCATTTTTTGGGTAGAAAACTGTCTAAGACTCTTCTTTTTTGTAAGAAAGCTGTTTATGACTCTATGTCTATAATCTATACGTATCTTTTTTTGAAAGAAAATTGCCTATGACATGACTCTAACTCTATGTGACTGTATTGCATTAATTGCTTGCAGCTCCCTTGAAGTCTTGAACTTAATGTTGATTGCTGAGTACTTGAGAACTTGAGATGTTTTTATTTGATTATTTCATATTTCTGTTGTTATTGGACATGTTAATAGGTTGTTTGCTAATCATTTAATTTAATTTGAGTTTAGGTTATATTTTTTAATTATATCCTTCAATTTTCTCATTTTTTCTGATTTTTCAAAACACTGTGCACCTTGCACCTCAGGCACAAAATGGCCCTTGCGCCTTTTGCTTTTAAAACACTGCCCAAGCCTTTTGTTATTCCAAGAGAAAGTTGCCCATTTTTGTATAACTTCTAACATCAACTAAACTAACCACTCCCAGCTTGCCACATAAAGCATCTAATTCCAACTGTTCATCTTCTTTTCGAGCTTCCTTCCATAGAGCAGCTTCTATGGAGGTTGCCAACCAAGTTGAATAAAACATCCCTTCTGCAAAAATTTCGATCCTTCTGGGAACATCCTCAGGCTTCACTCCATTTAACAACAAGGCCACCAAGTGTAGATACCCCCAAAAAACACCATCCAAATGTCCACCACAAATTGCAGAAATTGATTCTGCTATCAAGTGACCAAGGTTCAAATCTTGCTATAGCTAAAATTTGAGGTTTGCAGTGTGCTTCTGGGCTCAGTTGCAAGACTGAATATTAAATTGTCTCTGTATTCTATTGATGGTAGCCGAGGCTGCCCTTGTTTCTGTACTCTGTTCTTACTCTAAGTAATAAAATTTGATGTTGATTACTGATCAAAAAAAAAAGGCAGGCCAATCACCCAAACTATTACATCATCTTCTATTAATAGATTCTTCGAGTTGGACATAGGACACAATCTGAAAATTGTAAGAGGTCCATTTTCCGATTGAATACCCACACTATAATTTTTTTTATCAGTAAGCATGAATTTTATTTAAGTTTCAAATTGGAAATAGTTTATACAACTTGGTGATGGGAGTGATGATCCCATTTAATCACTCTTCTCTGTCCCTCATTACTAAGCAGCCTAAAATAATTGTTGTCTCAATGCCCCTTCGCTAAATAATCAGCTAACCCATTTGCACTCCTTCGGATCCATTTAAATTCAGCCTTAACCTCCTTTGCAATCTTTTCCACTTCCCTAATCACATGTTTAAACATCCACAGGGTATGGCAGCCCAGGAAATGACCACTTTTGAGTCCCCTTCCACTTCAATTTCTATTTTCTCTTCTACAAGATCAAGCAAAGCCTTGCAACCTTCAAAAGGGGGTGAGACGTGAGAATAAAGGTTCCCTATAACCCTTTTTTTTTTGATAATTTTCAACCCAAGGTTCCCTTTAACTTCAACCTGTTTTTTTTTTTTTTTGCTACAAGCTTCAACCTGGTTATTAAGATGTCAGCTAATTTTCTTTGCAGTATTGACAGCCATTGTACCTCCCTATGGATTTTGCCACTGTCAAAGTGAGATTTAGTCCTTGATAGTTCTTCTCATTTCAATCCAAGGTTCCCTTTAACTTCAACCTGGTTATTCTTTTTTTTTTATACAAACTTCAACCTGGTTAAGACGTCAGCTAATTTTCTTTGCAGTATTTACAGCCATTGTACATCCCTATGGATTTTGCCACTGTCAAAGTGGGATTTCATCCTTGATAGTTCTCATTTCGCCTTCTACCGCATTTCTAGGATCCACAACCCAATCCTTCATATGTTCAAGAAACTACTGCAAGGCCTTGCAAACCTCCTTCCATCCTTGACCCCCTTATCCTTTAGGGAAAATTGCTAGCTGTTTTCTCCCATTGCCAAAAAATCTTGTAAAGTGCAATGAAATAGCCCTTCTTATTTCTCTTCCTTTCTGCAAAATACCTTCTTCCACCTTCTGTCTTAGAGCTTTTCCATACAAAAATCCTATGAGTTGAAACTGCTCCGCAGATAAAATCCTTAAACCAAACAATAACACATCCTACTAACAAAGCCATCGCCATCTTCATTTCCTTGATTTTCATTCACACTCAGCTTCCCTGTGATTCTCATTTCTTCAAGCAAAAAATCTTTCTTTTTTCTGGGGCCAGGGAGTTATCAATATACAAGGTTTTGCAAATTGCAAATCTCAACATAACACCACAAAGTTTAAGCTTATCAATGGGAAAAAGCAGGGAAGCAGAAAGAATCCAGTCATTGGATATGCCACAAAAACTTTATCATGACATTAATCAAGGAGAAACAGTTTTTATAAATAATAACAATCAAAAAAGCTTACCCAATCAAACCCCATATAATTAAGCAATTTACCAGCACGTTAAAATGTTTCTAATGTCATTGAATTAGATAAAAGATGTTGATTCATGAGTTGGCAATTTGACTGGAAGATTGTGGGATTAGGGAGCTCACCATTACAAAGCCTGGAAATTTTCCTACGTGTAACTCCTCCTGTCTGGTAATGACCTCCTATCGCTTCTTGGGAAATCCAATCTCCTCACTGATCTTGCACCACCATTGTCCCCTCTATGGCATTCTGATCCTCGAAAAAATTTGGAAACCTTGTCCTGCATTCTATTTGAGTATCTTCCTACAGCGCCTTGTCGAACAGAAGTTCTAAGAGGCCTCTGGCGTAAAGTTGGTTCACTTTTGTCTTTATTCTCCTCTTCCTCTTCATCATCATCCTCATCACTGTCATCCTCAACCTCAGAATCAGACAATTCAAACGATTCCTCATCTTCATCTTCCTCACCTTCATCCTCATCTTCTTTCTTGGTAGCTTGAGTGATATTTGGTTCTTTGGAACTGGCATTTGGTGCACCAGCAGATTTTCTCTGTTCCTTCTCCTTGTTCATGAGATGGATATACTGATATCTCATACCCATCAACGGATGCTTCTCCACCAAGAGGTCCCTCTTGTAAGCCTCCCTAAGAACCACAGTATGAGTCCTAATCTTATTGGAGAGATAAAAAATTCCTGGGTGCTGCATCAATGCCCTCTTAAACCTCGACCGAAGGCCTAAGTACTCACCAAGGCAGAGAATGTTATCTCTCTCAGTCTTCTTCGAAATAAGAATATGAAGTAGCTCGTGCAATACTGCAACTGTCCACTTCTCGGCCTGATCACTCTTGGGAGCGAGATGCAAAGCATTCTCATAAGGAGAAATGTAAGGCAAATTCTGCCATTCATCGACCCACTTCTTCACCTTCTTCTCCATGTCGAAACCTCTGGAGAACTGCAGAGGGAATGCAAGCGGCATTCCTTTCTTGTAAGGCGGGTCTCCTTCGGCCATTGCCTTCTTCTCCATGGCCGAGACTGCAAGTTCATTGGTCCAACAAACAAGTTCTAGAGCTAGAGTTTCCGAACCATTACCAGAACCAATAGTGTCCGTTATAGTACTCACCTGGAAGTAGTCCGGGTAGTCGGGGAGAAGGGTTCGAACGTAGTCGTGGGGAAGACCTAGGTCCCACCTCAGCCTGTCAATGATGTGCAAAGGAAGCTTATTGACTCTGGTGAGCATAAGCAGCTTAAGAAGTCTATCGGCGGCATCTTGCCGGTGGTCGAAGCTGTCGTAGATGAGTTTTTCTTCCTCATCGAGACGGAGCACTTCAGGGGTGAGGCGGACGTGGGGGCGAACGCCGGCGCCGCCCGGGAAGAATTCTTCGAAGACGGAGGGGTATCGACGGATAAATTCGATGGCGCGGGTGGGGAGGAGGAGGCGATCTTTGTTCTCGGCGGCGACGGAGACGGAGAGGGATTTGGAGGGCTCGGATTTGATGAAGTTCTTGAGGGCGATCATTGGTCGTAGATGCTTCTCCTTCTCAACGGCGTGGTCAAGGCCTCGGTCTCTCACCCATTTGATTTTTGCGTCCACGAAGGTCCTGCTGCTCGGCCATAGTTGCCTGGGGCGCCGGCGCACGAGGGACAGGGAGAAAACGAGCATGGTTGCAAGTAAGTCTGGGGTTTGGAGACAAATGGAGTTATGGAGGGTTTAAGCAGGGTTCGGTGAAGTTGCAGAGGATTCGGAATCGGATGTAGTTTACCTGTTTGATTATTGGGTCGGACCGTCGGAGCAGAACGGGGCAAGTGAGACTTTTTTTGATAGAGTAAATTCCAAAGACTCTTCCGTATTATGGGGATCAGTGACAAAGAATCCTATACATTATTTACGACAAATACCCTTAGCCGTTAGACAAAGTTCCGTCAGTTAACATCCGATGAGAAAAAAAGGGTAACTTGGGTATATATAGGAAATGGTGTAAGGAAGGAGACTTGAGAATTCACAAAATGAAATCTTTGGGTTCTTTTCCTTTCATTTTCTAGGCGTGCCCAACCGAACCGTGGGTGATTTTATAGACCGAACCGAACTGTTCGGTTTTTCAATTTAACCAAACCGAAACTGAACCGATGCAACCGGTTAACCGGTCGACCAATTAACAAGTGATCCAGTTAATCGTGGTTTGATTTTTTGGTTTTTTTATGCCCTCGATATTAAAAAAAAAAGGGGGGGGAAACCTTCCTTGTTGATGGTTTGGAGAGAGTGAACACTGGACAAAACTGTGAATTGAGAGTAAGAGAGATGAGAGAGAGAGAGAGAGATTGAGAGAGATGAGTGACTGAGACTGAGAGAGAAGAGATTGAGAGAGATCAGTGAGTTTGAGTGTCGAGTGAGTGTCAAATGAGAGAGAAAGACTGAGAGATGAGAGATTGAGATTTCAGATTTGAGAGGAGACGCCAGATGCTAGTCTGAGAGAGTGAAGGTTGAATCTGAGAGGAGATGCCAGACGTCAGAGAGTGAGGTGAGACAAGCACAGTTGGTCGCCTGGTCGGAGTGTCGAACATTAGTGACTCGATCATCGAAGGGGGGAACACCGGAGGCTGTTGGCTCGTTGGAGAAGAAATAATTGAGAGTCTGAGAGAGTGAGACTGTGAGAGATTAGGAGTATGATTCAAAGAAGTTGGTGGAAGGAAAACCACCAAAACAAAGAGAAGAAGGGCTAAATGCTTGAAATTTTTCAATTTTCGAGACTGAGAGACTGACAGTCTCCAGTCTGGCACTCTAGCAGAGGCCGAAACTTTCTCTTTGAAACTTTCGATTTTCAATTTTCAATTTTCAAAGTTTCTCTTTGAAACTTTCAAAGAGAAAGTCTGAAAGTCTCTTAGACTACTGAAAGTGTTTATTCGATTTTCAAAAAAATAAAAATATAATATATAATATTATATAAATATATATATTACTGTATATATATTGGTTGGTTCGGTTAAACCAACATGTAAAACCTAATCAGAAATGTATGTGTAAAAACCAGTGTAAAACCCAATCTATATATATATATATTAAAACAAAGCGGTCAAGAATTTTCTCCTTTTTTTGAATTTTTTATTTTTTATTCCATGTCATTTTTGAAACAACCAATGAGATGCACTTTCTTAATAAGGTAAAATAATCTCTTATCCTAAAATTTCTCCTAAACTACCTCCCCTAGTTTCACCAAAATTATTTCTAATTCCTATTTATCTTCAAAATTATCTCTAATTTAGTAGAGTGTTTCTCTCCTAAATTATCTCTAATTCCTATTTATCCTCTCCCCTACTTTTTATCTATATCTATTGAAAGAAAGTTTGGGTTAAAAAATTTAAGAATTATTTAAATATTCTTACAAATTATATAATAACTTTAAAATATTTATTAAAAACACAAAAAACTATTTTTATATTTTTACAAAATATATCACGAAATTATGTACTAACAATTTAAATTATGTTTTTTTGGATTATCAATTTAAATATTTTTTAAATATTTAATAATATGTAATAGCTTTAAATAAATAAAATTCAAATAACAAAAAAATTTAAATATTTTATAGATTATTTAAATATTTAAATAACTAAATATTTATCATAGCTACACTTTAAATAGTTAAAATAACGAAATTATGTAATAAATTTTAAAAAAATCTTCAAAGTAGAAAAATGACTATAACATAATATTGAAATTAATAATAATTTAATATATTACAAAATTAATAATGAAATTATGTAATAATAGTATAAATTATGATTTTATGGATAATTAAATTCAATAAATAAGTAGTAGTTTAAAACTTAAATATTTTACATATTATTTAAGTATTTAAATAACTAAATATTTTAAATAACAAAATATTTAACATAGCTATATTTTAAATAGTTAAAATAAAGAAATTATGTAATAAATTTAAAAAAAAATCTGAAAAGTAGAAAAATAATTATAACATAATATTGAAATTAATAGTAATTTAGTATTCTTACATAATATTGTAAATAACTAGTTTCACTTATATCAAGTAATAATTCGGGAAAATAACTTTCAAAAAAATAATATTTATTAATAATAATTTTAAACTCTAAATCTGTATTTATTATGTAATTATATATACTAAAATTAATATTTATTGTATTTCAGTAACTATTTATTGTTTTTTGTCATAAATGTATTTTCAATGATTATGTATAAATTTATTTAGTTTTGTTATTTAACAGAAAATTTTCAATAACTAAGGGAGATTAAACTACTATTATTGAATTTTTTTAAATTTAATTTATTGTACTTATTGTATTTTTGTTATAACTTATTGATTAATATTTATTAAAGATTAAACTATTGTTTGAGATCATACTATTTGTTGACTAAATTAATATATTTTTAGTACTTATTGTATTTTTGTAATTATTGTATTTTTTCATTATCAATATGTTTTCAATAACTGTGTATTTTCACTATAAATTTTCAATAATTAATGGAGATTAAACTATTGTTATTTATTAGAGATGAAACTATTAATTTAGTTGAAATTATGAGTGTTCGTGAGTTGGTTTGATTTGATCGTAGGATATTTGGCCAACCAAATTGACCTAGTCAAGCTAGGGAGTTGGTTAGCTAAAATCAACTGATCTTTTGTGAAAACCGACCCACTCAAGTTGTATCGGTTTGGGTCGATTTTTTGGTTTAGTCAGTCGGTTCAAAAGATTTAAACTTAAAAATTAAATTTAACTTTAAAAATTTTAAAAATTATAGTACAACTATTAAAAATTAGATTTATGATATAAAACATTTTAGACTAAGAAATATGGGAAATTTCCCAATTTTCCATATTAATAATTATATTTAAAATATAAATATTAATATATATCCATGGTTAGGTGGTTCGATTTTGGTTGGTTTACAAATAGCCAAAGTGAAACTGATCCAACTTGGTCAAATTGAGAAATTTTTTAACCAAAGTTGACCTAAAATACTAGAAAACCGACCAGCTCGGGTCGAGTTGATCGAGTTGGTCGGTTTCATCAATTTGATGAATAAACCTAATTGAAAGTAATTATTGTTATTTTTGTATTATAAAAATTTATTAAAAGTAGTATATAAAATATGAATAATTATTAATTATTTAAAAAGTTGAAGATATAAAACAATTGTATACTCTTATGTGTTTCTATTAGGCTACATTTGGATGCGATGTAAATCAAGAACCAATGTGAATTTTGCATCGGTTCGGTTTTTTATGCGTTTGGAAAGAGGATGTGATTATTATCAACATAAAAAACACTCCAATTTAGTTTTGTGTGCATTTGGATGGAGTGTAGCTTTACGTCGATAATAGATGTAAACCTCATCACCTCTAAAGTTTTACACCAATAATTGATATAAAAACTATATTGATTTTATCGATATAAAACTTTACACTCTACCACCCATCACTATTTAAAAAAAAACAAAAAAAAAAACAACAGTCACTTTTTGGTTTAGTGTAAAACGTCATGAGTGTATTTTTACACTGATGACGTTTTACACTAATTCAAATGCAGCCTTAGGGTCATTTACTAAAATACACCTTATAGTTTTACATATTTATTTAAACCTACATTATAATTTTCATTTTATTAAGACATCCCATATATTTTACAACTTATTTACTTAATCAATATTTCATTAAGGATTGTTTGTTTTGCCATTAGGCTTATATTTTTTATTCCAAAAATACCCTTAACACTATTTTTTGTATAGAAAACAAAATTGACAAAATATAGCCAATAGAGTGGTGCCTATGTCTTATTAAGGGCAAAAATGGTATTTTATTTTTATTTTCTTTTGATTAAATTTATTTAAATAACATTAGGGTCAACACTGTCATCTTCCACTATCTTCTAATGAAATATTGATTAAATCCATTCGAAATTATAAGTGATGTTTTAGTAAAACGCTAACTATAGGGTAGATTTTAGTAAATCCATGAAACTATAAGGGGTATTTTAGTAAATGATCATTTCTATTATTTAGCTTTCACTTAATAAATCCCATGCATCGCACGGGTCCCCGAGTGTTAAATATAAAAACAAATATGTAAAACCCAATGGAAGATACATTTATAAAAATCAAAGTGTGAAATCAAATCTCACGTTATTGAACCACCATTTTTCTTAACTCTTATGTAAAAACCAACTTATGATATTAATGAGCATTTGCTAATTACAGAAGTGTCATTATTTATCTCCTTGATTTTTCTACTAATTATAAAAGTGTCATTATTTATCACCTTAAGTTTTTTATTAATTACAACAATGCCATTGAAAGCAATTATTGTCTCTTTTTTAGTTGTGCATATGACATTGATTTTTCATGTAATTACAAGAGTACCATCAATATGTAATTATAATATTGCCACAAAATTGTTATTACTTTCTTTATACTTTTAATTTATTATCCCCTCTTTCTCACTCTCTCTAGCAATGGTTCAAGTTAATATGACGGATCCAACCCAATTGGGTAAATTTGGTTTTGATTCGTGATATATTATCTCAATTCTTATCGAGTCGGAGCTTGTTCCACCCAGTCACAAATTGTAAATATATTATTTATATTACATTTTTATAAATTTGTTATATTATTTATTTTTTTTGTAAAAAAACATGTATATATGATAAAAATAGTTGAAAAGATACTTGTAGTTTTTGTTTTTCTTTATTTAAATTGTAATGTTTTAGTTTTATTTTAATAATTTATTAATTTTTAAAAAATCAAATCGGATTAGATCAGATTTAAAAACCCCACTTCCTCATCAAATTGAATTCAAACCCATGTTTTATCATATTTGATCGGATCTTCATATTAGATATACAATTAATAGTGTCCAATCAAATTCAGATATGCCCTGATTCGTATCCAATCTAATCCGTTTGCATCCCTAGTCAATGGGTCAAGTTGAACTTGATGGACCTAAACCGATTAGGTGAGTTCGATTTTTGGTTCATGATATATTGTCCCGATTCTTATTGGGTCGGAGCCAGTTCCACCTAGTCACAAATTAATTTGGAACTCGATATAAAATTACAGACATTGACTTGGAAATTTGTGAGTCTAATGTGAGTTTGGGTTGGCTAGAGTATTGGACCAAATCTTGGGATAAAAATTTGTAAGAGTAAGCTGAGATCAAGTCTAAACACAAAACTTAGGACTAAGACTAGAATTTTTGGGCCAAGCTAGGCCTTTTCATTTACACCTCTTTAACATCTCGATTGAAATCCACGAAATGAAAGCAAACTAGTATTTTAAAACATTTCCTCTTCTCTCAATCTCTCTCTCCAAGAATTCAACCACTCCCTTCCTTCCCTCCCCCAGTTCCCCTAACCCCTCTAACAATATACATTTGTTAAAATGTCTTAATTAAATGTATTTTTAAGATTTTATTAATTATTTTAAAGTTGTTATTTGTAATTATAAAATTATTTGTTTTAAAATTTGAGTAATTAATGTAATTTAATTATTTAATTATATTAATAATTAATTGATTTACCATATTTAATTAATTAAGTTAAATTAACTAATTAAATAACACTAAGTTAATTTGCTTCATTTACTCAAATAGTTAATTTTAAATCTTCCTATATGAATAAAATTACCTATTTAATGTGTTATTGTACTCTTATCAACCCTTGCAACGCAAGGGCACTCCACTAGTTATTTAATAATAAAAAAAAAATAGAGATACAAAAATTATTCAAAATATATATTTTTTGTAAAAAAAATATCTGGGTACATCTCTAACATTATGTATTCATCATATTAAACAAAAATAAGTGTGACAAATAAGAGTTATTTTTATTAATGACAGAAATAGAATGAAAAAGTATACTAATAATAAAAAAAACTATTTTTGCATCAAATTGGTAGCCAATGATCCATATGGAAGCAAATTGTATAGGTTTACTCGAGTTCAAATCGACCCAACTCGCAATTTTAGACAAGGTGGCTTGGATTTTTAGCCCATGAGCTAGGCCTAGGCCTAGGCTTAAAAGTTTGGGCTTTTTCTATTTTTCGACTTGGGCCTAAGCCTAACCCTTAGGTAGCCTAAGTCAAGCCTGATTATGTATGTATATGCATACATACATGCATGCATATATAATTATACACTCTAAGAGGATAATTCAAAGGGTAGTTTCTCTTAAAACTATCAAAGGGGAATAAAATGGGGTGGTGGGTCCTAGTTGAGATGTGTGGACATAGATTGTGTTCACTACAAGAAAAACAACCTAGGTCAGTGATCATAAAACCGCCAGCTTAACCCTTTAAACCGCCGGCAAAGGCATGGGTTGGCAGTTTTGTGGTTGCCAGCTTTGTCTTTGTCGCCCTAGGTCATAAGTGTTGGCCTAGAAGACAAAGACAGCCGTTTTAGGGCTCTGGTCCAATCATTTACAAGTTGACAATTTATCAAAGAACCATCGGCCTAGATATTGAAAGGCGACAACTAAAACCATCAATAAAGCCGCTGACTTAGGTCTATCTATGGTGACGATTATGACCGCCAATATTGGTATCATATTCATATGCTTTATACAATTAGGTGGCATTTAGGACCGCCCGACTTAACCTAAATTATTATTTATTAAACTGCCACCATAGATATCTTATTCCATAAAGGTGGTGGTTGTGACCACCGCAACAAATGCAATATTCGTCCTCATAAACCACCGCCTTAGGTGTTTTAATTTGTCAAACGTGGTGGTTTCTTAGGCATGGCTTAGATTTTTTTATTTTTTAAAAAAATAAAAATAGCAGGTAACCCTTGCTATTCATCCTTATAATAGCAAGTAACCCCTTATTCAACCTAAAGCATGAAATTATTGAATCAATTACAAAATACATAGCAACTATAATTGCAACATGCTTTCTCACTTTGTAAGAAGTAAGAAGGAATAAGCTGATAGAAAAAAAAAAGGAATATGACTCAATATAATTAAAATGTATAAGAGTTTGGTTATATAATACAAAATAGTGAACAAAATCATCTAAGCTTGAATAAAGAAAGGGTCTACTCTTTCACAAGCCCCTTTGGTCACCTTACATAGCTTGAGATTCTTGTAGTTTCCCAACTAATAGAAAGAAGGGGGGGATCACTTAACATGTGAAACAACTTGCTTAGTTCAAAGAGTGGTGTTTTTATCATCATTTGAATCAATAGCCTCTTGAACTTGTTAGCAATAGATTGATGATAAGATGAGAATGTCCATCCATGGTATTCATATCCCTTCTAGACACTTCCATACAACCATTTTTTTTGCTAAAAATATCTCCTTTATAGACTTTCAAAAATCACTAGGTTGTTTTTTGTGCATTTGGGTCTACCATTGAAATTTAAAGAAACATCTCACTCAAAACTGTGTAGTTTTGTTGAAATAAAAAACCAAAAAAATATTAAATTAGAAGGCAATATAAAACATCCATGGTAAGGTATTCAATCATGGCTGAATTTAAAACACTTGTATTAAAACAATGGTTAAATGCTTTTTAAATTATTTTTTAGCATGAAAAAAAATTCCTTATCATCTCCAAGGCTCTAAGCTGTCTAGAGAAAATGCAAAGGATGATTGTGCTCAATCGTGAGCAAGTTTAATTTGTTTTAACTACCCCAACCATTTACTATTGATAGAGGTTAGGCTGATTTATGTCTTGTAGGAAATGCATTTTCAAATGAGGTCATTGGCTAAGGAAAAAAATCAATATTAGTTGATACTCTTTTTGTTAGAGCAAAGATACTAGTAGTGACTTCTAGTGTTCTCATCTTTTTGCATAGCTGCATTCACATATAGTGGTTTGGGAAACTACAACACCTTCTAAAATTTCATCTAACAAAGTAACAAATGGGTGAGTGTGTGTCTTAGACCACAGAACCTTGATTTACTACATTTTGGCTTTTGTATTTTGTAAATTATTTAACAGAACTTCCAATTTAAAATATATTACATTATTATATTATAATATTATATATTATATTTGTTAGACAGTGTATGCCCTTAACTCCAATCAGAATGATGTACATTACGACATTTAATGTAAATGAATAAAGTACATATTTGATTCATGTTATTTGGTGTGTTTCTATGTAATACCCTTAAACTGGAGACATATGAGACTCGTGTTAGTTTAGAATCTTCACAGTCGTTGGATAGATCTGGGGAGATTTATCCTGCCAAGGCTGACACTGATGTGCCGCCAAATTGGTTGGGATGGCTTGTCTTAGCTGCCAGGGTGAGACCTGAGGCACATGCAGTGTGAGTTTTCTTGAAACCTTGAACCGGACCAGAATTCCAGTATTGCCCTAAACCTTGGAGATAGATGGGCAAAACTGAAATGTTACACCTGACCCCTAGACTCGATTATGATACTGCACTAGGTGTTGATTTGGGTTGTCTTTGATATGCCAATTAGTGAGATCCTTAGAGGGGGTCAAAACTTGGGTATGTTGGGACAGTCCGAGAATTCATCTGAGTGGGTGATCATAGTGACAGGATCAACCCCTTTGTCGGACAAAGTGAATGATCAGGGATGCACTCTCTTTAATGGAAACGAAAGCTGCCAGCAGCCGATTTCAACCGTTGAAATTTGTTTTGCAAAATATATTTATATAGAGATATACATATATATTATGGTTTCAAAATGTTTGCAAAAGGTTTTAATTCTTGTGATCCATGTGAGTAGAGAGTGCAACACTGTTCCTTGCAGCCGAGGGAGATGTCCTTTCTTGTCGGGCAGTGTTTGATCATTATGGGCTGAGAAATTAAGTGTAAGACCATTGAGGGTAATACCTGATGGGCTAATCTTGCATCTGCCCACAGTCCTTGGGTTTTTATAAGGTGGCTTGACCCAAGGACCATTTAGTGTAAATATTGGGCCCATTAAAAGCCCATGGTGATGGACTTAGGGGTTCACTGTCTCCTACAGTGAATTCGGCCAGGCCTTGTAACAGAGGCTGGGTTGAACCCATGTGGCTGATGTGTAGATCAATGTTTGGGTCCCACGCCATACAAGGATATCTAATTGGGCAGCAGTTTGGAGGATAAGTGAGCACACAGACTTAATGGGCCTAAAGCCCAATTCGAACAGGCTTAATTAAATTAATTAAAGAGGGGCAGTTCTGGGATTTACATCAACAGATAGGATAAGGGGTTGCCCCTATCCACTCAGAGAGTCCAGATCCAAATAAAGAATTGGATCAGGAAACTTCTAATTAGATTAAGAGGGTTGATCTTTATCTGCAGATAAGATAAGGGATTATCTTTATCTCTTAAAGAGAGTCCACATCCAAATACAATATTTGGATTAAGAGAACCTCTCTTTAAGGCTATAAATAGAGGAGGAGGGCGAACCCCAATTCATCAATCAGATTACTGATACAAGAGAGAAGACAACATACAGTTAGACTAACGCCATCTTCTGCTCTTACCTTCTCCTACTATTGGCGCCATTACCAGTTCGATCTCCACCTATACGAGCGATCAAGAAGGGTTCTTGATATCACATTTTGGCATAAAAGGTGATATGAAGTTGTGCTCACTTTCCCTCCATCAGGTTCTTGGTGAAGAATCAGGTTCTTACTGAAGAGCCACCATGCTGATTCTGCTCCACTCTACGCTGTGTCATCTTCAGTGGGAGTAGTATTTGGTAATCTCCTTGGGCGTGAACACCTTCGTTGGAAGTTACTGTTACTCTGTATCAGGTATATCCCTCCCTTACCTTTTGGTTTCAGATCTGGTTCGGTTTAGATTCAAGATTGATCATTAAAAATACAGTTTTCTAAAATAGGGAATGTGATTCCCACATGGGAGAGAGAAATTTTTTGAAATTTCACCCAACCTACCTATAGGGTTCAGTCACCCATATAATGGATCTCTCATCCCTTCAATATTATATATGATGAAATGAATTCTCCCCATGTAAAACAACTATTTTAGCAATTTTATCATGAAAAGTTAGCCTTGGCTTTTCTCTTTGTGTGCATATAAATGCTATCATGGTTCATCTGTATTATTTATTTTTATTCATTTGCCAATTCTATACTGGTGATAATTTCAATCCATCAAAACATTAACTGATAACTTTGGACTAAATACACCAAATGAAAGCTCAAATCCGTCCATATAGAAAGAATGACAATGGAAGACAGAAGTGTTTACACCTTGAAGAGCAAAAGATTTAAAAGTATTGTGTAGGAACACTTTAAAAAGAAAAAGTGAATGGTGAAGACAAGGCACAATGTAATTATTGTAGTAAATTACTTGGGGGAACTTCAAATAGTGGCGAAAAACATTTTAATGATCATTTGAATAGGTGCCTAAGATGTAGAGTGGTTGGTTTAGCAAACAACTTCACCAACACCAAAGTAGATGTAACTACATTGATTTGATTAGAACATTAGAAGAAGAGAACTTACAAATATGATTATAATGTATGAATATCCCTTTCTATTGTGGAGAATGTAGGATTTATTAGATATACAAATGCCCTTCATTACTTTCATGGGGGTTTTCATGTGATCTACAACATATGACAATCCATTACAAGGCAATGACAATGGTAATGATTAAGGGTTGAGCTATAAGCAATAAACATTATAAGATGTACTGAATTATGTTTATTTCCATGGTTAAATAACATTGTCTCTTTGTAATCTTCTTCTAAATTCTGGGTTAGGCCTATGGCCTCAAGATGTTTTGTTTTGTTTTACTTAATCACTTTATGCACACTAATTTGATAGAAACATGACTCTTGATAGATTAGGACAACATTCATGTAGCTAATCCAAATAATTGAAGCTGAGTTGAATTGATTACTTTATACACCCTGCTTCTTGTATGTAATGTTCGTTGAATTTTCTTGACATGCTGATGCTAATCGAATTGATAGGTTAAGAGCACATATTCAAAGGGTCCGTGAGAATCTTGATGCAGAACTGTCTAGTGTGGATTCTTCCTTTGAATGACTTATCTTAATTAATTAGTTTTTTTTTTTGTTTTATAATGCCTTTTTTTTTCTTTTTTTACTTGAAATTTTTTTCTACGGTATGGGTCTACCAAATTGAAAATTATCATAGGTTTTTGAAATATAGAAGCAATTTTTTCATAAATATTTTTTGTTAGCTTTTTCAAATTTTTATTAATTGAGAAATATTTGTTCCACTTTGTTTTTCAGAATTTTTGATAAACACACATTTAACTAATTTTATGTTCACTATATATATCAAAATAAGCACGGGCTTGCCATTAGTTTTAATTAATTAGGACTGATCATCAAACTATGAACTAATTAATAATATTGCTATACAATAGAGATCCAGTCTAATCTCTATCCGTTTCTGTGGTCTTTGGACTTTGGATGGAAAACTATACCCGTTTGGAGAGCAAGGCTTAGCTGAGCGCAATGGCTGTTCGGCAGGTTATAGAACCAATTATAAGGTTTCACACCAGTAATAAAATACACGGGAATTCCACTTTTTACACAATGTGGCCAGTGGGTGGGACCCATGAATTTATTACTGGCATAAAATTTGCTCCTTTGGTTCCACAACCTATTGAACAGCCATCGCATTCAGCTAATCAGAATTCCTGTTTGAGGGTTGAACCACAATGGCTTTTAGTTATTTGAGGTGGGCCCTAAATAGGTTATGTTTGATGAAAAATTCAGAGAGCTCAAATAAGTTGTTAGTTATTGGAAGGATTGCCTAGTTCAGGGCTGAGCTGAACATTGAAGATTCAGATAAGTTAATTCAATTGCTTTGAAGTGGCTGACTAGCAGACGGTTTGGGCTCTGTAATTTTTACCAAACATGGTTTATAGTCTCTCGGTCTGTCCATAGGATAGGCCCACCTCAGGAAGGGAAGCTAGATTCCACATTACACATTATCATCAGCGTGGATAAAGGAATACTTTCAATCTATATTCTTCTTTTAGTTAAAGAAGACAAAAAAATCTAAGACAGGTAACGTGCCATGTACAGGGAGCTCTAAAACAGCTCAGGCTGTTTTTTCCAAATGGCCAAAATTTTCCTTGCTTCATCCCTCACAAACCTATACTGAACTGCGCGCTAAATAGCTTATTTGAAGCACTTCAAAAAAGCTTAACCAGCGCACAGCTGAACCTTCAGCAAATCTCTCAAACGGGCCGTTTAGAAGCCGCAGCCTTGGCTCCTTGCAACTCAAACTCAGAACCCGACCGGTCGAATGAAGACGGTTAAAAGTAAAACATTGCAGCCCGGCCGCCCATGACTCGGTCTGCTCTAGCCAGGTCACTGGCCAACCCGGCACTAGTCGCAAATTGCGCACAGCACTAAACAAACCGTATTCTCCTCCAAGGCTCCAATTATTATGAGAACCTGTTGGTGGGGGAGAGAGAGAGAGAGAGTGGAGGAACAGAAAAAAAGCAAAAATCTTTGTCACTTCAAAGCGACGGGAAATTCCGTGAGTTCTCGCGGTCGCAGCCGAAGGTCGGCAATGGCTGCAGCTTCCGGAGGGAAACCTCCAACCTTGTCTTCTTCGTCTCCTTCTTCTTCTTCTTCTCACAAGCCCTTCGAGTTCTCCTCTGATCCTCCGCCCAGACTCTCCTTGTCGCCTGAGCAGTTACAGTACTGCTCCGAAGCAATCACTCGACTGAAGGAGAAGCTCCGGGTGCCAGAGTTGCTCAAGCAGGAGTTCGATCGCCTCCAGGTACTAACGAACCACTCTCATTGTACGACCACTTTTGTAAAAAAATATGTTCTTTTTTTCTTTTTCTTTGGAGTTTCTGCAACTGCAAGCCTTTCAGCTCCTGTTTGTTTTGATTCGGTGCCAATTGTTGACACTTTGTAATGATGTAGGATCTATAACGTAATTATTAAACGTATTTGATAATTCAGAGGGTTTTCTTTCTTTATTTTGTCTTTCTAATTAGATAAATTGGTGAGAAGAGAGAGGATATGTGAACCTATTACGTGACCTTAAACCTGCTCAGGGTGCAGTCTCTTGCCGATAGTAGAGGCTGTAGGGATCAATGAATTCCTAGTAAAATTATTGTCTCCGACGAACAACCAACTCACGGTAAATTTGTAACTGGAATTGGGGTGCATGGATGGCGTTGCATCTAAGTAAGTCACTGGTAGTCCACAGTAACCACATATATGAGGAGCTAAAGTTGAAGCAGAGTCTACCGTTGTTATGGATGAGGAAGGAAGCGTGCTTCGCAACCCTTGTGTGACCTTGTTGACGAGGATGTTCATTTCGATCAAACTCTCGCTCTTGGCAATCAAATCCTCTCTGAAAAAGTGGTAGAGACTGGAGAGATCTTTTCAAGTGGCAAAACATTTGAGGTCATTATTTTGTGGTAGGAGAAAACTTTGCTTCATGATTAAGAAGTCGGAAGAAAGATGTAGGGAGTTGCCCAAAGCTAAGAAGACAGTTTTCCGGTCATAGGTCATATATTTGGTTAAGGAGACCGAAACTATCTCCAAGGAGGTCTGGAATCTTTTAAGGTGAGATGTTCTGGAAGCCAGGATGTTTTGGGGAAGAGTAGAAGAAAACTTGAGAGAAGGGAGACAAAGAATACCAGGGGTATCAGTAGAGGTGGTAGAAGCAAATTTTGATATGTCATGGAATGATTGGAGGTCCTTGGGTTTGATTCTTGGGAGCTGTGGGGATCTGTCTTTTTGTTTCAATTAGGGTTCTTCTTGGGGCTATTTCACTTTTTGTTGGTTGGGGTTAAGTAGTTGGGCATGGGCAGTGGTTTATTTTTTGTAGTGCTTGGTGTACAAGGCATGGGACTTAGCAGGGTGTGGCTCCTTATTTTCTGCCACTTGTTTCTTAACTCAACTAAAATCTTAATCTCAACATTTTGGTGTCTATTATATGAATGCTTACCTTCCATTGTGCTTTGTCAAGAGCCATGTTTTCTGTCAAATCTTAGTTCCTTGCATTACTTTTTACTACTTCATCCCATGTGTTCTTTGGTCTCTCCCTTGTTCTTTTAGACCCTACCACTAGTGCCAAGTCATTCCTCATTGGTGTAATCATTAGTTGTCTGTGTACATGATTGAACCATCTCAGTTGACTTTCTTTAATCTTGCCATCAATTGGGCCTATTTCTAAGTCCTTTGATGCAATCTTAGCCCATGGGATCAAAAAAATGGATGGTTAAACTTTTTTTACATAGACATCATTTGTATTGGGCTCAATGTTAATAGGGTGGTGGATTGTTTTGTTGTAAAGGATTTTGCTTCTAACCACCTCTTGTTGTAATCCCTTTTTCATTAAGCTTTAATAAAATTCTTTGTGTTGCACTGTTGCTGATAAAAAAAGAGGTCCTCTTTGATGCACATTGTTATCGTTTTAGCCTTGTCACTTATCCATCTCAATATTGTGGAGGGGCAACTCCACCCTAGCCTCCTCTTTCCCCAAACTTTTAAACCTTACCCTAGATCAAGATGCATCCATTTCTTCTTGCATTCCTGCCTCTCAATGCAAGAATACCATAAACCTAGGCATTAGAAGACCCCTAAGAGACCCAGAGATAACTGAAGTAACAGACCTCCTCCAAGCTCTAAAGGAGGTTTATATCTCACCTAACTCCCAAGACTCAAGAATTTGGTCCCCCCATCCAAATGGTGAACTTTCTTCCAAGTTTTTTTACAAGGTTTTGACTGCAGGTGAACAGATCTCCTCTTTCCCTTGCAAGAAGGTTTGGTACAGCCACATCTCCTCAAGAGTTTGCTTCTTTGTATGGGAAGCCTGCTTGCAAAGGATCAACACTTGTGACCTTCTCCAAAAGAAAATCTTGGGAAGACTCTTCATCTCCCCTTATGCTTGTATCTTGTGCTTGAATGAAGGAGAATCAGCCAATCACTTCTTCACTGCAAGGAAACCAAGAAAATTTGGCACCACTTCCTGGAGTTGGCTGGTTATAGCTAGGCTGCCCTGGAAAATATTCAGGATTTCATTCAACAATGGCAAGGCAGAGGGTTAAGTAAAAGAGGTAAAACCTATTGCAAACAATCCTACATGCAGTGATGTGGGTTGTTTGGGAAGAAAGGAACAACCGTTTATTTAATAACAAGACAAAAACTCACAAGGAACTAGTCTCTCAAATCACTTATCATTGTAACCTTTGGGCCATCAATTCTTATCTTTTTAGAGGACTCTCAGTAAGTGACCTAAACAGAAGTGCTCAGTTTTTTCTCTTTCACTCGGCATCCCCCCCTTGCTGACCCCGTGGTTTAATAATAAGAAGGGAAGGAGGGATTATTTTAAACTTTGACGGGAGCACATCAGGTAATCCAGGAGCATCTGGCATAGGAGGCATATTAAGAGACAGAAGGGGTTCTGTTATCTGGACTTTTAGTGGTCCAATAGGTGTCACTTACTCCACCAAGGCAGAAGTGTTAGCAGATCTTACAGGAATCAGAATAGTAAGAACCCTGGGCATTCAATGTTTAACCACTGCAGGAGATTCAACAAATACTATTAAATGGCTAAGAGACAAAGAAAGTGGCCCGTGGAGGTTAAACCATTTCTTGACAGAAGCTAGAGACTCTTTGGAACCGCTATATGCAAATTTGATTTGGGTTCCAAGGGATTTAAACTCTGTTGCAGATGGTCTAGCTAAAATAGGTGCCCATTTGGATGTCTTATATAGTGATAGTTTGATTCATGTGTAATCTCTTTTATTAATAAAACTATGTTATATTTTCTTAAAAACCATCTCAATATTGTCATTTTAGCTACACTCATTATTTAAACATGTTGTTTCTTGTATTGTCCTACAGTTTGTCCATATAATGATACTGGTCTAAAGCAGTCTTCTAAAACTTTCCTTTTAGTCTTATTAGTATACTCTGGTCACACATGCATCTCTCTACTAAAACCACCCTGTTCTAATTTTGTGGGCAACATACTCTTCAATTTCTCCCTCATTATAGATGATGATCTAAGGTACTGGAAGTGGTTGATTTGGGATATCTTTTAATCATAAATTTAATTTCACCACTGTTATTACTATTATTTGTACTGAAATGTAATACATGTATTTTGTCATTGTCTAACTTGTGTTGAAACTTGATTGTAAATCATCTCTTCATTGTTTTATTTTGTATTTAGCTCATTTTAGTCTTATTATTCAATTATTATATCATTAACAAACAACATATACTATGGAACTTCCTCTTGTAAAGGTCTAGTCAATTAATCCATAACTAATACAAGAAGATATAGACTTAATGCTAACTATTGGTGCATATTATTATTGGAACGCCTCTTGTTTCCTCTTCCTAATTTCTTACTTCTTACTTTGATTATGTTCCTTTTATACATATACCTAATGATATCAGTATACCTTTTTGAAACCTTTTTCTCTCCCAAAATCCACTAGATGACTACATGCTTCCTTGGGGGGTGCGGGGGGGGGGGGGGGGGGTGAGATGCTGCCACACCCTTGAGCCCAAGAAATCAAAGAAGAGGAATTACAACTCAGCTACAAAAAGAAATTCCATAGAAGCCCCTTGTTTGGCTAAGACATCAGACATAGCATTGGCTGATCTGCTCCCATTGTATTCTGGTTGTTATTGTTACTTGTCAGCCACTTAACTTTCCTTAGTGTAGAGAACACTAATGTGGACCCCACTGTTCGTATGTCAACAATAAGTTATGATTAGGATTAGTCTTTTATGATTTCAGCTTTATCTTATCTTGCCATGTAAGCAATCCCGTCTTTTTATAAGTGTGATAATATGTATATAAATTTAAGAGTGGGGCAGTTGTTTCAAAAACAACCAACTCTCTCTTTTCTCAAAATCTCTCTCTCTCTCTCTCTCTCTCTCTCTCTCTCTCTCTCTCTCTCTCCTCCCTCTTCTTTTCTTATTCTTTTTCTTCTTCTCTTTTAAGTGTCTGTTCAATCTTGAACGGCTACTTGGTATTAGAGCATTCGATCTAGGATTTCTCATGTTGAATTAATTCAGCCGACCACATGAGAATTATTTAGGGCTGAAAGATTTTTTCATTCGACTGATTCTTGGAGATTACAAGAAGTCTTCAGCAACTGTCAAAGGATTGGAAAATGCTCCTTGTAATTAGGAAGAATCAGAGAAGAATTAAGTGATCAAGGTTAGGTCTTTGATCAAGATTGGAGGTGCCGATCAGATTTTTTGGTTCTCTCATCAAGATTGAAGTTTTCAAAGAAGATTTTCTCAAAGATCAGTTCTGTTTTCAGAAGTTTCTGGGGTTGATCAGAATCAAGATCAGTTTTGAGCAAAACTGAAGTTGGCGATCAGAATTTCAGGAAGATTTTTGAATCAAGATCAGTTTTTTTTCAAAAATTTTTGGGTAAGGTCTTATTCCTTGAGGCCAGTAGCAAGGATAGCTTAATTTGTGAGGTACGACTATATAAATTTTTTTTTTGGTAAGGTCCCCAAACATTAGTATGCACAATTTTAAAGGAAATATTACTTCTATTATTACTTAGTGAATAGGTTGTCCTGCAGTGTTTTGCAAGTTCACAACTCTCACATTTCAAACTAGACATTTGGATAGATTCAAATAAACTGGGAAACAAACTCTTCAAAGCCTGAAAAGATAAATCTATGTTCCAATGGTTAGTTGGAAAACTTCTCTAGCTTTGTCTCACTCGACCCGACATCAGTTATGCAGTCAATGTGGTTAGTCAGTATATGCACTCTCTTAGGACTACTCACCTCCTTGCAGTTGAGAGGATACTAGCATATTTGAAGAGGTGCCCAGGCAGATGCATTTTGTTCAAGAATAATGATCACATGAAAATAGAAGTTTACACAGATGCTGATTGGGCTGGGTGTGTTGATGATCGAAGATCTACCTCTAGATATTGTGCTTTTGTAGGAGGTAATCTTGTCTCTTGGAGGAGTAAGAAACAAAATGTTGTTTCTTGTTTCAATGCTGAAGCTGAAAATAGGTCCATGGAAAATGGTGTAGCTGAGATTCTATGGTTGAGATCATTATTTGAGGAGTTAGGTATTGTTTATGAGAAACCCTTGATGTTGTACTGTGATAATCAAGTTGCCATCAATATAGCCCATAATCCGGTACAACACAACAAAACTAAGCATATTGAAATGGATCGACATTTTATCAGAGAGAGGGTTATATCTCAAGAAGTATGCCTTCCATACATCACCTCCGACATGCAGCTAGCAGACCTTCTCACCAAGGCGGTTTCAAGGAAGAAGTTAGAGGTAGATTTATGCAAGTTGGGAATGACAAACATCTATTCCCGACTTGAGGGGGAGTGTAGAGAACACTAATGTGGGCCCCACTGTTCGTATGTCAGCAATAAGTTATGATTAAGATTAGTCTTTTATGACAAGATTAGGATTAGTCTTTTATGATTTCAGCTTTATCTTATCTTGCCATGTAAGCAATTCAGTCCTTTTATAAGTGTGATACTATGTATATAAATTTAAGAGTGGGGCAGCTGTTTCAAAAACAACCAACTCTCTCTTTTCTCAAAATCTCTCTCTCTCTCTCTCTCTCTCTCTTCTCTCTCTTCTTTTCTTATTCTTTTCTTATTCTTTTTCTTATTCTCTTTTAAGTGTCTGTTGAATCTTGAACGACTACTCTTAGTATTTCCCTCTATTTCCAAGTAGCAGAATCCGGATCCAGTAGCCACCCTATCACCACCTTAGAGTCTCCCTCAACAATTAAACTGTTCACCCCAAGTTGACTTGCGTTCTGAATTCCTTGTACAACAGCTAGCAGTTCAGCTCTAGTAGAATCTCCTATTCCCACTGGGCCTGAGAAAAGAGATAAAGTATTGCCTTCCTCATTTCTCAACATCCCACCCATACCTGAAAGGCTTGGGTTTCCTTGACTGAAGCGTCGAGCCCTTCTAGGAGTGGAGACCAAGCTGCAGTACTTCTAGCACTTCCAGTAGAACTATTAGCCTTTGCCAACCAACTTATCCATAGATCATCAAAGGTATAGGAATGAAAGAAATTAAGGGTTTTCAACTAATGCATTTCCCTTGTTAAAATGCACTTCTTCAGTTTTGAAAAACTTCTTTCTTTCGCATAGAAAATTCTGCTATTCCTTTCTTCCCTAATTGTCCATAAGGTGGCTGCTCTAATACTCTTCCACATAACTCTCCCCTTTTTTGTGGGCCAACAAAAAAAGTTGGATAAAAAAGTAGACTTACTTCTGTTTGGTAGGTTCCGTCTGTACCCAGCCAATGCAAATATCCAATTCCAAATAGTTGCAACCAAAGGACAGGATAGTAATAAGTGACTACATGTCTCCCCATTAGTTTTGCACAAGGAGCACTAGTTAGGGGACAAACACATGAAAGGTTGTTTCTTTTGCACGTTGTCCAAAGTGTTAATCTTTCCATGAAACACTTCTCAACAAAAAACAACAATTTTGGGTGGCACCGGCTTAGACCAAAGTTTCTTCACTGAGAAAACCCTATGACCAGTGTGGCAGTAGAGAGACTTGGAAAAGGAGGCACTAGAGAAGGATCCTTTAGGGCTTGGTGACCAAATCCTTATATCAGGCTTAGAAGGGTCCAAACAAACACTATCAAGAAGAAGCAAAAGTTTGAAAACACAAGAAACCTCAGCATTCCTCAACACCCTCCTGAAGCCAAAACCCCAGGTCAGGGACAAAGGAAGGGGTGAAGAGAGAAAGTTGGAAACAATCTCTTCCCTAGACAAAGAAATGGAGTACAGAGAGGGGAACAGATCCTTTAGAGACTGGTTACACCCACCCAGGTATCCTCCCAAAGAAGCACAGAATCACTAGAACAAACATCATACCTGACAAAGTTGAGAAAGAGAGGAAGGATGCTATGAATTGCTTTTTCTAAATCCCTCAACCCCATCATATGCTTTTTCTAAATCAATAAATATCAAGTAGAGATCTCTCCTTTGCTCTGTAAATTTCTTAATTAATCTCTTAGTCTCAGTTTGGAAGGAGTACAAATACAAATATGTAGAGTACAAAACCTTGTATCTTGTATTATTTTGTATGTATTTGCACTGTAGATATTTGCATTTATACTCTTTCCAAACTGAGCCTTAAGAAAAAAGATAACTTTGGTGGTTGATCTCTCTGACATGATTCCAAATTGGTTTTCTAAACATTAGTTTCATGCCTTAGTTGTTGCTCCTTGCTTGATCGACCATAGCTGAAGTTTTATAGCATGGTTCATAAATTTGGAACATTGTATATCACCTTTATTCTTACATATAGGGACCATTGTACTTTTATTTGGAAAGCCTATAGGCTGAATTCATTCATCAATCAACTGATTTACACAAGGTGGAATCCCCTATCATCCAAGTTTAGAAACATTTCAGGCCACTCAGACCAGGAATTCAACACACCTCTGATTTCTGCAGCTCTCACAAGGGAGTGAGCTTCAACGTTTGCTTCTCTGTAGGTATGGACCACGGAGATCAGCTTCTCCTTCAACAGCGGTCTGCACTCCATGACAATTGGCTCAATCTTCCAAGAGGGTGGCTGAGTCCCATATCCAATAAGATTTTTTACCAGCATCATAGAATCTTCCTCGATTAGAAGAGACCACCTGTGCTCTGACTAAAAGCCAGGCCATCTTTGAAGGCTAGCACCTCAGTTTCCAGCACTGAGCACCAAGAGTGCCAACTAATTTCCTCCACTATCTAGGTATTATCTATGTTTTAATAATCATATTGAACAATTGAATTAAGATTACATGGAGTAGAAAAAAAATCAGTTTTCCAATTCCTACACCAATTTCAACATTTTTGGGTGATAGGATATTGATATTATTTGAGTTTATTTAATTTATTTTCTAGTTGCAAGTGTCTTAAGAATAGGGTTTAAGTCTTTCAGAAATTTACTGCTATTTCAAAATTACTATTTATGGGTAATTTTTGGACTTACTATTTGTAGTGATTTCCATAATTACTACTTATAGTAAACTGGTGATTTGCTTTTTTTAGTAATTTTTGGTGCCTTTACATTAAATTAGTTTTAGTAGGATTAGGAAAGTGTTATTAGAGTTGTTTTAGGAATTAGAGTCCGTATTGGAGTTTTCGTATCGGTTACTTATGAATTTGCTTTAGGCCCCATTTGTGTTCACTTACATAGGTAAGCGAGTTTACCTGGGCAAAAGTTACTTGAGTAAGTTTGGTGCCAGTGTTCATATGCGCTTTCACTTACCAAGGTAAAGGGAGAGGCGGGAGGGGATTAGCAAGTAAGTAGTAAGAGTTCTCCTTATCTATGCTTTATCACTCTCCACAAGGTTTCTAAAAAGCCGTCAAGATTTGCCCATCATGTTCTTCATTTGGTGATCATTAAAATAACTTCTTCACCTCTCCTTGAACTTTTCATTCTTTAATAAAACTCTTTAGTCTTCACTTTAATTGCCTTTTATACTTTTGTTCATATTCAAAAGGGTTTGGCAAAAGTTTTAGTGCCAACTACCAATCTGACGCAACCCTCCTCCTTTATCTGGGCTTGGGATCGGCTGTGTAAGACAAGTTGGAGTTGGAATATGGCATGGATGATGACAATGATGATACTTTTGTTCTTTCTTATCTTTTTTATTTGTTTTCATCATTTTCTTCTTTCTTATCTTTGCAAATATGTATATATCCTTTTGGCCTTGTTTTGTATGTAGCTTTTTGCCGAACTCATCATGTGCCTTAAGTTTAGCTTTATCTACTTATTGTTTTCAATTTATATCTTGCATTTTTATATTTCTAATTTCTCTCTATTTCCATTTTTTGTCAAACCTTGTAACAAAACTTCTTTGTTTTCATAGCTCCTTGAATTTCTCCATTTCTACCACAGAAGCCTCTTTAGACAAATGTATTTTACCTTTTAATTTTCCAATGAAAAGGTGTGGAAATGGGAAAATGCTGGTCAGTTTTCTGTTCAATCTTTCTACAATAGTTTGCTACCACAGCAGCCTAATCACTTTCCTTGGGCTAAAATATGGAAATTTGTGTTTCTTCAAAGGTGGCTTTCTTAATTTGGACAGATACACTTGGCAGATGCTTAACAAAAGGCAAGCTGGTAAGAAGAGGAATGATTTTTGGACAATGATACCTGTTCCTTATGCAATTAATGCTCAGAATCTTCAAATCACCTCCTTATTCACTGTAAATTCTCCCGTCATTTATGGACCTTGTTCTTGCTATGCTTTTAGGAAGCAATGTTGTCTTCCGGATACAGTACTGGAGCTATTTAAAGGATGGAGAATTTCAGGCTTGTCCAGTAGAGGGAAGGTTTTCTGAGGAATTTTGCCTGCTGCTATTATCTGGAAAGTGTGGAGAGAAAGAAATATGTGTATTTTTGAAAATAAGTAATCAGATATGGATACAGTAAGAAGTAATGTAAAAGGCTTGTTATGTTCTTGGCTAAGCAATCATAAACCATTTCAGGGAATCCAGTTCAGCTTTTTTTTGATTGTGGATCTCTTTTTGTTTGATAATATGTTCTGCTTGTTTTTTTGCATCGTACTTCCCACTGTACAGTCACAATGTACATGGGTTGCTGGGTTGTTGTGTATTTCTGGGTTAGTTGATCAATACAATATATTACGTTAACTTTTCAAAAAAAAAAAAAAATAGAAATCCTCCCTTGCATTACATTTTCCTTCAACTTTTAGTTTCTCTAAATCATATTAGTTTTGTTTCTTCCCCTACATCCATTTGTCCTTCAACTTTTAATTCATACTTACATTGCATTAGCTTTTTTCTCTTTAGATTCTAACTAAATGTCCATCCTTCTTCTTAAAGAGTGTGTGTTTTTTAATTGCAAGAAAAACTGCTATTACAAAATCTAAATTGCATCTCCTCATTTCATTTCTTTCTCTGTAACCATATCCTCCATGCATCTATCATAGCTTGTATTTTATTTCTCTATTTGACCATTTAAATTCCAGCCAATGAAATTTTGTTTCCAATTGCAATTTCTTAAACTATTCTATCCAAAATTTCCCAAAATATTTTCATGTTTTTATCTAGTCCTACTTGAGGTGGCATGAATGATTTAGGGTTCATGTTCATAGTGGATTTGCTAAAGGGTTTTTTTCCACTCATTGTTTTTATTCTTTTATTTATGTTGTTTTGTTTTTTATTCCTTTCCCACAATGCATGTATGCATTTTGTATTCTCTTTTTCCTTTAATATTGTTTTATCTTTTAGTATATAAGCAAATACTTAATAAAGAAGTTCTTTGTAAGAGAAAAATTGCCAAAATCTTCAGGGGCTGCAAGACTACTCTTCTACAGGTTGGCTGGCTCTATAATTCCAATTGATCGTTATGTTTCACATCGACATGGTCTGAATCTATATTTGCTTTCTGTAATATGCCCCATTAAATTCTCACCATTTAGCTGGTATGCCAAAGAGTGAACAGTGGTTTTATTGCCAAGTCTCCTACCTAGACCACAACAGCCATCCACACCGGTTAAATGACCAAATTTGTAATGCTGATCTGAGAAACTTGTTCTTGGGTAGCTCCTACTTTGTGTGTGTGTGTGTGGAACATATTTGTATGTTTAAAGAATATGGGGGTGAACTGCCAAGAACAGAGAGCTAGACAATGAAAAGAATGTTGGGATATGATTTAATATCAAAGAGTTCCCTGAAGCTAGAAATCATAAAATGTTCAACATCCTGGTTTTATTTATTTATTTTTGTATTGAATTTTTTGCAAATATTCACACCTACTCATTCATGGTGAAGGTTGTAGGATATCGTACTTTTTGGAGGTTTCATCTCTTTTGCCCCCAATCTTTCTTTAAAAACTATATATGCTTTACTTGCTTGCTATCGTTGTGTTTTATACCAAGAAAAATCATTGTTTTCTTTATATAGTTAGATATATAAATATCTGGATACTTACTAAATCTTGTTCTCTTTCCAGGCCACTAGGATAAGGAAGTATGATATGATGAACAGTTGTAAAGTGGCTCTTGAATACACAAATAAGGAGAAGAACCGTTATTTGGATGTCTTACCATGTATCCATTAATTCATTTGTTTTTCCTCTTCTGGAAATTTGAAATTATTTTTCAATTTGTTAATATCTTCTTTTGATATAACCTCTGAAAATTGCTGTACAATTTGATCAGTGGTTTGTTATATTTGTTGTTTTCAGTTGACCAAAACAGAGTTGTTCTCAAGCCATCTGAGGATTCCATATCATTAGGGAGGGATTATATCAATGCAAGCTTTATCACGGTAGCGATTTATACCTTCGTGCTGGAATAATGAGAGTTTTATCTGCTGGATGTTCTTATTCTCTTTCTCTAGGCAGTTATATGAAGTATTTGTAACCATATTTCCCTGTTTGACCCTTAAGGAATGTTTATTACATGTAGACTTCTTCTAGTGAAAACCTTTCACGGTTTATAGCTACACAAGGACCACTACCACACACATTTGAAGATTTCTGGGAGATGGTAATCCAGTATCGTTGCCCTGTGATCGTGATGCTTACTCGGTTGGTTGACAATTACAAGGTACTTTACTGTGTGAGGTTCAAGGTAATTTGCTTGATGATTGGTTAATTGTTCAACAACAAAACCCCAAGGGCTCATTTAACCTATTTGCCTTATAGTTGAATTCTTTTTTCTTTTGATAAATGATAAAAAAAATTGTATTACTATATAAGAGAGCAAGAAGCCCTCAAACAATACAAAAAGTGTTATTACATATATCCAGAAAAAGTGTAACTATATAATTATATATCATAATTCCTTACACTTGGATTAAAAGATGATGGCTGCCCAGTCATTCTTGAATTCATCAAATGGAATATACGAGAACAAACTCAGCACCTGGGCCCACCTCATGAGTTTCCATTCTACATTCCCTATGATAGCCTCCAAAGAGGCCTCTTTACTCCCAAAAGCCTGCTATTCCTTGTCAACACTCTTGTTTGAATAGAGAAGAACAAGAATAATCTTAGAGGTGTCTAGAATAAAATGATCCCCATCTCAAAGAGTTTCTTATATATTAAAAGATATGTACAATTACAAGAATGCCCATATAGGGCTGAAAGAGAAAAGAAGAATAAGAAGTATAAGTAATGTACAACAAGGACTATACTAATAAGATACATCAAGTTATAGTCTCCACACCCACCTTAAACTGATGCCTAGACATAAGCATCAGTTTGTCTATAAGAAAGAGATGTCGAACTCTAGTCATAGCCTTGGTGAAGATATCAACAATCTGCATGTCCGAGGCTATACGAGGAAGCAATATAGACCCAGTAGTGAAGAGATCTCGGGTAAAGTGGCAGTCCACCTCGATGTGCTTGGTCCTATCATGGAAGACAGGGTTAGATGCAATCTTGATAGCACTCTTATTGTCTGCATAGAGAGGAATAGGAGTAGGAAGCTGAATGCCAAGATCCATAAAGAGAGACTGTAACCAAACAATCTCACTACAAACCGAAGACATGGCCCTATACTATGCTTCAGTGGAAGACTTGGAGACTGTTTGTTGTTTCTTACACTTAAAAGAGATGAGTGAATCACCCATAAAAACACACCACCCAGAAGTGGACCTACGAGTGTCTGGACAACCAGCCCAATCTGCATCAGCATATGCTCTCAACTGAATAGGAGAGGAGGAGGAGAAGAACAGTCCCTGAGAAGTTGTGCTTCTAACATATTGAATGGTGCGATGAACAATAGTCATATGAGGTTGGCGAGGAGCATAAACAAATTGACTAACAACCTGAAAAGCATCAGGCCGAGTCATAGTCAGATAAATGAGGGACCCCACAAGCTAGCGATATAAGGCAGCATTAGGAAGTAATGGACCTTCAGATTTAGATAGCTTATGATTTAGCTCCATAGGTGTATCACCATGCTTTTCATCATTAAGACCAACAAGTTTAACAAGGTCAGAGGCATACTTCTGCTGACAAACAAAATACCCTCGATCACTACGATGTACTTCTAGTCCCAGGAAATATGTGAGAGGGCCCAAGTCCTTCCTGTGAAAGGAATTATGAAGTAATAGTTTCAATTCATGAATGCCTTCAACATCATTCCCAATCAACAACATGTCATCAACATATAGTAGGAGAATGGTAATACCCTGAGGCTGTTGCTTAACAAATAAAGAATGATCAAAAGAACTCTGGCTATATCCAATAGCAACTACAACATCGCGAAAGCGTTCAAACCATGCCTGGGGAGCTTGTTTTAGACCATATAGAGAATTTTTGAGGCGACATACTAAAGAAGGATCATTGCAGTATCCAGGAGGAGGCTTCATGTAGACTGTCTCCTTCAACTGACTTTGAAGAAAGGCATTCTTCACATCAAGCTGGCATATGGTCCAAGACTGAGCAACAGACACTGCTAAAAGAACACGAACTGTGGTGATCTTTGCAACAGGAGCAAAAGTTTCTTCATAGTCAATACCATACTCATGGCTATATCCCTGGGCAACTAAACGTGCTTTGTATCGATCAAGAGATCCATTAGACTTCAGCTTAATGTTGTAAACCCAATGACTCCCAACAATGGATGCATCTGGAGGAGCAGGCACAAAATCCCAAGTGTCATTCTCATGTAAAGCACATGGATCTCTGCATCCATGGCTTCCTTCCAATGAGGGCTACTATTAGCTTCTTGGTAAGAGCGAGGAACATCTGTGGAGGATAGGACAACAGACAGAGCTATGGTTTAAAGGAAAACCATAGTGGTAAGGAGGTCTAGATATACGATTAGAACAACAAAGAGGAACGAAAGTATGAAGAGTGTCTGAAGTAGAGGTATCACTTATAGGAGCAGTGGTAGGATGATGATCTGAACCGGGAGGAAGGAAAGTCGCAGGCGCAGGGGCTGGAGCACGTAATCGCTTGCGAGAGAAGATGAGAAAGTCCTTCTCAGTAGAATGAGGTGGAGCATCCTGTGAATCAAAGTTTGGCAAAATAGAAACAGATAGTGCAGACAATCTGGCAATTCCAACAAAAAATGAAATGTGCTCAAGGAAAACAACATTACGTGATATACGAATGCGACGAATAGAGGGATCATAACAAAGAAATCTTTTGTGGTCAGGACCATAACCCACAAAGGCACACATGACAGACTGTGCAAACAATTTAGAACGTTCACGAGAGGTAAGATGAACAAAGCACACACATCCAAAAACATGAGCATAGATAAATCTGGAGAACAACCAAATAACTTCTGAAAGGGAGACATATTACCAAGAACTGAGGAAGGAATATAGTTGATAAAAAACATAGTTGTATTGGTTGCCTCTACCCAAAATGAAGTTGGAGTATGGGACTCTTGCAATAATTTCCTCACAACACAAAGGATATGTTCATTCTTGCGCTCGGCCACACCATTCTGCTGAGGAGTATCTGGACAACTTCGTTGCACTTGTATTCCATGGTCCTTCAAATAGGATAAAAAATCTCCATCAGTGTATTCTCCCCTTGAATCCGAACGGGGAATACGCACTTGTGATTGAAACCGAACCCACACCATAGCATGAAACAACTTAAATGTTGGGAACACCTCAGAGTTGTGGTGGAAAAAGTATATCCATGTGTACCTGGTACAATCATCAATGAACGACACAAAATATTTGTATCCAAGCCGAGAAGAGACAGAAGCAGTCCAGACATCACTATGTATAAGATCGAAGGGAGAGGTAGCATGCTCAAATATGTGAGGAAATGGTAAGGTACGACTCTTACTTAGGTAACAAGAAACACAAGATGTATCAAAGGTGTGCAAGGAAGGAACTTTATTCTTAATAAGGCTTGAATCAAACAAAAATTTTAATTTTTCAGAATGTAAATGACCCAAATGTTTATGCCCTAAGTCCCAAACATTATTTCTATGACTCAGAAAGGAACTAGAAGTGGAGGAACTGAAATAAACTGATGATGTTGCTGTTTGAGGCTTCTCGAACTCCAATGCAAACAGATGGCCCAACCTGTGCCCCTTCCCTTTCTCCTTCCCAGTGTTCCGGTCCTGAATCAAACATCCATCCTGAGAGAAGATGAGAATGTTACCTTCGTCAATTAATTGGCCAACAGAAATCAAGTTTGTAGTGAGATTAGGAACAAGAAGGGTCTTGGTAAGAGGGACAGATGCAGTGGGTGAAAGCTTAAGAGGCAGATCACTACTACCAATGATGTTTAACTTTTCACCATTGGCAATAACAATATGTTTGTGATAGGTTTTAGTAAGGTTACTTTGTTGGTTAGGGTAGGCTCCTGTCATGTGGTTGGTAGCTCTAGAGTCAATGATCCAAGTATGAGAAGAAGAAGCACAATAACCAGAAAACTCACCAAGTAAGCCAATAGCAGAAAGAGCAGAAGTTACTAGTTGTCGAATGTTTTCCTCAACCATAGATGCCAGAAATCACCTTTAACAAAAGAATCACCACTAGTAGTAGATTTCTTACTCCCATGTGCTACAGCAGCAGTGTCAATTCCATAGGTTGATCCTTCCAGCTTTATAGGAATAATACCTTCTCTATTGGAGGCCATTTCAGCAAGAAAACAGCAGTCCAGGCACAAGGATATCAGAGACAACCAAATTCAGCAATCAAGATTTAGGTTGATTGAGTCAACCTAAATCTGAAGTCTGAATCAAATAAATGGGAAACAAGAAAACCCTAGGATGACACTAGATCTAGGGTTATAGGTTGATTGAGTGAGCTGATTGAGAGAAAACTGTGATTTACCAACACAACAGGCGTCTTTTTCAAGAATAAGGAGATATTTTGTGCTGATCAAAACAGTCCCTAAAAATCTTCAAACCAGAAACTGAGTGTAGGATTAAGAAGAGCTTGAGAGGACCCTTCAATCTGGAGAGAAAAACTCAAATCGCAGGTTGATGTAGAAGGCCAGAAGTCCAAAAAAGAGTTACAGTCCAAAAAAGGAAACTGTACAGTGTTACAGCCCCAAGAAGATCAGAACTCCTTCGAAAACTTCACCAAATCAGATGTTGTTTGTAGGTAGAATAGATCAACTCTAGGAGACATCAGATCTGAAGTCCAAAGCTGTTGCAATCCGAAAAAGGAAACTGTACAATGTTGCTGCCCCAAGGAGAAGATCAAAACTCCTTCAAAAACTTCATCAAATCAGATGCTGTTTGTAGGAAGAGTAGATCAGGTCTAGGTGACACTAGATCTGAAGTTTGGCCTCGAACCTATGTCTCACAAGAGAGATCTAACGAAATCTCTCCTACTGGTTGTGCAAAGAATACTGAACAGAAAAGGGTTGATCAAAACAGCCCTAATATGACAGGATTACTGCTTCTAGTGAGTTTCATGAGAGAGAGAAAATAGATCAAAGAGCAACCTGCTCTGATACCATGTCAACACTCCTGTCTGAATAGACAAGAACGAGAATAATCTTAGAGGTGTCAAGAATAAAATGACCCCCACCTCGAAGAGTCTCTTATATATTAAAAGATATGTACAATTACAAGAATGTCCATATAGGGCTGAAAGAGAAAAGAAGAATAAGAAGTATAAGTAATGTACAACAAGGACTATACTAATAAGATACATCAAGTTATAGAGTCTCCACATTCCTCTCCTTCCACACAACCTAGCAGATGGAAAAAAAAACAAGGAATTCCTCAAAACTTTCCAGCAAGATAACAAGTCAACTCTGCATGGTGGAGTAACCCACTGTCTCTGAAGTCTGAAATAACATAAGTGGCACCAGATCTGAAACATCACAGGTCCACAGGGCAGTGGATCAGCAAGAGAGTTACAGATTCAAGGACCTCCCTAGTCCCCACTTAGGCAACAATGAGTTTCCAAGTCCATTCCATGCCTCCTTAAATTATCAATGGTCTGGATTGTCCTCTAACCAGCAGACTGTAAAAAGAAGAATGTCTTCAATGGGACCTGCACTCCTGAGGTCCATGACCATGGTAGCTTTGGAAAAGGGGCAGCACTACCTCTGTGGCAGGACCTAATTGAGAAGCTTCCTGACTTTTCTAGGGTCCATACTAGTTACTTATGGTGGAAATCATGCCCATCAGATCTGCCAGCTGATCTATCTCCCAATCATTCAAATTTGAGCCCAGATCATGTGTGAATTATGCATGTCAGCATGCTCCTTCAGGGCCCTTCTTATTAGTGGCTATACCAAAAAGAACGGGGAATACACAAGCGGCTTTCAGAGAACCAATAATCTTAACCAAAATAGGTATTTTCACAATTTCCTGGCTTCATTCTGATGTGCTTTACAAAAACGTCATTCCTCTTCATAATGCCTTTCTAGACACTGGACCAGTATGATATGGCATGAGAGCTTCCCAATCCATGGGGGCT
The DNA here is from genome assembly GCF_055504915.1 of Nelumbo nucifera. Classification (NCBI taxonomy): domain Eukaryota; kingdom Viridiplantae; phylum Streptophyta; class Magnoliopsida; order Proteales; family Nelumbonaceae; genus Nelumbo; species Nelumbo nucifera. Next base: position 52,967,854 of record NC_142653.1, read on the forward strand.
TGTCCATATTTACAGCAGATGGCTTGCCTCTGTGTGACCTTTCTTCCCCATATCTCCATAACCATTTTGAGAGAAGAGAATCATTCATCAACTTCAGCTTTCGTAAACTTATTCATCATTTTTCTTTGGGTTCACAAATTATGTCCACGGCATTATATGAATCTTTTCCTCCTTGTAGGTCCATCCCACAAGGGATCTAAATGAAACTTATCCAAATTATCAGCAATAGAAGCAGGCATAGAGAAAAGTGGGAGGTAATAAGTTGGCTAGTTCAATAACGCACTACGGATGAGAGTAAGCTTACTTCCCTTAGACAAACAACTTTCTTTTCCACCCTGATAATCTCCTCCTGAAATGTTCAATGGTAGGATCACATACTGCTTTTGACTTATAGTTGGTACCCAAAGGAAGGCCCAAATATGTCCTAGGAAGAGCCCCCACCTTGTAACCCAAAGTGCTGGCAAGCTCACTTATGTGGGGAACATCACCAACAGGGAGAAAGGGATTAGAAAAATCTTCTGTAAATTGATCTTCAACACTGATACTGCCTCAAAACATATGAGAATGCAACGAATAAATAGCAGATCCTCCTACCTAGCTCTTGCAAAAATTAATGTATCATCAGCAAACTGTAATAGAGTAATCTGGGGACCTTTGTTACCAACCAAGAATACTTCTATAAATCCTCCATCAGCTGCCTTGTTTATCAATATGCCGAAAGGGTCTAAAGGTAGTGTGAAAAGGAAGGGGAATGGGGTAACCATATCTTAGAACCCTCCCCCTAGGAAAGTTGTCCTCTGGAGCTCCATTAATAATTATTGAATAGAAAGGCTTTGAGATGCAACTATAAATCCATCTCCTCCAGACATCAAAACCCATTTTCCTCAAAACGTGATATCTACATAAATCTTCTGTACATAGTCATAAACCTTATCCAAATCAAGCTTACATATAACACCTGGGAGGCGTTGGTGGATCCTTGAGTCTATACACTCATTTGCTTTCAATGGCCCATCAAGAATTTGCCCATCTACAAATGCTCCTTGGGATTGCAGAATCTTCTCAATTACCTTGTCCCTGTTGTTGAGCTTGAACTTGCCTTTTATTTGATCATATACCTTGTTGATTGATGATGATGGGAACAATGGAAAAAAAAATTAAAGAGTGTTCTCAAAACATGCCTTTTCTGTTAGGCAAGGATTCTACCTGCACATAATTTACAAACAATGCAACCAATGTTGGCAATGTTTTTCATATGTTCTGTCTTGTATCATTTAGAGTTATGGCCTACTTGCTTCATTTCAATGACTGGCCCAGTCAAAAGCCCATTAACCAATGGTCTCAGCTATCTGGGGTCTTGGGAGGGGTAGACTGGGTATGGTCCTAACCTTTGGGATTTTTCACACAAAGTGGCTGCTGCCCTCAGACATAACCTGCGTTATCACATTTGCATACCCAAGATTTTGCCATTACACCAAGTAATGGCCCCTAACAAGACTGAACTAATAACTTCATAAATTCCTCAAATGTTTTGATATGATCCTGATGTGTCTCATTCTCTAATTTCTTTTGAGACACTTAAATAAGCTTTTCTTTGGGCAGCAGCAAATTCTTCTATGCCTATATTTTCAATTTCCCAAATGTTACTTTTCTATTACTGTTACAGATGGTGAAATGTGGAGATTATTTTCAAGCTGAGGATGGCCCTAGAGAATTTGGTAATATATGCATTGTCAGTAGGTGGATTACAACAACTGATAATTCATTGGTGCTTCGCAATTTGGAGGTTAACTACAAAGAGGTAAGGTGAAATCTGTGAGAAATTGGTTCAAAATGATATATAGGAACTTTTTGGATGTCTGGAAAATAAGAAGGTTTAGTCTCAAACATGTGTGGGACCATTTTCAGTTGGCAAAATATTGATAAAAAAAAAAATTTCAGTTGGAAAAACTTATACATGATTTTTGCCTGTAAGAGAGCTGAGTAGCTAGCCATTCCACTCTTTGACATGAAGAAACCCCTAAAACCCTTTCTTCTTTGCAAAAGAGGTAATTGCATCTTTTTTCAAGAAAAAAGGTTTTACAAAAAGTATACATTTATAAAAAAAAAGGTTTTACAAAAAGTATAGTTCCTTTTAGAAGGGGACAATTATACATGATGATACAAGTTGTTGTTTATGCATGTGGATTTGGTGTCCCATGGCATATGCATAGGAATTTGTTACTCCTTATGTTTGGTTATTCCACATCAAAAATCAACCTCACCAATGATTCCGCAGACATTTTATTTCTATCGTTAGTTGAAACATTATGTGGTTCCTTTTCCATGTGCCTTGTGGGCTTGTCATAAGGGGATAAATAGAGAAAGACAAGAAGCAACTAATAAAGGTTGAAGTAAGAGATATTACCTTTATATTGTATTTTTTTGATAGGTAATGATGAGTTTTTATTAAAAGCTTAAAAAATAAGTACAATAACTGACAACTACTAGGTCAGCATGCACTGCCCAACCCCCAATTTAGAATATTATATTTATCATATTTACATTCATTCTCCCTGTGTGGTTGCTCAAAACAACTGTTCCTGATTTACCCCTTGGTATGCAAGTGTATCAGCTAGGCTATTTGCAATTTTATGGACCCATTTGACTGACAGTTGAAGTTCCTTTGATAAGATTTTGATTTCCCTTATGGTGTGCCTATGGTTCTGATGAGTTTGCCTTCCCGTCTCCTTTGTTATATAGTGATCTCTTCTCTCACCCTCCTGTTTGTCCCTCACTTCTGTAGCCCTGTCTTGCTTCTGTGTAGTCTCAAATACCTCCTTACACCTCTCCTGTCCGTCAGAAAGATTTGGCAATGGAGCTTCTGAGTGTGAGTCAGAGTTTTCATCCCCAAAATTAGGACTGTGTTCCACTCTGATGATTGGATCTTTACTGACACAACGAAGAGGCTGCTCTTCGCAAAAATTTTCTTCTACTTCTATAAACAGCATTCCAAGATTTAAAGTTGCCACTACCTCTTCCTCTGGCATCTTCTCGAACTCGACACTTCCTATGCTAGATTGATCGTCCAAGTCTTCTTCCACTTCTGCTTATTCCAAGTTGCAGTCTACCCAGCCCTCATCGATATCTTCCTTCTCCTCGTTGCAATCTCTTGTGTACCTGGGATTTGGTCGATCCTGTGATGATTGGCCCTCCCAAAGTATATCAGAAACTGGGCAAGAGATCCATTTTAAGGAACCTGTGGTCTGCTCTGTCCGCCTATAGACAATTTCTATCGTCTATAGTCCACAGTCCACACTACCTCCCCCCGATCCACATGCTCACTTAAACAGTCACGTGGATTAAGTTTCGAACCCTTATTTGAACTGTTCTGTCCTCCTATTGGTTCAGATAGACCGGCCCGCACCAAACCTTTGACTGGTCCACCCCCTTCTAAACCACGTCAACAAATGAAGCCCGGGCCCCTAATTTCCCATTTAATTCAAAATCTTTCAATTTTTTTTTCTTTTAATAGCTTGCGTGTCTTTTGGTTTTCTTCCTCTGACTTTCCAGCTTCCCCTTTAGGCATGTACTGTTCTTCGACCCTTCTCGCCAACACCTGTGTGCCACATGTAATCTAGCCCACCATGTCGGCATCGTCTTCTACCTTGGTTCTTCGTCCTCCGAGCTCTGCCTCTACCTCTGAAACCAGCCAAATTCTATACCATGCTCCATCAGCAAGAACTTTGATTGTTCTTGGGATCGATTCTGGTTTCACCCCAATAATCCTAACCTCTGCGGCATGAAGGTCTTGCAACTGGACTTCCTCCATTGCCCCACCCAACAGCTTCACTATGTTTCCCAGGTTTGATTCATTCCAAAGATGGAAGGGAAGTCCTACCAGTTTTAGCAGGAAGCTTCCGCTAGTATGTTCCATCTCATTACACGATGGCTTCCAGTTCTGGACTTGGACCAAACCTTCTTCACATTTGAATGCTGTAAATCCCCTGTTTACCTCATCATCAATTCTTAACACTGCCTTCCTATTTGAGAATGGCTTCAGAGCAACCTCAGTTTCTAGTTTCAAGTTATGCACCACTGACTTCAGAATCTTCCTCCAATCCTGTATATCCTTGTTGGCTGTTATCACCATTCTCTGCTCCCAATCACCTTGCTCAGTCTCAAACCACACCTTCATCCCTCTATTTGAACTCGCTATTGCCTCTCCACAGCTAGAGGAGCTCTGCTTTAATGGCTGGCTTGAGTATTTATGAGGGCTATCCTCTGTACTTTGTTCTTTCTCATGCTCCTTATGTAAGTACCTGTCAACAGAGATGAGAAACTGCTGTAACTCATCTGAAAAAGCTGTCCACCCTTGTGCCTGCTTCCCTTCCGGTAAACAAACCATTTGTTTCCTATTGCCCAAGTATTCTGAGATGGTAATGAACCAGCCTTTCTCGTTGCACCTCAGTTCCACTTAGTATTTCTTCTTTTCCAGCTCTAATACATTTTTCTACCCTACTGTTCTGAGCAATTGAAGTACTCCATCGATAAACCCCTTCAACCATAGCATTGCTTCTTCAGACAGAAGTAACATCGCCTTCCTGTCTTCTCTAACTTTTAGCAGATTCTTACCTCTGGCCCTTCCACTCTCAAAGTAGTATTTTCTTCGCTTCGATATTCAGTTCCGACTTCCACCTGTTCACCACCTGAAAATCTTCGTCGCTTCGTTCCTCCATCTTCGTTGCTCCCTTCCTCTCATAAATACTGTACGAGTTGAAAGCCACTTTCAGCAAGAGAGCTCACCACCTAGGACAATCAGCTAAGCATGGTTGGATGCCCAGTTTGGGGCATCCTCTTAACCACATCCATGCCAAATGATGAATCTGATGAACTGTGCAAGGCAGTAATGTAAATGTCAGTGTCTGATCCAGAGATCAGATCAATTAGACACTATACGAAAATCTATCAACTATAGGCAGAGTCTTCTACTTGCAAACAGGGTGACCATAGTCTATAAGTATAGATTTTAAGTTGTTCTTGAACATCTGTTAATCCTTTAGACAAAGATGCCTCTGACTTACCTTAGTTCTTTTCTAGTATCTTATGATTTAGGTTGCCTTATTTCATTAAATGTAAGGTCTTATTTAGAGGGGTCTACTCTTTGGTGGAAAATGATTGTATGGCTTGTTTATCTCCTTTTGCTGACTGTTTTGCAGTCAGAGGACCCGCCCTTGTCTGTTCTCCACATTCAGTACCCTGAATGGCCTGATCATGGAGTGCCAAGAGATACACTTGCTGTTCGTGAAATTCTGAAGAGGATATATCATGTTCCACCCAATCTTGGTCCCATTGCTGTGCACTGCAGGTTCACCTCATGTTTGCTTACATAACTATGAGCTGGATGATACTCCAGTATTATATAAATTATTTATGCATGTAAGCCTGAGATATTTCCTCTCTCTTGCTCAGTGCAGGTATTGGAAGAACAGGCACATATTGTACAATACATAATGCCATCCAAAGGATCCTCATTGGAGACATGTCTGCTTTAGATCTCGTGAACACAATAACCATCTTCAGATCTCAGCGTGTTGGGATGGTTCAAACATTGGTATCTTATTCTTTCATTGCTTGAAGCTTCATATCTAGTTTCTACTTTTATTATATAGCCTGTGCTGGTTGCATGTAAGATAAAAGGAAAATGAATGGTTTCCTTGGAAAATGATATTCAATAGGAAAACAAATAATTTTGATTTTCTGAAGTTGTAAAAGAACATAAAAAAAACCTACTCTTTTGGAAATAATCCTTTTAAATTGATTTGAAGATGGCCTATTCCTTTAGAACTAAATTTAAGGGTTTAAAATATTATTATATCTCTGGACATCATCATAAGCCTTATCCCAACTATATGGGCTTGGCTACATGAATCCTTTTTCACCATTCCGTTCTGTTTATTGCCATATCCATTGTTAAATTATGAGTGCTTAAAACATTTCTTACTACAACCATCAGCCATGTCGTTTTTGGTCTGCCCCTAGCCCTTCTAGCCCCTTCAACTTGTAACAGATCACTTCTTACAGGTGCTGTAGGTGGTCTTCTATGTACATGACCAAATCATCTTAGTCTTTTGGTCATTTTATCACCTATTGGAGGTATTCTTAGATTCCTTCAAATGATTTCATTTGTGACCCTATCTAGTTTTTCCATTCATCTCAGCATACACATTTCTACCACATTTTTTAGACATGTTTCTTGAATACCCAACACTCTACTCTATATAGCATAGTTGGCCTTACAACTGTTTTATATCATTTTCCTTTTAATCGAAATGGTATTCTCCTACCACATAAGACTCCAGATGCACCACTCTATTTTGCCCATTTTGCTATAATTTGATGGGCAACATCCTCCTCAATCTCTCCCTTGTTAAGAATTATAACCAAGGTACTGGAAAAGGTCACATTGAGTTATTTCTTGGTCTCCAATCCAAGTGTGCTCTGATTTGCACTCTTATTATTAAATGCACATAGCACACATCCTGTTTTACTCCTACTTATTATAAAACCTCTTGTTTCTAAAGTATTTGTCCATAAACTTAATTTTTCATTTAATCCTTTCATTAATTTCATCAATTAAAACAATTTCATCAGTAAACAACAGGCACCACGGGACTTGCTCTTGGCTATGTTAGTTAATTCATCTTTGATTAGTGCAAATAAATAAGAGCCAAGTGTTGAACCTTGGTGAAGATCCTTTGTAACTGAAATATTGGTTGTTGCACCATCATACCATTAGCTTGTATACATTATTTTATTATGTTTTGTTTAATATAAAAGGTATTATTTACATATGAATGTGCTTTTCACAATAGTGTCTAACCTTTTTATTAGTGTTTAAAATTTTAAAGCATCACAATACTTAATTAATCTTGTATAGTTAAAAATATTCTATAAAAAAAAGTCGTCTATAATGATAAATTTGCAAAAAAAAAACTAGTGGGTTTCAAGAGAAAATACAAGTAAAAAGTAAAAGTTGTTTAAAAACAATATAAAAGATATTAAACATTGAAGAATATGTGAAGATATACTCCCATGGTTTTTTGTGTACACACCCATGGAATTAGAAATATTGTGGCAATATCAGGAAATATGTTGATCTTCTAAACAATGGTTATTTGGAATGTAAAATCATAGTCTACGCTAGAAGTGTGACCTGCCTTCCAAGCCATTATTTTGCATCTCAACAAGAGTTTTGTTAAGCCTCCTTTTGTTTTGACATAAAATAGGTAGAAAGTTTCCACTGTGTAAAACATCAATTGTATTTCTATCTCTTTTATGGAAAAAGCATTTTCTACCCCTTTTACATGGAAAAAAATGCAGACTCAATTAAAAATTTCTTTTTTGTTATCAACTGATATAGCAAATGTCTTCACATTTCTACCTTTCATTAATTTTACGAAGTACAAATGCTACAATCATTTATTATCTTAACCATATGAAAATTGTTGTCAAAGAATAGTGACTAGATAATCTTATAGTAAAATAAAGTTTAAAAATTTTGGATTAGAAGATAAGCAGAATTAATGAATCAAATGGTTTGAAAAGCTACTAACTGGAAGCATGTCAGCTTGTCAAGTGCAGTTCACAAGTTCCAACTTCCAACCCATGGACTAATGATTGAGTATTTAAGAAATTATACCAGGAAAGTGTGTTGCACTAATGAATGAATATATATTTTGGTATTAATGTTCTAGAAGAAAGCAAGATACCTGCATTTACACTTTTCTAAGTTGAAATCCATGTTAGTACAGTAGCAAATAACAAAAACAAAAGGAAAGGAAAAAGGGAGAGAAAATGTAGAAGGAAGAGTTCTTGAGAGAAGGAGAAGAAGATGAGAGAAAGGGAAGAGAAGCCAATAATGATCTAACTGCCTCTCCCATTAACTTTTATACTTAAGAAATAAAAGATGTACAATGCCAAATATGCCCTTAATAAGGCAGCTACTGTCAACACACATAAACATCAACTTAAACTAGCACTAAACTAGTGGACCTTGGGCCCAATAACAGAAACTAATTAACAAGAAAATAAATGATAGCAAATCCTTAACACTCCCCCTCAGGTTGGGAATAAATGTCACAATTCCCAACTTGTGTAGATCATATTCAAGGTATCTTTTTGTAGCTCCCTTGGTGACGACATCAACTAGCTGTATGTCAGGTGAAACATATGGTAGGCATACTTCTCTTGATGTCATCCTCTTTCTTATAAAATGTTTGTCTACCTTGATATGCTTCGTTCTATCATGCTGAACTGAATTGTGGGTGATGTTGATTGCGGCTTGATTATCACAATACAATATCATAGGTTCCTTTGTAACAACTCCAAGCTCATCCAACAAAGACTGAATCCAAAGAAGCTCTGAGATACCATAAGCCATAGAGCTGTATTCAGCTTTTGCACTTGACTTGGCCACAGTTGATTGTTTTTTACTTTTCCATGAAACCATGTTACCCCCAACAAAAGTGCAGAATCCTGATGTAAACCTCCTATCATCTAAGCACCCTGCCCAATTTGCATCTGTATAGGCCTCTATCTTCCATGTTCCTATGATCAGTAAACAGTATTCTTCTGCCTGGATGTTTCTTTAGGTAGACAAGAGTCCTGTCAACAACTGCCAAGTGTTGAATCTGAGGAGCATGCATACTAGCTTACAACACAGACAACATAAGAGATATTTAGACGTGTCATGCACAAATACAATAGGTAGCCCACCAACCTTTGATACCTCCCTACATCCTTTACTAGCTCACTATCTGAAGCATTAATCGTGTGGTTCTGGTCAAAAGGTGTATTAGTTGGTTGGACTCCAAGTTTTCTAGCCTCCTGTAACAAATCCAGTACATAAGGGAAATCTAGTAAGTTGGGATTCTGAATTTATAGACAGCCCATAAGGGAAATCCTCAACATAACAAGGGGGATTGGTGCATGCTTCAAATGGACAAGGAGATCAGCTAATGGTTTAGCTGACACGTTGGCTAAACAAGGGACTGTGAGGGAGAGAATGTTCTGGGCAGTTTTGTAAGAAACATTACTGGGGGCTGAACACCTACTTAGGGGTTGACAGTTGTACTTAAATCTGGAAAGTTATTCTTAAGTTATATTAATGAAGTTACCATTTCCAATCAAAAAAAAAAAAAATTCCAGTACATAATGCCTCTAGGAAATGAAGATCCCATTTTTGGACCTTGCCAGCTCTATACCTAGAAAGTACTTTAGCTCACCATGGTCCTTGATCTCAAGCTCCTATTGTAAGGATTTATTCAAGGCATTAATCTCACTCAAATCATTTCCTATAACTATAATATTAACAATGTATACTATTGGCACTGTCACAAGCGATCCTCTTCTCTTTACAAAGCGTAAGGGGATCGACTTGGGTAGCAACGTGAAGCGATGACTACGACAAGACCAACCAAATCTGGGTCAATTTGGCCCATTAAATATAAGTGTTGAATATTTCAGCACAATTAATAAATATTATAGAAATAAATCAAGGAAATAAACATGCGACAAAAGGGTAAAATTGTAAATACCAATTAATAAGATAATTCTAGAAGGATATTTAGCCACATGATTCAAATGTGTAAAGAACATTCTGGAATATAAGGGTAAAATAGGAAAAACAGAAATTTAAAAAGCTCTTGGAATGTGCACCCAAAAACTATAAATATGGGCCTTGAAACCATTCTTACCCATCACCATCACTTTGATTACAGTCCATTCCCATTCTCTCATTCAACCTTTTCTCCATTTCAGCCATCCACCATTTTCCTCCTTTTCTCGCTAGAATTCTAGCATTGACAAACTACAATGGCCTGATCCCTCACTAAAGGGTATGTAGGCAGCCCTTCGGGGTCTGACCACTTGCTTATTTCCCATTTCTTCCCGTTTTTGGTTCAGTCAATTCCTCAGACCTCAGACTAAAGACCACTTTACATCCTCAGCCTTACACCAAGGATCAAAATTTTGTCACGTATCAGCTGATACGTATCATATCAGAGCCTTCCCGGTACGTCCCTACAGGGGGTGTTTCAGGTCAGCAAGTGGTTTAGGGGGTAGACTGGCCTTAAACCTGCCCCTCTGAACCAGTTTTGAAGAAAATAAAAAAAAAAACATAAAAAATAGTACAGGCCGATACGCCCTACCCTTTATCGATATTTTGAACCTTACCTTACAAAAAATGTATGATCTAACTAAGTCTGTGTATCCATAGCGAATCAATGCTCCCCTAATTTTTCAAACCATGTTCTTGGTAACTGCTTTAGGCCATACAAAGACTTCTTTAAGTTGTACACCTTTCCTCCATCCACTTCATTGTCCATATACACTTGCAGATCTCTAATGAGGAAAGCATTCTTTACATTTAGTTGGAAGAGTGACCAAGAATAGGTGGTCACTAGAGACAAGAGAATTCGAATTGGACTCGTTTTGGCCATAGGAGCAAAGGTCTCCAGTCTCCAGATAATCTATCCCATAGGTTTATGTATATCCTTTTTCAACAAGCCTCGCCTTGAGGAAAATCAACAATCTCCCATGTTTGATTTTTTATCAAAGCCTTCATTTTTATGGGGGTATCATTAATATGAACAAAAACATCTATAATCACAAGAAGGATACCTAGATTTGTGTCAGCTGAACTTGGAGTCTCAGATGAATCGATAGGAAGTGATGCGGGTTCCCCTTTTGGAGCATGAATGAAATCAACCCTCTTGCTCTGAGCATAATGAATTGTGAGGCAGGATGTAATGGAGCAAGGGATAGGAACAGGAAGAGGAATAGGATTCTCAAACTCCTCCCTAAAACAATGCCCTTGAGGAAAACCACAAGAGAAGAATGGTGGACAAAAATCTATGGAGAAAGAGTTCGAGCCTGCATAAAGCTGGAGAAAGATAGTAAAAGTAGAGTCCAAGACTTTCATCTGTGGAGAAGTCAAAGCAAAAGGGATGGAGATGCTGAAGATTAGAGAGGGCAAGATGACAACGGTCTTTCTCACAGAAGGGGCAATGCCCTGGTTTAAATGCTTCATGGTGAGAGCTTGCAAGTCATTCAAAGTACAAGAATGGAGGAAGAGTCTAAAGCTCGATGGAAATATCTTTTCAACTGAAACGAGGAAGAATCGAAAGGGGTGGTATATTACCTTGACAGAGCGGTTTGGAAATGATAGAAGGCAACTTATCTGTATCCTGATGGGAAGACAAAGAACAGGTTGGAACACAATCATGGAAACTCCCCAGGAATTTCAACTGAGGGAAAGGAACCAAAAGGTTACCATCAAGCCTAAAAAGGAAACAGGAAATGCAGAAAAGAATGCAAGTGTTTTTCCGGTAGAAGAAAAGAAGGAAGATATCCAGATTTCCTGTGGACTTCAAGTGCCTAAATTTAAGTCAACTGCCTCAGAAGGTCCTTGGAGCAAGAAACTGATTATTCAGTCGGAACAAAAAGTAGAGAATTCGGTGGACGTGGGTGTTTCCATCCAAAAGCTTTTGAAGTCAGGGTAATTTTTTGATTACGCCTTTCAGTGACTATAAGGCGATGCTAGATCTCTCTGTTCCCATGGAAGATTTCTTCTACAAACCAAGGTCAAACCGAAAAAGGGTTTGTAATTGTTTCCAAGTGGTGCCCTGGGTCGAACTCAATTGAGTTGTTGGAAAATCTTGTGGTGAAAATCTTTGGGCTTGCTTTCCATCTTTGGACAATTCCAACTCTCCAGAATTTAGCTCAACTTTGTGGTGGCGAACTTATAGAGGTAAACACTTCAAACCTTCGAGCTGTCTCGCTGAAATTATTGGGGCCAAAGTACAAGAACATCCCTTGTATGGTGGAGGTATCAGTAGATGGAAAGGTCCATTGAGCCTGGTTGGCCATTGACATGGATTCAAAACTTTGGGAGGGAGCAAAGGTTGAAGACGATGAGGTGGCATGGAAAAGTTTGTGTGGAGGTCAGTTAGTGGTAGAAATGGACAGACGGTCGTTTGAAGCTGAAGCTCAACAGGCTTGGAAAGAAAAAGAGGGATCGCAGGCCCCCAAAAATAACAAGCAAGCAGAACCATTGATGGAGGATTGATTTACCAAATTTAAATCCTATGCAGAGGTGGTGTCAGAACCAAGCAATGTCCTCGGTAAGGAGAATGCTAAGACAGGAAAACCAGGGGAAGGTGAAAAGTCATCGTAGCAGATTGAACTAGAAAGATTTCAAAGTAAATCTGAGCTGGTAAACAAACCTGGTCTTCTGGGTGGACCAGAATTGACCCCTACGTGTGATTGCTTAAGTAACCACGTGATCTTTCATCTGGGGTTAGGAGACACTAACAAAGCTCTATCATCATCCCCACTTAACCAGTTTTCCTCTCCTGTCGAAGTGAAGAAGATTCAGAACTGAAAAGGTCTGTACTTAGATGCTGGTATGGGAAACCAAAGGAGTCTTTCTGGGGTTCCAGTGCTTGCTTGGAGGCAGGCGCATTCAGAAAACTCCAGACACTGGACAGGCCAAATCTGAGGTACTTCAGGGAAAATAAAGATGATTGGGAAGCCGGTAGTGATTGGGAGGACTTGGAAGGTCTTGATGTTGGGGAAGAAGAAGAGGTCAACCAGCCTTCTAGCATCGACAGCATAGACTCCACTAAAGCTTGTAAAATCTTGGAAGAAGACAACTTGGGAACCAAATTGTTATTTGACGATCAGGACTCGGAAAAGACAGTGGAGGTGGTGGAAACAGTAAAAATAAAGGTTGCCGATTGGGTAAAGTCAATGGAGGATTTCAAAATTTTCTGTATAAATGATATCCTGAGAAAGTGGAAGGAGGTGGCTATGTCAGCTCAAAATAAGGAAAGGAAAGTGATGGAATGGAGACAACCAGAAGCCAATTGTGTAAAACTCAACTTTGATGGTAGCTACACATAGGCAATCAGGCTATTGCTGAGATGGGAGGGGTCTTTCGAGAGTCAGAAGGGAAGATGCTTGCTTTATATTCAGGTCCTGTAACCAATGGTGATGCAGTGTCAACAGAGTTGTACAGTCTTCTTCAGGGCCTTAAATTTGCTAAGCAGTTTGGGTTTCTTAACTTGGAAGTGGAAGGGGATTCTCAAGTGGTTATCTCATGGACAAGGAATAGTACCAAAATCCCATGGGATGAATGTCACATTTAGATGGGTTAGAAGAACAACAAATGGGATGGCAGACATATTGGCTAAACAAGGAACTATAAGACAACAAATTTTTTGGGTGAAAATATAAAATTTCTTGTGGTGGTGACCTTTCCACCTTGATGTAATTCCTTCTTTTTGATTCTTAATAAAATTTTTGAAGGGTGTAGACACAAAGAAAGTGACATCTATAGTAACATTTTAACTCCTTGACACCGGATCATAGCAACAATATCCCTTTTGGTTTTAGGCATACATGAAAAATACACACTTCTTGGCTTTAGGATCAAATTTAGTACAGAAGGACCAAGAATGAACAAAGTAGACATACCTTAAACCCAAGGATACAAGAAGCAACATGGTTAATCAAGAAGACAACAATTAGTACATTATAACCCCAAAAACGAACAAGAACTAAAGCATACACTATAAGACTTCTTGCTACCTCCACAATATGTTAGTTTTTTCTTTCAACCACCCCATTTTGTTGAGGTGTATGAGCACAACTACTTTGATGAATCACCCCATGCTCCGATAGATAAGATGTTATGTCTTTTTCAAAGTATTTCCTAGCATTATCCGATCTAAAAACCTTAGTCCTCATACCAAACTATGTGAGAACCATCTAATGTAACTGTCACACTAAGGATGGCACCTAATCACAAGATCACATCACATATACCTAAGAATGTCGAGAATAATCATCCACAAACGAAGGGAATAACAATTTTTTCTTTTTTTTTTTTGAAGAATCAAGAAGAAAGAAGGTTTATTAAAAGAGAAGGTTACATCCTATCACATTGGTTGTCCAGATGACACACCAACAACATCAAGTACATACTTCAATTACATGGAAGAAATGTGATAGAGTTTCCAAACATCAGTGTGAACAATATCAAAAGCAGAACTCCTTTTATTACTTAATTAAAAAGAATGTCTACATTTCTTTTCAAGTTGACAACATTCACACTTTAGACTACACAACTTAACAAACTCGAGTAACTTTGGAAACAAAAAAACGTAAGGAACCAAAAGAAAGGTGACTTAGCCAATTATGCCATGGCATTATCTGACTCACCAATCTTGACCCATTATTCCTGCTATACCTTGACCCATTATTCCTACTATTGACATGATGGCTTTGGTAACTTGGAAGCGCATCAAGAAGGTAGGCTCCATTCACCTAATGACCACTTCCAGTCATTACCAGGAACAAAAGTCATTGAACAATTCAAATTTTTTGTTGAACTACTCATAGATAAAAGATTAGTATGTAGTCTAGGAACTTGTAGAACAAAGGGTTAAGTAATGGTGTTAGTCACTCTAACCAACCCCTTTCCTGCAATGGGAACATGGGAACCATCTGTCATAAAGGCTCTATCTCTACCAAAACACAACTGATATGGAGAAAATAAAGTAGATACATTGGTCATATGCTTAGAGGCTATTGAGTCTATAATCCAGGGAGGTCCCTCTTTATCTGACGTGGAGTAAAAGAGATGGTATGGCCAATTCCTAAACTGCCTACACCCTATTGTGTACCTTGGTGAAGAATTGGAACTGCATCTCTCTGACTCATAAACTACCCATATTTTACAATTTCAACCTTGGTTGTCATTGTTACAATAGACTCCAAGGAAGCTGGAGTAAGTGATCCTAATGAGTCTCCAATGATTATCTCGTTTGCATTTCCCTTCTTGTTCTTGATACCAGCTGGTATAAGATGAAGATGGAGCTTCCAATAAGTGTCTTTGGTATGCTTAAGTTTCTTACAATAATCACACACAATGTCTTTTTTATCCTCCTGTTTATTCTTGCCACCACCCTTATCTCATCATAACATTCCTCTTGGTCTCCCCTCTAGACACAAAGGCATATGTCTGAGAGAGAATCACACTCTCACAGAAAAGGATATGTTGCTATGCAATGTCAAACTTAGGGTTAAGTTCAGCCAAAGATTAAAATACCTTTTTCTTTTCTACCAACTTTTGATAGGTAGCAATATCCTTGGTACTCTCCCATGCTACAGTCTCCAAATGCTCTATCTCTTGCCACAAAGTTTTCAAAGTAGAAAGATATACTACAGGAGGTTTATCTCCTTGTCTTGTACTAATTATATGATATTTCAATCGATAGGCTCACAACATTCTTATTCTATGAATAAATCTCTACTACTCTATTCCATCCCAAATCTCCTTAGCAGTATTTGCTTATAGGAAATTTTTGCTAATATGAGGTAGCATAGAATTACATAGTTAAGTCATTACCATGTCATTCTTGTACCCACCAAGAGGAATTTTCTCAAGTTTTTTCTCCTCATCAATAATATATCCTTATTTTCCACGTGCACCAATAGCCATATTGGCTGATTGTGCCCATTCCATATAGTTTGTACCGTCAAATATAATAGTAGTGATAGTACTAGATCCCAAAAGATCACTGGCACCTCCCACAACCAGTCTAAGGTCACTGGTCGATTTCTGTTCAACTTCACTACCCTCCATAGCTTCTCAAACAGCTTGAAACACCAATAAAAGATGAAAAATAGCTTCTAGGATCAGATGCCTAAAAACTCTTCTGAAAACAAAAAACACTTACCTGGAGAGATTTATCCTTTCTCAGGAACTGATAGAAGTAAGACAATGTTAAGGGCCCACGAATAGGATCTCGTCACAGGTCGGTTAACGGGGAAAACTTCTTGTTTTCCCTTGTTTCTCCATTTTCTCGAGGAGCCTATCTTTAGCGCCTTTATGGTGATTTGTTAAAGAGATCACCAACTCTCCTCTGCTCTTTCTTAACTGAAATTCTGGATGGATTTATTGAATAACATCTGCTCCTTAAATAGGAATTACAAGAGTCATTCTTAAGGAAACTTTCTAAAAACGAACTTTCTAAAAAACATTAAGAGACTTTCTAAAAGAAACATTAAGAAACTTTCTAAAAGACCTAGAAAATAATAATGTTACTGCCTAATTAATAGGAACACTGAATCTAGCTAAGAGATAAGATAGGAACACTGAATCTAACGCCCATTACTGCTGCTGTCTGCGGTTGTATTCCTTTCCAACTAAAGCATCCACAATATTACTCCCTTCTTGGACTAAGAGCTTGTCCTCAAGCTCGAATTTAGGATAGGTGTCTTGAAACACAGTCAAAGGAATCCAGGATAGGTGGAATGATTTTGCCCTCCTGGATCGGGTTCCAATGAAGAGGGTTCATCCTCATCTTCCTCTTGTTCCACCAGGAGGCAGAAAAGTCTCTTGCACTTGTGCCTTGCTAAGTAAAGTTCATCACAATTAAAACACTGTCCCCTCGCCCTGCGTTCCGCCATCTCAGCCCTGGACAAGCGCTTAATAGGGGGTGCAACAATGCTGCTTCCCACACTGGATGCCGGTCTGAAATTGTTGCTTGTCTGTGGTTTCTGTTCTTGGCTGGCTGCTGAAGATGGAGCCATTCCGAGTGGTTTCGGGGCTGCCCATGTTGTTTGAGGCCGCCCTATACTGATACTTCCGCGGTTGAGTTGCAATTTGCGTCCAAAAGCGCAAGCCAAATTCATAGCAATAACCAGATTGGGGGGATTTTGCATCTCCACATCCACCCTCAAAGTTTCCGCTAATCCCGCGGTGAACATGTCAACCTGTTGGTCTGGTCGTACTGAAGATGCTCTTGTAAGGAGGGTCTGAAACTGGCGCTGATACTCAGCCACAGTTCCTGTCTGTTTGAGGTTGATTAGTTCGCCTAATGGATTGCTTGTTAATGGGGGCCCGAATCTGAGAAGGCAGTAGGATTTGAATTGGGTCCAACTGAGCCCAAGTTCCTCCTGCTCCAATATATAAAACCAGAGCTGCGCCTCCTCTGTCATTGGCTCCAAGGTAGGCTTAGCCGCATTCCACATGACAGAGGAGGCACAGCTCTGGTTTTATATATTGGAGCAGGAGGAATTTGGGCTTAGTTGGACCCAATTCAAATCCTATGCCTTCTCAGATTCAGGCCCCCATTAACAAGCAATCCATTAGGCGAACTAATCAACCTCAAACAGACAGGAACTGTGGCTGAGTATCAGCGCCAGTTTCAGACCCTCCTTACAAGAGCATCTTCGGTACGACCAGACCAACAGGTTGACATGTTCACCGCGGGGTTAGCAGAAACTTTGAGGGTGGATGTGGAGATGCAAAATCCCCCCAATCTGGTTACTGCTATGAATTTGGCTCGCGCTTTTGAACGCAAATTGCAACTCAACCGCGGAAGTATCAGTATAGGGCGGCCTCAAACAACATGGGCAGCCCCGAAACCACTCGGAATGGCTCCATCTTCAGCAGCCAGCCAAGAACAGAAACCACAGACAAGCAACAATTCCAGATCGGCATCCAGTGTGGGAAGCAGCGTTGTTGCACCCCCTATTAAGCGCTTGTCCAGGGCTGAGATGGCAGAACGCAGGGCGAGGGGACAATGTTTTAATTGTGATGAACTTTACTTAGCAGGGCACAAGTGCAAGAGACTTTTCTGCCTCCTGGTGGAACAAGAGGAAGATGAGGATGAACCCTCTTCATTGGAACCCGATCTAGGAGGGCAAAATCATTCCACCTATCCTGGATTCCTTTGACTGTGTTTTAAGACACCTATCCTAAATTCGAGCTTGAGGACAAGCTCTTAGTCCAGGAGGGGAGTAATATTGTGGATGCTTTAGTTGGAAAGGAATACAACCGCAGACAGCAGCAGTAATGGGTGTTAGATTCAGTGTTCCTATCTTATCTCTTAGCTAGATTCAGTGTTCCTATTAATTAGGCAGTAGCATTATTATTTCCTAGGTCTTTTAGAAAGTTTCCTTAAGAAGGACTCTTGTAATTCCTATTTAAGGAGCAGATGTTATTCAATAAATCCATCCAGAATTTCAGTCAAGAAAGAGCAAAGGAGAGTTGGTGATCTCTTTAACAAATCACCATAAAGGCGCTAAAGATAGGTTCCTCGAGAAAAGGGAGAAACAAGGGAAAACAAGAAGTTTTCCCTGTTAACCGACCTGTGACGAGATCCTATTTGTGGGCCCTTAACAGACAAGTGGCTGTCAATCTCACCAAGAGCCCCAGGAACAGCCAAAAACTGAATTGCTGCATATAGAATGCTCCTAGAATCCAAAAAAAATCCTTTTACCTTTCAAAAAAAAAAAAAATCCTGAGTGCCTCACTCCAGGTCAAAAACAAAGAGTCCACTTCAATAAATGTGGACTCTCCCCCCCCCCCCCCCCCCCCCCCTCTCTCTAGTTCTTCCTATTTTGGTGTCTGGTCAAAGATCACACTCCTGGATGACTGAATTTCACAAAAAAAATCCAAGAACTGGGTCTATTTTGATCCAATGATCAGTGCTTTAGGCCTTTACTCCTCCATGCAGTCGGCTGATGTAGGACTGCATGGGTCAGCTCCAAGAATCTTTAAAAAAATGCTCTGATACCAATTAGCAAATAACATAAACAAAAGAAAGGGGAAAAGGTAGAAGGAAAAGTTATTGAGAGGAGAAGAAGATAAGAGAAAGGGAAGAGAATCCATAATGATCCAGCAGCCTCTCCCATTAATTTTTATACTTAAGAAATGAAAGACGTATGATGTTAAATATGCCCTTAATGGGGTGGCAACTATCAACACACTTAAACATCAACTTAACTCAGTCCTAAACTAATGGGCCTTGGGCCCAATAGCAAAAAAAATAAAAGGGTTTTAGTGTTCAGTCCACCCCAACAAATCTTAGCTTTACCGTACAGTTGGAGTAGGTGCCAGCTCGGAATTGATGCCAATACACGGGCGGGTATTGGTGTTATAGGTGGAGCTGTTTTAAATTTTGAATTGTTGTACGTCTGCTGTGGAATTCAGAATTCTGAGGTGGAGTGCAGTCTAAAAATCACAAAAATAATAAATGACAGCAAATCCTCAACAAGTACCAAAGTGCAGTAGAAAACAAACTACTGAGTTTTGTTTATGTTGCATGTATCCTGAGAGTTCATTCTTGAAGTTTGAAACTGAATCATATTGGAATTCCCATGCATTTTGTTGATGTTTCTTTTGATCAGCTATTTTCTGTTTCTTTGATCTACTCAATGCTTATCAGGAAGCAATCCTATATTTTCTACTAAATTTTGACGTGCCCCATCTATTGTTTTACCAGGAGCAATTCCTCTTTTGCTATGATGCCATACTTGATGAATTGGAGGAGCTTGTTTCGGAGTCCAATCACCAGTGAAAGGAACTCAAACTTGTAAACCATTCATAACTCTTCATGGACTTCCATTATTGTGCCATATCTACTTGTCCTGTCCCTGTCTCTCCATGCTTTTGAGATAGGCATTTTGGGATGAGACGCTGATGCAGTTATTATGTTTACAGCTCAGACTGCTGACTGATGCACGTTAACAAGAACCATTCAGTCACTGTTCAGTAGAGAAACCTGCACAGCCCTCGAATCTGGGACATTCACAGTTGGAATCCCACTTCTGCATTTGGTTCATGGGGGTTGTTACCTTGTAAAACTGAAATGTAGCTGGTACTAAGAAATCAATCTTTTTCCTTAACCTTTTTTTGAAGAGTCTTGTGCATTTTACCTTCTTGTGAACCAGTGGGCTGAAAAGCAGGCTAATTTGGTTTTCCTTTGGAGATTGGACCAAGCGTCACCTTGTTTCACAATGTATTCCAAATTTTCAATTGTGCTTTAGACTAGCCCCATATGTAAGTTACGCTCTGCAAAAGAGGAATTTATTGATCGATCTGCCAAAATTTTTTCCTTAAGTTGAGCATATGCCAAGTGGTTATGCAACACCTTGGGGCATGAAATGAGCCTAAGGCCCATTACTTATGTGATTAGTTAAGAAATTGTCATGTGATCTTAGTCAAAAATGGGTATAGATCTGGGTTTGGAGCACTTATTCTCTTAAGAAAATAATAATTATCAATTAAAGATAAAGTTGTAAACCAAATTTGATTTGAATCAGCTCCTAATTATATTAGGAGAGTGCTCTATATAAGGAACTAAGAGAGGGGCAAATTCACCAGTTTTCTCCAATCTCAGCTCTCAGCTCTCCTATGTTCTCCCTTGCCTCCCAGAAACCCTAATTCAACCCAACTTTGATAGGTGATGATTTCCATTAGTCATCTACTGTTTTATTTTGCAAGAAAAAACAATAGAGGATATCAGGTTCACACACCCACATCAATCCAAGCAATTGGGAACCAATTTTGTTGAGGCAGATTTTGGGATTGATATTGGGCGTGAACTACCATTCTAGGAGATGCACATTTTAGTATCTGTATTAAATATAATCAGTTTTAATTTGGGTTTCAAATCTGGTCCAGTCCAGTGCAAGATGAATCCCAAATTTTCAAATTTCAAAATCACTGGGAAATTGGTTCCTGTGTTGGGATAAAAAAAAATTTTAATTCAACTAGCCACTAAACCTAGTTTGGCCATGTGAAATCTGGTTTCTAACCCTTCCAACAGTGATATTAGAGCATTATGTTCAGTTCTTAGACTAAACCAAACCATATTTGAAACAAATATCAAATCAACATGAACTAATCTAGTCGATTTGACCTAGTTAACATATGAATTGAGAATTTGGTTCATAGTTTGGGGCCAAAGATCTGAAATTTAATCTTTATATTTTTCTGATATTATTTGAAATAATTTTATGCTGAATTCTTGAATTCTTAGGCCGAAAGTCTGATGGAGATCGAATTCTTTATTGGTGGCAAGTTTAATATACACCATGCAATTTTGATATTCATGATCTGTAATTATTTAACTTTTTTATTTTATTTTCAAGAAGAATGTTTTAGGGTTTCTTTTTGTGAAGTAAGCACTAGAAATTAGGATTTTCTAAATTTATTTACATTGGAGAACAAGTTGGAGATCACAAAGGAAGATGGAGTACAAGATTGATATGGAGATGGCAGATCAATGGATTCCTGTAGATTGTCCGGATTAGATTCAGATCATCACACTATCATCCATTGTTATTTCATTCCATTGTTTTGTCAATATTTATTGATTTGATTATGAATCATACTTGAGATTTTCCAGAGTAGTCTTTTTTAATTGATGCATGTTTTGGACACCAAACCCTAGGCTGACTTGACCTAATTTTGGTCCACCCTATATGGGCCAAAACTAGGGTTCTTTGAAGACTGTTAACAACCCCTTAGATCACTAATTAAGTAATCAATTTTGGACCTAAGCCAAGGGTTTGGTGGGCCATTGCCTAGACCAATTCGGCCCACACTTGTAAAATCTAGTTGGGTTTAAATTTAAAAAAGATAAGCGCATTTCAGCATAGACTGTTATATGGTCTGAATTGCTTTTTGCAGTTGGGCTCATATACCAAGTCAAATTTTATTGGATAAATGGGTTCAATAGTGGGCTGATAATGTGTTAATCCAAATGGATCTGAGTTTGAAAAGCTTTAAGTTGATTCTTGATCAATTGTGTGTGATGTGTTGTGTATGCAATTTGTACACAGTCCATAAGTGCTTGGCCCATGCAAAGACTTTATGTGGCTTTTTTCGCCCATCATGGTTGAATACACATCATGGCCATGATGTCCATGAACCTTTGAATGATCTCCCACTAAATGAGTTATTTTTTTTGTTTTCTCTCCAAAGAATGAACCCTTGTGGGAACCCTAACCCAATTAGGGCCCATTTGAATTTGACTTTATGAAGGTCAATGGGAGCTACTTTGGTAAGACCTAATACCTGGTCTAGGGACTGATATTATTGTTCTCTCATTAATGATATAAGTGCTAAGATGATAGGGAATTTCATAAAATGACATCTCTAAAGGTCTTTTGTCATTAGCATGAAAATGGAATGCATTGGTAAATAGAGATGCACCATAAAATTGGGCTATCTGTTTCACTGAGATGATCAGTTGAATTGCTTCATTAGATGATAAGGGTGTCACAGACTAGTAGGAGTGGTCTATCCTAAAATGGAAGACTCTTTCATAATACCTTGGAGCTTCCTATATGATGGGTCAACACTTATCGATTAGAAAGGTTTAATGTAAAATGGCTATAAACCTTGTCTAATGGAGGCCAAAGGGGATTATGCAACTGAAACAGTTGGCTTCATGCACCTATGTGATTCCCCACATTTTCAGAGACATGAATAATGTCTACATCCTTGAGATAGAGGGAAATCTCAAAAATTAAAAAATGGAAATTGAATGTAAATAAAAGTTTATTCTATGGCATATAACATGAAACGATAATTAGGTAGTAGACTAATTACCTGTGCAATTTGTTAGAAACGGCACACAAACCACTCTTTAAGTTTGTAGATGATTACAAACTCAAAGGACCTAAGTACGTAAATTGATTTACAACCTTAACTTGGTGCTCAAATCCGATAAATTGGTGAAAAAGCCTTTGAGGCTAAGTACATAGATTGGATTCGCAACCTTAACCTAGGGCTAATCAGAAAGCGCTAAAACATACTGGTGGAAGAGCCTCTGAGGATAAAAAGAAGGAATATCAAAAAATAGAGGAGAATAACTCTTTTGCCCATTGTTACACCATCACCTCACTGGACAACTCTATGCATGGACAATTTGATAAAATAGCATCTTATAAAGAAATTCTAAAGTGTAAAGGCCATGTATGAGGAGTATAATTATTCTGCATGTTAAAAGTTCCTCAAACTGTTGATGACCACTTAGATATCTAAGAACCAGCCGATTCAAGACTATGTCATGAAGATGATAGGGTTTATAAATGAATTAGAGTCTCTTGGCTCCAAATTAGATGATGAACAAAAATTGATATCATCTTAAACTTCTTGCCACATCCTTTAGTCAATTTGTTCTCAACTACAACATGAACAAGCTACAAACTAACTTGCAAGATCTCGGTAATATGTTGCATTAGGTTGATGAATTGATTATAAAGGATAAGCAGTCGTCATGCTTATTGAAGGGGGCAAATCTGGCAAGAAGAAATGTAAGGGCAAGAAGAGGCCTCAAAAGATTATTAGCAAACCGAAGAAGCAAATTTTGCAAGCAGACCAAGTACTAGAGGAGAAATTGTCTTCAGTATATAGAATTCCTTAAGGAGAAAAAGAAAAAGGTATTTTCAAAACTCAAGTCATAGAAACCGATATGTTGGTCACTTCTACCCCCTAGTGTACTGATTTTGGGGCTTCTACTCATGCATGTAACATTCTATAGGGATTCCAAGAAAGCAAAAGGTTGAGTGATGAAGAGGCCGTTCTCTACATGGGTACATTTGTAACTATTGCAACTACAGCTATAGGACCAATAGATTTAGTTTTTAGAGAAATGGTTATGACCCTAAAAGATTGTTTTTATGTTCTACAATGCAAGAGAAATTTGATTTCAGTTTCATTATGGAAGAATGGTTATTCCCTTTTATTTAGTAATAAAATTACAATTAAATCGAACAACAAGTTTCTTACTCATTAAAAACTCAAGAATGAACTCTATGTACTTCACCCTTCTCTAGAAACATATGTAGCTGGAACAACTTTAGAACACATCCCCATAAAAAAAACAAGAGAAATTGTTAATCCCACATGCATGTGGCATTACTAATTTGGTTGTAAAAACATAAAACAAGAAAAATTATTAATTCCATATGCATGTGGCATTACTAATTTGGCTACATAAACATTGAACGGGTCACAAGATTGGTAAAGTGTGATCCTCTAGATTTGCTTGCAATAAAAGATCTACCAACTTGTAAATCTTTGCTTCAAGAATATATGACCAAGAGGCCATTTATAGGTAAGCCTAAAAGAAGTGTATGCACACTTAACCTTATACATACAGATGTATATGGTCCATTGAATGTTAGATACATAACCAACATTCATGTTTTATAACATTTACGGATGACTATTCTCGCTATGGCTGTGTACCTAATGAGGCATAAGTTCAAAAAATTTAGACATGAAGTCAAGAAACAATTGGGAAGACAAATCAACACATTCTGATCAGATCGAGGATGTGAATATTTCTTTGATGGATTTATTAGGGACTACCTAATAGGCAACGGGATTATATCACAAATGTCTCATCCTAGTACACCACAATTAATTAGTGTTTCAAAGAGAAAAAATTGAATTTTATTGTATATGGTCTGATCACTCCTCGTCCACTCAGAATCACCCATATCCTTTTGGGGACATGCAATAGAGAGTACGATCTACATGTGGAAATGGGTTTCAGCCAAGATGGAATTCAAAACTAACCATTGTCTATTTTTAGGTTACCTTAAGAACTCTATTGAGTACCACTTCTATGACCCAAGAGAATAAAAGATTTTTGTTATTCGAAATGCCAACTTCTTAGAAGATGACTATATCTTAAGCAATCATCATCTAGAAGTTATTCTTGATGAGGAGAGCTTACGGGTAGTGACAGATAACCCGCAAGTTCCAGATATCAATACCTAGTCTAAAAGATCTACCTGGGTATCTAAAACCCTTGTGCATTTCGGTTATGATCAAGAAAGTTACTTGATGAAAGCCATGGATAGTGAGGAAGATACATTGACTTATATGGAAGTTGTGTTAGATGTAGACTCCTTAAAAGGGTAGGTGCCATGAAAGCTAAGATTGACTTAATAAATACCAACAGAGTTTGGACTCTAGTAAATCCACCCCCTAGGGGTGAAATAAATCGGTTGTAAGTGAATATACAAGAGGAGGAAGGGCCCTAATGAAAAAGTTGAGACCTATAAATCTTAACTTGTGAAAAAATGTTACATTTATGAAAAAACCTTTTTGTCCATAGCCATGCTTAAATCTCTTAGGATACTCTTACATATAACTATACATTACAATTGTGAAATTTAGGAAATGAATGACAAAACTATGTTCCTAAATGGAAATCTTATTGAAGATAACTATATGCAATAGCTAGAAGGCTTTGTTGTCAAGGGTCAGGAACATATGGTGTATAAGCTTAATAGATCCATATACGGATTAAAGCAAGCTTATAGAAGATAGAACATCTGTTTTGGCTCAACAGTCAAACAATTTGATTTTAAGCAAAATATGAGAGAATGTTTTGTTTATAAAAAGACAATGGGATACAATGTTGCATTCTTAGTTAGACGACATTCTGCTCATTGAAAATGATGTAGGAATGTTAACAATAGTGAAAATGTGGTTTTCTTAGCAATTCTCCATGAAAGATCTTGGAGAAACTTCTTATATCTTGGTATTTCTACTCTATAGAGATAAATCAAAGCGATTAATTGGATTTTTTCAATCTACTTATATTGATAAGATTGTTAAAAGATTAAACATATAGGATTCCAAGAAGGGATTCGTTCTTTTCAAACAATGAGTCACTCTCTTCAAAGGAATGTCACCTAAGATCGCTAAGGAGATAGAGGACATGAGAAAGATTCTTATGCCTCTGACATAGGGAGCATCATGTATGTTATGTTGTACACTTGACCTGACATTGCTCATACTGTTAGTATTGTGAATAGATATCAATCCAACTTAGGACAAGAGCATTGGATAGTTGTGAAGAACTAAAGACTATTGTTCTGTCTTCAATGATAGTTCTCTATAAATGATTGGTTATATAAATGCTAACTTCTAGTCTAACCCAGATGATAGAAATTCTACATCTAGATATCTTTATGTTGGGGTCCTGTATAGTCAATTAAAAAAGTACTAAACAAGGGTTCAGAATAGACTCCACAATCGAAGCTGAGTACATTACTACAAGTAAGATTGCCAAATAAACAATATTTATGAGGAAATTCGTCTAAAAATTTTGAATTGTACCATTTAACACATCACTCATTCCACTATTTATGACAATGTTGGAGTCATTGCTTAAGCTAAAGAGTCGAGAGCCCACTCGAAGTCAAAACACATCGAGAGTAAGGATCACATTCTATGAGAAATTGTTGGTAGAGGAGACATCTAAATTAAAATGATAGCATTAGCAAAAAATGTGGCAGATCCATTAACAAAGCTACTAACACATGAAGTGTTTGAAGGACATGTGGATAGTATGAGACTGAGGCTAGCAACTGTTGGACCTAAGTACAAGTGGGAGCTATTAGATAGTGTATGTCCTTAGATCCAATCAAATTGATGTAGATAAATATTTATCAATAAATGAGTAAAGTACATTATTGTTTTATATTCGAATTGGTGTATTTCTGTGAATTACTCCTTAGATTTGACACTTATGTGATTCATGCTAGTTTAGAATGTTCTTAGCCATTAGATGAACTTGGGAAGTTTATCCTAATAAGGCTAACATTGATGTACTGTCAAATTGGACCCCAAGTATATCCAATGGGTGTTTAGAAGAAACACTGAACTCGAACCAATTTTGAGTTATGCCCTAAACCTTGGAGATAGATAAGCAAAATTAAAAGTTGCACTTAACTGCAGACTTAATTATAATACAACACTAGGCTTTGGACTAAACTGTCTTTGATATACCAAATATTGAGATCCATCAATGGTCAAATATTTAGGTATGTTGGGGTAGTTTGGAAAATTACCTGAGTGGGTGATAATAGTAATAGGATCGGTCCCTTTGTCAAACAAAGTGAATATCAATGTTTACACTCTCTTTGATGGAAACCTAAACTGTCGGTAATGGATTTCAACTATATTTGAATTTTGATGTAAAAAAGGTATTTATATGTTATATTCATATTTTATGAAAAATGTTTGTAAAATGCTTTAATCATAGGATCCATCCGAGCAAAGAGTGTGACAATGCATTTTTGCAATCAGGAAAGATGTCATTTTTTATGGGTAATTTTTGATGATTATGAACCGAGAGGTTAAGTGTAAAAGACCATTATATGGTTGATTACCTAATAATACTTATCTAACATAAATTCATTATCATTAGGTCTTCATAGGGTTGTAAATCCAATTATCATTTATGTGTAAATGCCGGGCTCAAAATAAGGGAAAGGTTTTGTATACAAAATCTTGTATAGGTTTCCTACCTTTCCTTACATTTTCTTTCAAATCAAACACAACCTTATTAATTCATCTCTCTCTAGATAAAAATGAGATCCCATTTGTGTTATGTCATGTTATCACTTTGCTTTTAACCTACCTACGTGACAATTTCTATGGTACCGATGAGGTACCATAAAAAACACTTTAATTTGAAGGAAAATAATGATTTATTGGTTGAGTACATATGCTCTCTATACCAAAGGAGGACTCCCTAGAATTACAATGCGGATTCAGCCAAAAACTAAATTGTAGGTACAAATCAACACTAGACTCGTTGACTTTAGTGGAGGAAGAAATAGTCTGGGCAATTGTTTGGATGTATTTTTTTCTATCAACTACAGTGGTTGGGCCCATATGGTCTACTATTCTTTTTCCAAAGGCTTGGTTCAGGAAGAGTGGAAATGTAAATATGTACAGTGGAAATACAAGTTTAGAAATACAAAATACAAAGCTTTGTATTGTACATATTTGTATTTAACTGTTTTCGAACCATTATTGACCCAAATGGTTGAACCATTTGTTCCGAGAACCATCCAAGCAACCAGTTCCATTTCACCCTTAACCCATTTCTTGGCCAAAACCATTGACTTGGTCAATGACTCGCTGCTCGGGCGGCCAATCCATCGACCCGTTTGACATGGACAATGGTTTTTGAATGTCTTTTATTTTAATTAAATTTTACACTCTTTCCAAACTGAGCCAAAAGTATGAATACAAATATGTAGAGTGCAAAAACCTTGTATTATGTATTATTTTGTATGTATTTATATTGTACATGTTTGTATTTATACTCTTTCCAAAGTGATTGGATTGAACGCATGAATGCACAATATAAGAGTGAAAAGCGAAATTGACTATTGAATGCATGCTCCCCTAGCTAAGATGGTGTATTTTTCAATTTTATAACTTTGAACCTACCCATGTCAATTTATGCAATTAAAATATCAAAAATGACATTTTAGGTTATTATTTCCGAGCAAAACAAGTGGTAAATGAAATGGAAACCCTCTATCATGTTTGAATTAGTCCAATTGGACGACTTGAATGGTTATGGCCTTTGCAAAGTAATTTGCACTTGAGATTGCTTTGCCCGAGGTGAGGAGGGGTATAAAAAACAAAGCAATGGTCAGCCGGTTGAATATGACATAAAGGAGCATGATCCTTTAAGCCAAAATAGGCCAAAGAGCTTCATTTTCAGCCATAAATAGTTTAAGATATCGATGATCGATAGAGATAGGTGCAAGGTGGAATGGTAGATATATATCCTATTTCACCCAAAGTTCAAAATATCATTGTCGTGGAACGTATTCCTAAGGTAAGGAATGGATATGTATAACCACGTACTTTGATGAATATGCACGGATAACTGAAGATATATGTAGATATGCATGGATATATATATGCCAAGGGAATTAATGGAAATATTTCACATACATCAATAATATTGAGTCGATTTGAGAAGGTGCTCCATAAGTTTGAACTTCATAAAAAATGGGTTGATTGGGTCATGACCTTAAGTCAATGTCTTATCAAGTTTTGATAATGGCACCTCATTGAGAGATTTCCAACCTTCGAAAGGAATTAGACGAGAGATACATCTTCATTTTGTGTGTCGAAGCTCTTACCAAAATGCTTGAAATGGTAGCTGCTAAACCTATTAGTCCTATAGGGTGTGAAGTCTCTAGGGGTGGGCCATCCGGCCATGTATCCTGATTCTCGATCTAGTTCGCTGATGATTGTTTAAGGTTTGCTAAAAACAACTATTCCAACATGTCTAGAAATTAAAGAAAATACAAATCTTTGCTAATACTTCTGGCCAATGCCCAAACTTTGCAAATCAATGCTTAGGTTTTTAAAGAATATCCCCAACAAGTTATAGAAATTAATGTGTAGAATGATGAGAATCCTACTGAAGTCAAAGTCTGAAGCCTCTCTGGATGCCCTATTATTTTTGATAGAGTTACTAAGAAAACTTTTATTGATCTAAGAGAGAAGGTCGACAAGTTAGCAAGATGAAAAAAGAAAAAAAGTTCTCTCTTTTGACAGTGTCATGCTTCTTAATTCAACAATTAATATGATGCCTTAGTTTGTGATGAGATCTTTTAGAATTCCAAGAAATATAATAAATGTCAAAGAAATTTCCTTTGGTTAAAAAAAATGATAAAAGGTTCGTTCATTTGATATGTTGGAATTGAATTCCTATGTACAAGAGATGGGGTGGGCTCGGTTTAAAAAAAAATCTCTACTGGGTTAATGATGTTAGCCTTACTAATTTTAGTTGGAAAATTCAAAATGATTGTAACAATCTTTGAGTGTGTGTGGTATCAAACAAATATTCAAAAAAAGATAATTTTTTGAGATGCAAAAGTTAAAAAAAAAGAAAGGAATCTCATGGGCCCGAATTTGAACCCTAGATTTCTGCTTAAAAGGGGAGTGGGATGGATAATTGGAGATATATGTTAAGATCAACCAATTTTTTGAAGGATAGAATTATAGATGGATGGTTAATTGTTCAACTGCTGAGTTCATGAATCAAGGGAATTTTGGTGGAGTCCGGATCTCCTGCCCACAATTACCGCAATCACACATGGAGAACATCTCACCTTCTGCATAGTATTATACAGGGGGAGATGTTCCAAATTCACGGAGGGTAGTGTATTGTGGATAGGCATGGGCTGAGTTCTCGTGGGCAGGAGATCCGGACTCATTTTGGTGATGATAAGCTTTGAGCCAAATGTGATCATCAATCATTAAAAGAATGGGGTGGAGGGAAGGTCAAATACGTAATCTTGTTCCTCTCCAAATTTGGTACAAAATTAAATCCATTTTCCTCCCTTTTTTGCTCAAAGGAAGAAAAGCTTATTTGGAGGCTCGACGCAAATGGAAGATTTACAATAAAATCCACTTAAAATGAAGCTAGGATTATCAACATGGGGTCAGGTGGTTCTAATTTGGTTCTTTGTAAAATCTGGGGAGTCAACCTCCCCCTAAAATTAAAATGTTCTTATTTTTTTTCTCTCAACTCAAAGATTCCTACAAAATCCCACCCATTTCTAGAGGACATTGATGAAGGCTTGGATCATATTTTTAAAAACTGATACTTTGTAAGCAAGTTTGATTGGATTCAAGCCCAAATATCGTGGACCACGGGATAACAATTTATTTGTTAAGGATTTGTGGGAAAAGACGAATAGAAGCAACAATTCTTTGGGTTCCAACATGAAGGAGAAAATTTGGTATTATCCTTTGGTTTCTCTAGAAGAATATAAATGAAAAAAAAAAAAAATTAATGACAATCATTCTTGAGTGAACTTGTAAAGTGTAATACTTTCTTGGAATGAAATTAAATATTGAATCAAAGTTGGTTGTCAATAGTTACAGATGTTGGAGACCCATTTATTGGAAATGCCCAAGTGAAGGTGTGGTTAGAATTAATTTTGATGCATCCCAAAAAAGATGATGGTTGTTTATGCTCAATTGCTTGCATCACCAAAAATTATTTGGGAATGTTTTACATATTAAAGCCTATTCTAATGGCATTACAATCAACTTATTTCAACTTTAGACTGGTTGGGAATCCCCCAGTGTTGCTTAAAATTTTTGGGATCAACCAATTTGTATTGAAGGGTGATTGCATGCTTCAAGAAAAACATTAGTATGCCTTGAAGATTGAAGACCCTAGTTGAAGAGTGTCTCAAGCTGAACGAGTTGGAGTATGGTGCGGTTTATTTTCATGTCTAATGGGAAGCAAATCAAGTGATGGATTGGATGGCACATAAAACTCTCTCTCTCTTCTCCTTTTGCTCCTCTCCCTCTTCTCTTTCAGACTTTTTAGCTTTCATTTGTTGGTATGATGTTTGGGGGGTTGAATTTTGACACAATATGACTCGTATCAGGTGAATTGTATTGTATAGACTAATGACCACTACAGATTTTTAAGGTGTTTTATGAAAAAATGAGTTTTAATAGCTAAATAGCATTAAAAGGGCCTCCTCTTAAATTTTGGAAAAAGACTAAAAAAATATGATGTGTGAGGTTGAAAGTACTGATACACCCCTTGTGGCATAATCGTGGTGTATCAATACTTTGAACCGTGGATTGAACTACCCCCTGTCTCATATAACTCCTCATAGTTATACAAACAAAAAAAAAAAAAAAAAAAAAAAAAAAACATTGAAGACCTGGCCATTCAGTTTTAAATAAATGGAGGGGAATTAATATTGCTTTCCATTGACCAACAATCTTGTGTTCGTTTTTTGATAATTTTGGGACCTATGGTAAATTGCTTTCCCCATGGGTATATCCAGCTCTCAAGTGGATAAGTAACTTTTCCACCCAAGGGGAATTTGACAAAATATTATGAGACAAAATTACCCCTTCTAATAATAAAAATTTATAGGTAAAAATAGTCAATTATTTAACTTATCTAAAAAACATTTTTTATCAAAAAAACCCAGGTAAGTGCAGTTACCAAAAAACGAATGGGGCCTGAATTTAATGGCCAAATTAGTAGAAATAAGATACAAGTACAAAAAATGCATTTTAATAATTTATGCAAAATGTGAATTTTTGGAATATATACAATAAATGTTGGAAAAGGGTAGAAGAGTAAAAATATGATTCATACTTTAAGGCGAAAGTAAATATCCTTAAGATTTAAAAATTGTCTCATGATTACTAATTATATTTTCTTTTTAATGTATAATAAATCTCTTTGGTATTTAAAAATACAGGTTTAGTATTTAATTGATTATTTCCTTTTTTTTCTGGTTTTTTGGTCGATATGGTGCTAGCTGGAGGACACTTTAAAATGTTAGAATTTAAAGCCATTTGTTATTTTGACATGTGCTTTTTTTTTTGCAAATAATATTTTTTAACATGTTCAATATGATGTAATACACACCATACGCCCAGGGAAGAGGGGTCCTCTCTCTTGTCTTTCTAGGCAGTATTCCTATCAAAGAGCTTACCTAATTAGAGGGAATTTAATTCCCTTAATTTTCTCCAATTAACAGGCCCATTATTACCAAATTAATGGGTTATTTCAAATTCAAAATTTGGATTTTCAAATTTCCTAATTAAGGGGCTGTTTTAGAAAGTTATTTAAGTCCTAACATCCACATAATGAGCTCTAATTTGGGTGTTTGGATTTGGACCAATTAATCTGGATCGTGGCCACAATCCGGGTCCTATCCTAATGGGTATTTTCTAACATTTTATACGTAGGAAATGACACACATAAAGGAGAGAATTTTTACTTTTTTCTTTCTCCATTGATCTCTCCTCTTCCT
This sequence comes from Nelumbo nucifera, assembly GCF_055504915.1. Classification (NCBI taxonomy): domain Eukaryota; kingdom Viridiplantae; phylum Streptophyta; class Magnoliopsida; order Proteales; family Nelumbonaceae; genus Nelumbo; species Nelumbo nucifera. Next base: position 53,000,341 of record NC_142653.1, read on the forward strand.
CATCTTTCTTCTGATAGGTAGACAGAGAATGATCACCTATTTTGAAATTGAGTTTATTTCTAAGTGAGGATATATTCGGTTTTGCAATAACCCATTTTGAAATTCCGGTTAAGGAAGAGAATGTACTCAAGTTTTAATTGACCCTTTTTTGGATCACCTAGATGAGATGGAGTAAAATATATTCGGGTTTGTAGTAACCCATTTTGAAATTCCAGTTGAGGAAGACAATGTACTCATGTTTTAATTGACCGTTTTTAGATCATGGAGTAAAATACATTCGGGTTTGCAATAACCCATTTTGAAATTCCAAGTGAGGAAGACAATGTACTTGGGTTTTAATTGACCCTTTTTTGGATCACCTAGATGATATGGTGTAGGGGATGGTTATTCCATGCTACTTGCTATTACTTAGGTCATTGAATGATGAAAAGCCTTAAAGATCAAACTTTGATCAAACTATGATAATTGATATTCCATAGATAGAATAGAAACACACATGTACCCTTTACCAAAAAAAGGAGATATGTGGAATTATTATTGGGATGCGATTTACAAGTTATAAGATGATCAAAGACAAATGAAGTATTTCAGATCGAATTGATAACGGGTCTGTATATATCTGCGCCCCATAATGTCCCACAGCACATCCTCATCGTGTATTGGGGACATCTCCCGATCGATGATGATATCATTATTTTTTATACTATCATCAGGAGATATTCCCAATACATGGCAGAGATGTACTATGTGAAGCATTCCCTTATGGGGCGCAGATGTGAATTCCTATATACAACTCTTGGAATCGAATTTTATACTTAATACATGCATATTAAATGTATTATTTTTCCTAATTGTTTATAAACTTAAAATAATTTTTAAAACGGTAGTGAAAAGTTTCATTGAATTTGAAGCTATTAGTAAAATGAGAATGCATAGTAGGAGCTGTGGTATGTGTAAATCACTACATGAGCAATTTCAAGTGGTAATTAACCATAATAATTCAAAAACTTAACAATAATTTAGAAATTTTGTTAATAAATAGTCAATTGTTGGCATTAATTATACTAATTATTTAACAGTGACATTGTATTATAACTTAATTATTAATAGTATAGTAACTTAACATTTTTCAAGATTTACTCAAAGAGGAGGGACAAGTAACCATAAATATTAATAGTATCAATTACCAGTAAATAATTAATTAATTGTTAAATATAAAATATAAATTAACTAAAAATAATAGAAAATAATCGAAATTAATCACACTTGGCTTCCGATTTAATTTTAGGGCTGGGCTTAGACTTAAGGTCTAGACATTGTCTATTAATAAGTGATAAAGCCCCATTCATACTCAGGTCGAGCTCAACCTATGAACATATCTATTTATAATATAAAACTCATGTATCGTACGGGTCTCTACTAGTATCTATATTATTATAAGGCAGATATTTGCCTTGCCTTGATTTTGGTGTAGGTCATGATAATTAAAATTGATTATAAATGCTTTACTTATATCTTTATCCCTTATGTGTATAGCACATGCCCTGACACTAGTTTGTTTTAAAAATATTGGCTAAACTCAAATCCTTAAATCTTGACCTATAGGAATAAATTAATAACTTTAGGCTTCATTTGGAAAGAGTATATTCATTTGTAAAGAGTATAAATACAATTATGTAGAGTGCAAAATCTTGTAATTTTTTATTATTTTGTATGCATTTACACTGTAAGTATTTGTTTTTGTACTCTTTCCAAACTAAGCCTAAATAAATTCCAATGTCTATTTTCGAACAGTGTACCAAACACAACTTTATTTAATTAATTTTCTTCTCAAATATGTCAAATCCGACCACACAAGCAGTAAGTTAAAGATAATTGGACTGTTCAATCCGTGACCTAACAGCCGGTGACAGTCAACACAAACTGAATCTTGTAACATAAGTTCAAGGTAATGTACAATAGAATGATCCGAAAATATTAATTATGGAAAATATTTATTTAGTTTGCGCTCGGTAGCATTGCTGTTTCTATCTGAAACGATTTAATATTAATAAAAAATAGGTGAAAATATGTATTATTACATCACTGATGACTGTTTATGGTTAAAATGTTTCAGATAGAAACAACAATGTACCAAACACAACTTTAGTTAATGATAGTATTATATTTTTCTAATTAATTGAAATTATAAAAAAGGACTATTAACTAATGATAGTCATGATTATCCAGGGGCTTTGGAAGGAGGGGATTAAGCACAAAGCACCCAGTGCTCGAACCCACATCATTACTCTTAGTAGCCCAAGACTTTACCATAGCACCAAGAGATGGTCTGCCCGGCCGAACCACGGTCATATTCTCAATTTGGATCAACCTCTAACTGTGTTATAACCATTGACTTACTCAACAATTTATCAATTTGAACAGTTGAACCATTGACCCATTTAATTTGTAATCTTCTACTATAATGATGTTATGGGCTGTGTCATAGACTCAAAAGGCTAATTTTTCATATGTTAGATTAAAAGGAAAAGTGGTTCAGCCTCTGGGCCTGGTCTAAAACATTGATGATGACCCCCAAAAAAACCATGACCCAATATGGGTCCCAGCTATCAAGGGTCTTGAAGATTGAAATTAAAAAGGCAATTACCTAATCATAGCCCTAGGAATTATAAAATACTATTTAAGGGAGCTGAAAATTTCAGGGAAAGTTCTATATGGATTACAACTGCTAGTTACCAAAACTAGGCGAAGGAAGATCAGAAAGGGGATTCTAGTGCCCCTTTTTTCTTGGGTATCTTCCAAAACTATTGAGTGGATAATTGGTTGCTCTGTCCTACTATGAATTGGTACTGGGATGAGGATACCCTTAAAAGAGTCCTACACAAACCCAATCAATTAAAGGACAGAAAGAATTTCCTTCCTAAGCTTAGAAGTAAAAGGATCCATTAACAGCCCATGTTAGAATCACAGGCCATTCCATGTTATCATGGACTGATGGGCCTTACTCATGTTGGTAATAAATATATCAAAAGATGTGATAGTTATGGGCAATGATTTAAGGGTTTTGTTTCAAATAACCCCTTATATAAAAGTCCTCTGTGCCAAGCATTGTTGGATTTAGAGTGAAAAGAGAGGAGATCTCATGGGAGAAGATGATACAACATAACTATGTCATCATAAAAACATACAAAATGTTCATGATTTCCATCAATACTCTGATTTCTTTTAATCCTAATAACTAATAATACCCATTCCAACCTCATGTTTTGTTGATTGGCCCCACCAAAAAATTAAACCAAAGATTTTAAAGTGGATCAGATGGTTGAGACTTGAGAGCTCTTTGTATAAATGGCTCTGTTTGGCAGAGTGGTCTTTGCAACACTCTTCATGCTTTACCAAAAAGGCCAGTGAATGGCATGTGAACAAAAACCAAGAAGCAAACAGTTGATGGAACTGGGAAGAGGCGGCTTCAATGCATCGTAAGCCAGGGGTGATATAAAAGAAGGAAGGGGGATAAGATAGTTCTACAGAGAGGTGATTTAAGTTGCAGCTGAAAGGTAAAATAAAAGGTTAAACAAGTAAAGGGTATTCTTGATATTCATCATTTGGGCTAAGGCTTCCCACATTAAATGCATCAAACCATATCATATACATAAAAATAATAATAGTGAGTGGGTGTGTTAGTGGGATCTTCCGCATGGAAAAGTGGTTTGGAGCCCATAATTGTCTGACATTTCTCTTGCCATCCTCTATTAATGGGCCAAATGTGAGCCCGAAATCTAGATGTGCAAACGGATGGGGTCAGATTTGGTAAAGGGCATATTTGATCCGAGTGAACTGATCCAAATCCAAATCGATTTGGATTGTAGTAAAAGAAACTTGATAATATAAGTAATATATTATATTAATTATATAGTATAATATATATTACATTATATAATTATATATAATATATAATATTTTACAACTCTTACTGGATTGGATTTATATTTAAATCGGATTTTATTTGACTTACATGGTGTTTGGAAGTATGGGCACTTTTTGGAACCAATTTTCAAGAAAAAACGTCTATGTTTCCAAGATTCGTTTTTCACAAAAAAACGTTTTTGCCACGTAGGCAGTGAGCAACACTATGCTGTTTGGTGAGGTGATTTTCATCATCATTTTTCATGTATGTGCTGACAGGTAAGCACCACATAGGATACACATCAGTCAACCATTGGGGGAATGGTTCACCAATGCATAAAACGCCAATGAGATACATAGGCGTTTCATGCATCGGTGGGGTCCCGATTTTCGAGGCATGCCCAATTTTTAATAATTGACTGAACCAAACAATGAGATGCATGGGCATTTATTGAAACACCTATATGGATCCGACATGGCACCATTTTTTTGAAAAATGACTACGATTCCAAACAACCCCTTATTTGCAACCCTACCAAAAACCATTGTCACACATGATCAGAATAAAGCCTTCTTTGGCTACAAGTTTAATATTAAAATTTAGCAGTTAATATTATTTGAGAAAAACACTAATAAAAGGTGGGGTGAAGGGTTGATGTGGACTAGTGATTGAGTGCCTTTTTGGGAGGGCTAAGTGTAGTGGCTTTTGGCTTTTTAGCCGGCCCCACATGGACAATCTATAAGCTAATGCCATATTTGGTGAAATTTTAGCAGTTAATATTAGTCGAGAAGGACACTAATAAAAGGTGGGGTGTAGGGTGATGTGGACTAGTGAATTGAGTGCCCTTTTGGGAGGGCTGAGGTGCGGTGATTTTTGGCATTTTGGAGGGCACCACATGAACAGCCCATAAGCTATATTTGCTGAAAAATTGGAGAACCTAAGCATCTGTTTGGCATCGATGCCGTTGCTCCAGGAAACACTTGTTTGTTTAGAACTGTTTTTCCATAAAAATGGTGCTTCAAGCCATGTCTTAAAAATCGGAAAGGCATGGCTTAGAGTAACGTCGAATTTGGTGTTTCCTAGAGCTACAGCTTGTTGCTGCCAATATAGACATGAGGTGGCAGTGACAGGGACATGATGTGGCACTGGATAATAGGTGCCAGTGCTGAAAACGTTTCCTGGAGCATTGGTACCAAACAGAAAACGTTGCTATTGCTCCAGGAAACGTCCTACCTGACAACAACGTTTCTAAACAAAAAAAAGACACCATTTTGAGAAAATGATACTTCCAACCCACACATCTACAGCATAGAGGCCAAATATATACTTAATCACTGTCAGTCTGTCTTTAAAGAGCTGATCTGATCACTTCAGCCTTTTTAAATAGCCTATCTAGAGTGTTTTTTCATTTTTCTTTTATAAAAATAGGGAAGAATTAAATCTTCTTTAGAGCGTTTCAAAGCAACTGAACCAGTTTAATGGAATCTTCAGCTCAGTCCTCCCAAACAGGCTCTGAACAAGTTGCCAGTCTTGAGTCTCCTAATTTGAAGATAGTTGGGATGGCCACATCATGCCTTTATATATGACAGTTTGTATAATAAGGAAGCTCCTTACTTGACCCGGTTAGTGAACCTTTTTTCACAATAATAAAAATAATAGTACAGTAAACTCTTTTTGTTAACACAGGGGGTAATGTTTTGTATCTAGGTGTAAATAGTATTATCGTTTGGTAGGTTTTCACAAAGTTCTTTGGATATCAATTGAGTGCACGCCTCATTTTCTGTTGAGAAAGATTGATAATGTTTGTATTACTGTGAAGAACAATACAAACAAAACAAAACCCCCAAAATAAAAAAAGTGAGAGATACTATTTCTTTTGGCATTCTCCTGGGTGGGTGCAGGGTTACTGGACCTGTAGAACAGTTTATGGCCCTCAAAAAATTGTCCAAAAGTTTCATTCTCAGATGGTGAGAATCTTTCTATTGATATGTCTCTCCTCAGAGGTTAATTGGGCCCTAAATCAACTTTACCATGTATACTTTCTTGGTTTTTTAATATTTAATATTTATTATATTTGCAAAGATAAAAAATAGAACATTATTCCTCAAGTGGGACCCACTCAATAGTGATATAACCCTGGATGTTCTGAGCAGAGGACAGATGTCAAGTTACAGAACCTTGGACTCATCTACAGTCTAGCAGTTCAATAGCTCCATGCTCAAGAAAAATATTTGAAGGTACTCAGATCCTGCACTGCACATAATTGTTTTTGCCACTACTATTCCTTGACCCTCCTGTATCTCTCTAGGAGCAGATAACCCTAAGCTCAATAACAATAGATGGTTTATTCAGTTCCATCATTTACTGCAACAATCAACTGTTGGATATTCTCACTAAGCTTAAGGGAGTGTTTGTGCAAAGAAATGAGACCAAATGACTTATTTTCTTCTTCACTAGGATGAAGATAGAATTAAAAAAAAAAGTCTGTCTGTCAAGTTTTAGGCAGAGCATTCTAAATTCTTGAAGTAAGTAACCCTAAAATGGTAAATATCACAGAAATTTCCACTGTACTTCATCAAGGGAGGACTCCTCCCCTTGGTTTGGTGAAGCTTGATTTCTGCTTAATTACATCATCACATGATTAAAAGGCTCAATTTTAGAAAAGGCTTGCCTTTCTTTTGAACACATTTTCCTCAGCTTTTTGACCACTACAAAGAGATTTTAAGAAAGCTACTCTTGTTTATACCCTACTATGATCGTATCATGAAACCACCCTATCTGATGGGGGCATGAATAGGCCCCACACTAGGCCATACTCCTCACCACCTGATCTTGATGATCAAAGATACAAGACCAAGTGTTATCCTTAGTGTGTAGGCTGTGGCATTGGATCCCTCCTTCCTCCTTCCTTTATTAAAAGGGTAGTTTCTTTTGTCTCCTCCTTCAAGATGAAGACAAATTGATACAAGTCTAGTTTCACTCTTCAAAGGGTCTTCATTGACTTCATCTTTGGTGAAAAACAAGCTACCTAACGTTTCAACCAGGGAAGGAGAAGGAAAGCACACCATGCCATCTGGCCTACGATAAACAATACCACCTTCCAATGTGAACCACCTGTCTTTGATCAAGGGCACTTAAGGTGGCCCCATACCATAAACTCCCCTTGCCATGATTGCAGGTTCCCACCAATCAAACGCTCCAGATTGATTGCACTCTGCTTCTTTGAATGATGATATACTCTTAATGGACCCTACCCTTCCACCTTGTAAGTTGACCAACAATTAATGAACAGCGGCAATTCAGTTATACACCCGATACAGTGTATTAGCCCGTGGATCTCAACCGTCCATCCCATCTGGTGGGGCCAGCATGTAATGAGGTTGGTTTATGTCTCCTGGGTCCAAGTCATCCCCCCATTCCTGGTGGGCCACTAGACCATTGAATGAGGGAGGAGAAACTTGAGACCGCCGGCGTGAAGTGGAGTGTGAACGGTGTGAAGATCCGTTTGAATATTAAAATAATTAATTAGTTGATTGATTATTAATAACACAAGTGTGTCTGTCTGTGTTCTGAACTGAGTTCTGAAAACTTGTGAAAGGTTAGAAAGTAACCATGGTTAGATTTGGTAAGGAGGAGGGGGTTTGACCAGCTCCACCTTCTCTGCTCGCTCCTTCAGTGCGTGGGCCGTGGGGTTGGGTTTTTATTTTTATTTTTTTATTTATTTTTTGGTGGGTGTGGACTTCCTGGTTCCTGCCTCCGTAGCACCCTCGCTGTCCGAGACCAGTCCTTTCTTCTTCTTCTTCTTCCTTTATTTTTTCATCGTCTTCATCTTTCTCTTTCTTTCTCTCTTTCGTTGATCTGAAGCACAAGTAAAGACCAGAGTAGCAGTCTTTTTTTACTGGGTTTTCTGTTCTTTTACAGATCCAGCACTGCTTTGTCTTGCTGGTGAGCCTCTTCTTCTCCGTGTTTATTTTTCTTCATTCTGTTTCCGTGTGTTTTTTATTTCTTGTTCAGTTGTCTATTTTGGAGATGTATGCATGTGGGTATCCGTGTATATGCGCGATTTTGTGTCTGGGTTCCGATAGTTGGTGACTGATCTTAAGTTCTCAGGGTGATATTGTTCATTTATGGTATCTGTGTTGATCACTCATCTGGATATTCCTTGTTTCTTTTTTATAGTTTCTAGTATGGTGGGTGTGGTGTTTCTGTCATGGTTAATTGGGTTTCGGTTCATGTCTTCCCTTGATTCTGATTTCTATTACTATTATTTATTTATTTGTTTACTAGTTCGAATAAGTAGGGGGTTGGGGGGAAGGTGTGAAATTATTAAATTTTAATATGTTTGGTTTTTGGTTTGCAGTTTGATTTTGATGGACTGGAGAAATAGTCAGCAACATAGAAATTGTGGAGCTTTCTGGTGGAACACGGGATCAAGTTTCTGGAGCTGGGCAGGGTATTTCTGATTCCCGGAATCTGTCTTTGCAACGTTTTGTGGTTGATTGGGGAAGGCTAGCCTTTCATTTGCTGTTAATCACTGGGTCTGAGTGCTAGGAGGTCCTTTTTGCTTTTAGTTACTGTTATTGATATATGTAATTTTATTTTCTTTTGTATGGGAAGCTAGACGAAGAAGTGAACTATTACTTTTGGTCCTCGACACAATGGGAGGGCTTTGTTCGAGGAGATCGACTGTTGATAATGCCTCCAGTGGAAGCTTTCCAAATGCCAATGGTCATGTTGATCATGGGTCTGGTGTTTATCAGTCTTCCGGATTATCATCAAACATGGGTACTGATTTGACTCCCCCTCCGAGGAGGGAAAGCATGGACAAGCAGTTAGGAGAACCTTTTTCATTTCCTGAGATGAACAGCCCATATGGAAGCAACCAGGAGGTGTATGATGGGATTCCACGCTACTCTAGGAGTATGTCATACAAATCTAGTTCAACAAAGTCTAAGCAGATGGCAGTTGCAAAGGTAGTTGCAATCGAGAAGAATTCTTTCGCAGTTCATCCTGTCCTTTTGTTTTCCTTTCTTTTTCTTCCCCATTTTTATTGCTCATGTTATTATATATTTAGTAAAAAGCCGGAGGGTTGCATTAGTTTTGTTATAGAACCAGTCAATTTGCATTTGATTAGCTTATCACTCAGTTTTGATAATGTGGTATTGGAGCTTGTCAAGACACTGTATCTACCATTCAAGATGAGGAAATTTAGGTTCAATTTGGAAGGAGTACAAATACAAATATGTACAGTACAAATACATACAAAATAATACAAAGTACAAGATTTTGCACTCTACATATTTGTATTTGTACTCCTTCCAAATGGAGCCTTAAATGCTATTGGCAATCTGCAAATAATATTCATCATTTAAATTGCCATTGGTGACGAGAAAAAAAAACACTGTGATGAGATCAATAACATCAAGAAAGGCATTAAATTAGGAATGCTAGAGCAACCGGTTCCCCCTCTGAACAATTCATGACATTCCTCATGCTTTCTTTTGACTGTACTAGAGCATATACTTCCTGCATTGATGGGAGCTCTTTACTTCCTAACATCTGAACCCTAATAGATTCATGCATAAGGTTCAGCCCCCAAAAAGGCAAAAGCCCATTGCTGAGAGACTAGAGACTTGTAGGCCTTAGCATCCACATCACATTTTCAATCCACATTTTGATTGTCATCCAATTCCTTCCAAATGGAGGTCAAACTCGAGTAGTATGTGGAGAGACTCCTCTCCTCTTGCTTGCAGGTTGAAGAAGTAGCTTGCAGCTGATTAATCTTTGCATAACAACGTTGTTCTGAATAGGTAGATTTAGTTTGCTCCCAAATCTCAAAAGCAGTCTCAGCCCATATGAATGCTTTCCTCACCCATGGCAGCATAGACAGTAATAGCCATGACATTACTGTGCTGTTTTCTTGATCCACCTATCATGTTCTTCACTTCCTGACTTTGGTTCTTTTGTCTTACCATTGATATAACCTATTTTCTCCCTTGAAGTTATGTAGAGTTTAATCCCCTTCGACCATTCTTGGTAATTGAGTCCATCAAATGGAATTAGAGTCATAGGAAAGTCCATGTCTAGTGCCCAGCTCATTCCATTGTGGCCAGAGGACACACTGGAGACCAACTGAATCCTCAGAAGACATTGATGGAAAGAGCTGATTACACTACCTCAGTCACCAAACACAGCAGGAAGGAAGAAACAACTATCACCACTGTCACAAGAGTACTTGAGCTCACATAAAAAATAGAATTATAGGAACATTCCTCTTTGATCAAACCAAAGAAGGCACACTACCACACTGCTGAAATGAGTTCCAGAGGTAAAAAACAGCCTCTACAAGGACCATTTCACCCTATTTCAGGCCACACAAGTACTCCAAACACCTAAGCAATATATAAAACTTCTGTTAGAGCATATATAGGTTGTCCAGACCAACACATCCCAGCTACAGGGGACAAAACAGGATCACACGATCCACATGGGACTGAGAACACCCTTCACAGCACCAGTTCACCCCTTTTCCAGGGTTTTCTTGGCACATGACCAAGAAAGAAAAAAGGAAAAAAATGAAAAAAAAAACTTACAGATCAGTCGATGTACTTTCCCACTGGCTTCGATCAAAGAAAGGAGAAAACTGAGGAAGAAATAGATGATCAAACTGCTTTTAATCCCAAAACCGATGCTTTGATATCATGTTTTCTTAGTAGAAAGAATTAAAGAAAAAGAGTAGAGAGAAGAGAGGAGAGAAGTTTTGGAGTAAAAAATGCCTCTACGGCATAGTACAACTACTGTTAACACCATTAATCTTTTCATCTTCAATCATCAATAGAATGGTGATGCACCTGATCTTATAACAAGTTGCATTTTTATTTGTGACCAATAATGAAGGTGAAATAAATTGTCTACAAGTAGGTGAAAAGAGAAGCATACAGGCCCTATATTAAATATGCAGGCAAAAGTAACAATAACACAATTACAATGGAAGACTGAAATTCCAACAGAATGAGATGTTTGCCTTATAAGCCAAAGCAGGAACATTTGGCATAGTGCAAGAGTTTTGCCATGAAAATCATCTAATAGCTATATGATGTGGACGCCGGCAGCAGCAGCAGTAATTTAGTGCAGCAGCAGCAGTAATTTAGTGTTCTCAGCAGCAGCAATTTATTGTTCTCATCCTATCTTATCTATTTAGTATTCTTACCTTATCTGCTTTCAGTAGTAGGGATTAGTAGGAGTCTTATCTATTCAGTGTTTTTATCTTATCAGTTCAGTAGTATGGATTAGTAGGGAGTCTTATCTTATCTTATCAGTTCAGTAGGATAGATTAAGGGAGTCTTATCTTATCTTATCTTATCAGTTCAGTAGGATAGATTAGTAGGGAGTCTTCCTAATTAGCAAGGAGTCTTCCTAAAATTAGGACTCTTATCTCTTGTAATCTCCTATTTAAGGAGCTGAGAATATTGAATAAAATCATCGAAAATTTCAGTCAAGAAAGAGAGCAGAGGAGAGTTAAGTGATCTCTTGAACAAATCACCATTAAGGCGCCAAGATAGGTTCATCAAGAAAAGGGAGGAACAAGGGAAAACAGGAGGTTTTCCCCGTGGACCGACCCGTGACGAGATCTTATTCCCGGGCCCATAACACTATACAAGAATGGGTTTTGAGCCAGTCAAAATTCAAGAAAAACTCTTTTTTTTTTGTTTTCAAGCAATGAAGAATGCTTAAGAAGAAGACAAAAGGAAAAGGGAGGGCAGGGCAGGTTTCTGTTGTGGCTGATGAAAACAACAAAGAGGATAGGCATCTTGGGAAAGGTTTGGGTGTTGAAGAGGCATCCTCCCCTACAGTTGAGACAGAACCTCTCTCTGAGAGTTAGGTGATGGAGAAGGTTAACCAAGATTTAGCTGATGCTAAGGACATGTCACATGAGAGCAGTGTGGAAAGAGATGTTCAAATAGCCAACTCTATGGGCCTGTTCTTTCTTGGTGATAGAGAATGGGCTAGGGCAACTTTTGATTGTTTAGAATGTGAGACATCTGGGTGGCACCTCCGAAAAATGACTGCTGTGGTTTTCATGAGGACCTGCACAATGAATTTGAAGTGGATGCTGGACAGGACTTGTATAAGTTTAGGGGGCCGCCTGGTGGTTGGAAATTGAGGAGATTGGTGGTTGGTCCAAGAAAGTTCTAGGGGATTGAAGAGTGTAAGAGGTAGGGGAAGAGGTGGATGTGGTAAAATGTCAGTCTAAGTGCAGGTGGTGATTCCTTTGGTGGTCTGGTTTTTTTCCGCATTGATGCTGTTCTGTGGCCCTTGCTTTTTAGTTAATTCTGGTTTTGGGCAGGTTTGAATTGGTGGTTTTTTGGTGAATCTCTGGTGTCATGAGCTGGGTGGGTTTCATGTATAACTATTTTATAGCTTGTTTCCTTTTGGCCTCTTTTTTTGGATTTGGGCTGGTCCTACCTGTATTTCTTGTAATTATCTTTTTTTTTTTTCATTTTCTTAATAAAATTTCATTTTACTACTGAAAGAAAGAAGAATGATCTTCTACCACCAGACCTTGGGTGATAAGAAAGTGGGAGAGTCTGAGGCTCTGAAAGAGAGCAGTAATGCAAACTTTACTGTTAATTGGAATTTTGTTGATGCAGGATTGATTGCAATATAAAGAAAAGAGAAGAGCCACCTAGAAATCAGCACCTAATAACTTTCTGATGGAGTCAACACTATCAAGAAAGTTATCACTTTAATGTTAAAAGTAGAAACCTCAAGGTGCCAACCAGCTGGTTGGTAAGGTCTTTTGCTGGTCATAGCGGAGACTTGGGAATGAATCCCGCTTGCACCTGGGTTGGGGGATGGGCTCCCCCCTCCCCATTGTGTAGCCCTTCAGAAGATACCAAAAAAATGTTAGAAGTAGAAACCTAACATTATATCATCTGATATCAAAAAGAGATGGCTTTAAATTTATATGCAGGTAAAGGGGGGAAGGATGGCTGGCCCTTTTCCACTGTTTTCTTGCTCTATAACCTACTACGTAACACTTCTAAGACTCTGTAAATAGGACTAATTAACTGCAAAAGAGAAATTCCAGTTGACTTAGGACTAGGATAAGACAAATCTCAGTTAACTCAGAACTATGACTCCAACTTACTACTTATAACTTTGGCTTGCTAAAATCACTCCTATCCAATTATGAAAACTAGTTCATAGCATAATTAGGAACCTTTCCTAATAAAGTTAGGAAAACCAATTCCTAATGCAATTAGGAAAACTAACTCCTAATGCGACTAAAAACACTACAGATGACTCCAATTCTTATAAAATAGCTACTGAAAAAAATAGCAACTAAAAACACTACAGATGACTCCAATTCTAGAAATACCAAAGAAAAAAGCTCAGATTATTCACTTGTTAGATCCCTTCATCAATCTTTCACCTAGGAAATTTCTTTTTATGCTAAGAAAAAGAAAAGTTTCATCAAACAAAATTAATTATACTCCTTTAAAATATACTCCTTTGATGACGTATGGAGGAATTGGATAGTTGTGGCTAGTAGTAGTACAAGGAAGAGCAGGGTACCAGCAGTGTGGGTGCCTCCTCCTGAAGGTAGCAGCCAAGGAAATCCAGGCCCTTCAGGAATAGGAGGGGTGCTGAGAGACAAAGACAGCAATATCTTATCTTTATTCTCTGGCTCCGTGGGTATAGGAGACTATTAGAGCTGAGCTTCTAGCAGCGGTACAAGGTATTCAGATTGCAGATCAGTTAGGAGTTCAGAATTTGCTTATTGAAGGAGATTCCAAAGTTGTTGTGGGTTGGCTAAAAAATCCAGATTCAGTTATTTGGTGCTACAGGGACATTATGAGAAAAGTTAAGTGGTATTCAAGGAACATGGTTGTTAATTCTCAGTGGGTGGGTAGAACAGCTAATGCCATAGCGGATGGGCTAGCTAAGCAAGGGGTATCAAGGTAACTTCTATTCTGGGCAGCTCTGTAATCTTGTTTTTCTGAGCCTAATGTAATACTTTGTTGTTGTTGAGGAGAGGAACTAGCTCGTGCCTCTCCTCGGGCAGTCTGTTTTGTAACATCACTTTATTATCTCTGAATCAATTACCATTCATTTATCAAAAAAAAAATTATATGATCAGTAAATATCTTTCAAAACTCAGGGTACAATCATCCTCAAAAATGAAAACAAAAAGAAAATAACAAGCAGCAATTATCTACTTCCCTCATCAGTCTCCAAAATGAGCCTTAATCTGGACTATAAACCTCATGTGTAGACATCTATGAATTCAGGATGTCAAAGAACCCATTCTTCGTCCATTTAACATATATAATGGCTGAATGGCATCCGAGCTCAGATTCTTAGGTGAGAAAATTAAATGCAAGCTTTTTTCTCTTCTCGTTCAGGAGCAGTGAGGAAGGGAGTGATATTCTTGTTTGGAAACCAAGGTCAGATTCGACCCTAGAACTAAGGTTGGGGAGATGGAATCCTTTAGTTGGTGCATTAATAAACTTGGGATCCCCAAGCTTGGGCCTTGGTGTGGATTGTTATATATGGTATTCCTTAGCATGCCTGGTCTTTTCAGACGTTTAAGGCTGTGGGAGATGCATGTGGAATTTTTATATTTGTGGATGTGATAACCAACTCTTGGTGAGACCTTGTTGCTGTGCGGATTTTGGTCGAGGTGAATGAGATCCATGCGTGCCTTCGTCACTGGTGCTTTGTTTTGCTGGGGAACAGTTTGACCTATTGAAAGATCCTATCTGTTAAGGTGGATAGAAAACATGTTCTTGTGGAGAGATGAAAGTAGAAAGGAAGTATTGCATTCTGGGAGAAATGGTAGGAAGTCGAACAGACAGTCTACAGAGGAAATATTGGATGTTTAAGAGAAGGGCATTATGGGTAATAAGAAAAAAATAATGCTGTTGGGGTCTGCCTGATGGTTTTGGTCGGAGCTTGAGAAGTGCTGAATCTGAAGAGTGTAGGGAAAAAGTGGAGGTTTCCAAAGGTCTTTTGGAAGGACAAATTAAGGGAAGTCTAGGGATGGTTAATGGTGATTGGGGTTCTTTGAAAATCCAAGCTGAATCAAACAGTTTGAGGGGCAAGAATGTAATTTTAAAAATGTGGGTGAAAAGGAGCTTTTAAAAGGACACATAGGTGGAGAAATTGTGGAAAGAATTGAAGAGGATAAGTTGGCAGGGGAGAAATCGAGAGAGGGCTCTAATAAAGGCATATTAATTAGAAGAGATTACGATGTTTTAAGTGGGGACCTATTGATAAAAAAATGTTTTAAGTGGGGACCTCTTCATTAAGATAAACCCAAAAGGATTTTACTATGGCTCTCAAATGAAAACACTTCAGGTTTATAAAGGAAGGAATTGCAGCTTAAAACAATCAAACAAAGCTTTCAAGGTAGGTTTTTCAAGCAGGAGAAGAAAAATAAAGGCTAGCAGTGGGAAAAGGAAGAGTGGATTTGGATGATTTCCAGGTTTTGTATTGCAGGGAGAAGAAAGGATAGGTCAAAGAAAATGGGAGCTTTGGATGGCGACAAGGTGGCGTAGTGCTTTGGTAAGTTGGATATTCAGGACAAAATTGGCGAGAAATCTTCTGAGAATATTGTGGAGACAGCGACAGTGTCTCAACCAGTGTTTTAAAAGGCGTGGGAGGCATGGCGAGGCGCCCCCAAAATGCCCTGAGGTGTATGCCAGAGGCGCTGACACGTCTGAGGCATATGCTTCAGGTGCAAGAGGCGTACACCTTATATGCTGTTTTCATGAGGTGTGCTAGAGGCACACACCTCATATAAAAAGACAGAAAAAAAGAAAAAAAGGAAGGAAGGGAAAGGGAAGGGAAAGAAAAAGAAAGAAAGGGGAAGAAAAAAAGAAAAAAAGAAAGAAAAGAAAAAGGAAAGGGAAGGGAAGAAAAGATAAGGGGAAAGAAAGTGGGCTGGGGAAAGGAAAGCAAAGGGAAATAAAAGATTTTTTTATTAAAAATAAAATAAAATGAGATCCTCCTTCCTCTTGTTCCTCCTCCTTCTTCCTCCTCATCCCCCTCCTCTAAAGGAGGCTTATGCCTCTTACGTTCTGAACTACACCTCAAGCCTCTAGGTAGTAGAATGCATCACGCCATGCCTCAACATTTTAAAACATTGGTCTCAACAGAAAATTTTGAATGGTTTGAGTTCTCTTTCTAGTTCTGACATTGATCAAATCCCGTCGCCTCTGGTGAAGAGTGATGCCTCCTCATCTAAGGTTGGTGGAGGAATTGGGGGGGGGGGGAGAAGGGGCAGAAGGAATGTGAATCTTGTTTGTCCTAAGTAGGAGAGCTTTTGAAGAGTTCAAGAAGAACAAAAGGGAAGAAAATTTGAAGAAACCCATTACTGAAAGGGGGGGGGGAGGATTTGGAACAAGGAGGGTGGGCGGGAGGAGTTTCTTGATGGGGAGGAGTGAAATTGAAGTTGAGTAGGGGCTGGGTTGTGAATCTTGTTTTTGGGGAGGTTGTGCTAGTGTCCTGTTTGTCCCAAGTAGTGAATTTTATGAGTGTTTTTTTGCCTATTTCCTTTCGTTTTTTTGGAAAAGGTAAGGTATTGTATTAACCCTATTAGAAACATATACAAAGCCCTACTCAATAAGATACTGCACTGGGACCAAATATCCTCTCTGTATACTAACTATTCTGTGTTTATAAATACAAAAGGATTACTAAGATAGAAAAAGAGATGTAAGATGTATCCTTGAACTGCTTATGTACTGTCACCCATGAGTAGATTCTTCCCCATAAACCCTACATTACTTTTATCTTCTTTGTTATGTTTATTCTCAAAAGTCTCCTATTTCTCTCTTTCCATATTGACCAAATCACTGCATCTGGCACCACACCCATCTTTCCTTTGGAAAGCAGAACTATAATTTAAAATGTCCCAATGTTCTTACCCACAGCACCCTTGCAGACTTGCAATGGATAAATAAACGATCTTTTGGTTGGTGATTCCTCATCACCCAACTTGATGTATTCCTCTTTTATTTAATGATTTTCTTTTTATTTATTACCCAAAAATGATCTGCTTCTTACATGCACTCTCCACACATTGTGAATTTGCTTGGTTCCACCATTATACTTCTTCTAGCAAATTATCTGCTGTTAGGCACTTTCTCTATGTGGCTGTCCATAACACAAAAGCTACTTTAAGGGGTGCTACAATTTTCAACACTTTGGTCTCTGGGAATGTCTACACCTCTTCGCAGCTCAACTTGCTGTGGAAATGCTTTACTGTGTAAGTTTCCTGATTTCTCCCACATCCATATTCTTGTCACTTCTTGATCTATCTCGTCTGATCGTGTTGATTCTTTTCATCATCTCCATCCACTGCCCTATCTCCTGAGGCCGGATCTCCTGCAAGCAAAATTCTGCTCACATATCATCCAGATGCATATTGGGAATATCTCCCATACATTTATGTTAAATTCACGAGGAGATGTTCCCAATGTGTGGCTGGATTCTCATGCTTTAACAATGTCTGCAGAGTTTTTGCTTGCAGATGCAGAGAATCCCGTTGCCTATCTCCCAATCATTCAAGTTCCTTTCGAAGATGGGGCACCAGTCACGTGCATCCTGTCATTGGAAAAGACATCTGAGATCATGCATTTTTTCTCAAAATGGGTCGGGAACATCTCTTTAAGAGGTTTATTTCAGCATCTGGTACCCTGCCAAAATTTTATCCTTGTTTTTCATTGATAAGTAAAATTTTTATCCTTGGTCTATTTCCTATTTCAAACTTAATTCCCTTTTTAAAACTCCCATATCCCTCCATATTGCAAACCCATGTGGTATGTAGGCTTATCCTGGGTCCCAAATTAGATTTGCTTGAACCATATTTTGCCAAAACAGTTTTCTCCACAAACTTGTAGGTTGCTCATTCCATCTCCAATACAACTTAACCAAACAAGCCACATTGATTTTTCTAATTCTTCTCACCTCTAAACCCCATGCCTTCATTGAGTTACATACCTTTCCACTTGACTAAGTGGAGCTTGAACTCATTCTACAATAAAAAAAAAAGAAAAGAAAAAAACCTTCTCTCTCTTTTCAATTATTTGGCTGCAGTTGCCAGGAATGGGACCAAGGATAGTAAATGTGTAGGTAGAGAAGCCAACACACTTTTGATTACTATCAGTTTTCCTGCTTTTGACAAATATCTTGTTTTCCAAGGGGCCAATTTTCTCTGCTACCAGCTCCCAAATCTTCTTTGAAACACATCTCTTTCTTAGAGGCATCTCTAAGTAGTTTGTAGGCAACTTGCCTATCTTGCACCCAGCATAATCCCCCAACTGATCTATATTAATTCCTTCTCCCACTTCCATTAGCTCACTTTAATGAATATTAAATCTAAATCCAGAAACTGCTTCAAACAATGTGAGAATCATACGGATGCTCTCCATTTGCTCTTATGATGCCTTTGTGAAGAAGAATAAAGTGTCATTTGAATATTGAAGCAAAGCCACTCCATCCTCTCTTCCACCTTGAAACCCTGAATTCCCCTTCAACTGCTTTGCTCACCACTGTGCTGAGAGCCTCTGTTATATAAATAAGCAACAATGGACACAATGGGTTTCCTTGTCTGATTGGCCTAGAGTTGTGGAAACTTCATGTTGGACTGCCATTTGTTATTATTTGAGAAGTTTGCCATGTGACAAACACCTTCATCCAAAATTTCTACTTCTTAATAAAATCAAACCTCTTGAGCATGTAGTTCAAAAAATCCCAATTTACATGATCATAGGTATTTTCCATATACCCCTTATTCCCCACTTTTTCTTCTTGAATCAACCAACTCATTAGCTGCCAAAATCCTATCGAGAATCTGCCTAACATCTACAAAAGTTCCCTAAGATTCAAATATATTTGCCCCATTATCCTTCTCATTCCTTTTGACAAAACCTTTGCTATCACTTTGTACACACAGAGAATCAACCTAATGTATCTGACATCTCTTAAACCTGCTGCCCCCTTCATTTTAGTAATAATGTTGAGTTCAGACTCCTTTTCAAAGCCCCATTGTTGTGAAGCTCTTCAAAAGCCTTTATTAAATCACTCTCGATAAAAATCCAGCACCTTTTATATAACTCCATTGTGAAACCGTCCAGCCTAATGCCTTGTTTCCATCCAACTCACTGATTACCTCTAG
Organism: Nelumbo nucifera; assembly: GCF_055504915.1. Taxonomy (NCBI): domain Eukaryota; kingdom Viridiplantae; phylum Streptophyta; class Magnoliopsida; order Proteales; family Nelumbonaceae; genus Nelumbo; species Nelumbo nucifera. The sequence continues at coordinate 53,019,435 of NC_142653.1, forward strand.
TACTTAGAGAAAACCATCTCTAACTGTATTGCTTCTTTTGATGACAAGTTCCTAAAATTCATCATGTCCACTTTAGGTCTTCACGCCCATCTCTCCTTATATAGATCTTTGTGATAATTAAGTATAGTATCCCTAATCCTTCTCTCCCCCTCAATCCCCTCCCCCTCTTCCTCTAATCTTTTGATATGGTTTTGTCCCATTCACCATTTTATGGAAAATTGATATATTTTTTATCTCCATGTTTCAGCCACAAACACCTTGACCTCTGCCTCTATTTGATTTCTTCTTGATAACATAACTTATCAAATTCCATTTTTGCCTTCTCTTTTGTTTTTCCTCATTTGATGTTCCCCCATGCTCTTTAGCTCTATCCACCTTCTCTATTGTTTCAAGACAGTCATTCTTATTTGCTTCTTTCCCTCCAAAGTTTTGTTTGCTTCATCTCCTTAATTTCGATTTCATGTGGATTAATTTCTTGCAGATGTGATTCAGACCAATAAAATTAGCAGAAATATTTAGATTAGAGCAGAAAGAGGGAAGGAAGAAGAGGAAGACAACAAGAAGAAGAAGGAAAAATGGAGAAGAAAGGAGGAGTTCGATAATCTCCTCTTTCCCCTACTCTAATCTTTTTATTAAACTTACCTTAAGTTACATAATTTACAAGGAGGCCCTTATGTAGGTGTCCACGTTAGTAATGCACTTAAAAAACCAAATAGAAGCTAAAGGCCCATAAAGAAAGAAGGCCCAATAAGAAAACATAACAAGAAGGAACTAATAAGAATGACACTAAGGGACTAGGGCCCATTTGACCCAGTCTCTCTACACTCCCCCTCAAGCTGAGCATACATATCAATCATGCCCAGCTTGCTTATACAGTGAACCAACTTTCCTTTAGGAACACCTTTTGTCAAAACATCAGCCAACTGTTCTTCAGAAGCAACAAATGTTAGGCAGATTTCTCTTGAGGCAATTCTCTCTCGTATAAAATGCCTGTCAACTTCAATGTGCTTAGTTCTGTCATGTTGAATAGGATTATGTGCAATGTTGATAGCAGCCTGGTTGTCACAATATAACATCATTGGCTTCTCACAGTCTATACCCAGTCCTTCTAAAAGTGATCTCAATTACAAAAGTTCAGAAACTTCATGTGCCATTGCCCTGTACTCCGCTTCAGCTGAGGATCTTGCCACTACAGACTGCTTCTTACTCCATGATACAATGTTCCCTGCTACCATAGCACAATAACCTGAAGTGGACCTCCTATCATCAATACATCCGGCTCAATCAGCATCAGTGTATGCTTCTAGCTTCATGTGTCCATGCTTAGCAAACAAGATACCTTTCCTTGGAGTTCCTTTTAGGTAGCACAGAACCCTCTCAGCAGTTGCTAAATGTGTATCTCTGGGAGAATGCATAAACTGGCTAATTACACTAATTGCATAGGAAATATCTGGCCTAGTCATACTTAGGTATAATAACTTCCCAACCAGTCTTTGGAACACTCCTTTATCAGGCAATAGTTCACCCTCAGTAGCTGATAACTTATGATTTAGGTCTATAGGAGTAGAAGCAGGTCGGGCACCCAATTTACCAGTATCTCCAAGAAGATCAAGAACATACTTCCGTTGAGAAATGAAGAGACCATCTTTAGATCTGCCAACTTCAATTCCCAAGAAATATTTGAGTTCCCCCAAGTCTTTAATTTCAAACTCAGTGTTAAGAAAACTTTTGAGATGAACAACTTCCTGGGTGTCATTACTAGTAACCACAATATCATCAACATAGACAATCAAAAGGGTCACTAAGGAATCTCTCCTCTTTTTTTTTGGTGAATGAAGAAATTTATTAATTCAGAAAAAACACCACTGAAGAGGCACAAGCTGTTACCTCTTCAGAAAAGTATTACATCAAAATAAAACAGTATTAACCATAAATAAAATTACAAAGCAGCCCAAAATAGCTGCTCCCTTGTAGCCCCCTGCTTAGCTAACCCATCCACTAAGGTGTTTGCTGATCTTCCCACCCATAGAGAGGTAACAGTCATATTTCTTGTAAGCCAGTTTACTCTCCTTAATAAATCTCTGTGTTGCCACATGGCTGAAGCTGGGTCTTTCAACCATCCCACCACAATTTGAGAGTCTCCTTCAACTACCAAGTGCTGAACCCTTAATTGTTCTGCAATCTGAATACCTTGTACCGCTGCTAAAATCTCAGCTCTATTAGAGTCTCCTATTCCCACGGGGCCTGAGAACAAGGCTAATATGTTGCTCTTCATGTCTCTCAGCACCCCTCCTATCCCCGATGGGTCTGGGTTTCCTTGGCTGCTGCCATCAAAGTTCAGCTTTACCCATCCTTTAGGTGGAGGAGTCCACACTACAGATTCCTTGTCCTTCCTTGTATGGCTGTTAGCCACCACTACCCAGGTCAAGATACAATCCTCAACAGCCCGAATGCTTCTTTCTTTTTCTTTGAAAATCCTTGCGTTCCTTTTTCCCAAATTGTCCACAATGCAGTTGCTCTAATACATCTCCACATCAATTTTCCTTTTTTTGTAGGCCACACAAAAAAGGAGGGATCAAGTAGTTGGCTTAAGTCTGTGGACAGATTCCATCTACACCCAAATAAAGAAAAAATCCAACTCCAAATAGCTCTAGAAAAGGAACAAGATACAAGTAGGTGGGAGCAATCCTCACCACTAGCCCTGCAAAGTACACACCGGTTAGGGGATAAACACATGAAAGGCCTTTTCCTTTGCAAGAAATCCAAGGTATTAATCTTTCTATAAAACACCTCCCAACAAAAAATAACAATTTTAGGTGGAACAGGTCTAGACTAAATCTCCTTAGTTGGAAAACCTCATTGACTCAAGGAAGAGCAAAGAGCCTTGAAAAAGGAAGCACAAGAAAAGTAACCTTTTGGATGAGTGGACCATAATCTCACATCCACACTAAGAGGGTCCGAAAAAACATTGCCAAGTAGAGACAACAGGTCTGAAACACTGTTAAGTTCATCATCCCTCAACCCTCTTCGAAAGCCAAGGTCCCAACTTAAGGATGGGGGTGAAAAAGGAGAAGGGAGAAAATGAGAGATAGCTTTTTCTTTGTAAAGGAAAATAGAATAAAGGGACGGAAATTGGTCCTTTTAAGCAACAAAACCCACCCAAGTGTCTTCCTAGAATAAAACAGAGTTACCAGAGTTGACATCGTACCTGACAAGGTTGAGAAATTGAGGGAGGGTACTCTGGATTGCTTTCCAAGGAGATGCCAACGTTGCTTGCCGTGATACACCCGCATCCCATCCATTTTCCAGTCTGCCATGTATACTCACTATCGCTTCATGCCACAACCTCTCCCTTTCTCTAGGCCATCTCCACAACCATTTTCCTATGAGGGCTTTATTCTTCAGAGTTAACCTTCCTAACCCCAATCCACCTTCCTCTTTGCTCCTATATACTATTTCCCAATTAATTAAATGATCATTCTTTTCCTCCCCTGGTTTCCAAAGAAAATTTCTCATTAATCTCTCAAACTTCTTAGCCTCCCTATTAGGAATCCTAAAAACAGATAAGAAATAGATCGATAGGTTCCTAGGGTGGCTTTCAATAAAGTCACTCTACCCCCTATAGAGATATAGTTCCTTTTCCAAGCAGCTAATCTTTTCTCAAACTTTTCCAAAACTGGGTTCTAAGAACTACTCTTTTTTGGGTTAGCCCCTGGAGGGAGACCTAGGTACTGCAAGGGCCACAAAGAGACAAGACAACCTAGACAATCTGCCACACACTGAATACTCTCCTCATCCATACTGACACCTACCACACAACTCTTATCCATGTTTATCTTCAAATTGGAAGCCTTCTCAAATTGTTGTAACAATGCTCTAAGGTTCCTCACTTTTTGCTTGTCACCCCCTTCACAAAATATTATGATATCATCAACAAACTGTAGATGGGTTACCTGGACATTGTTCCTTCCTATCCTCCAACCACTCACCTCCTCTTCCCTATCTGCCTTAGAGATTAATCTACTGAAAACATGTGCCACTAAGGTGAAAATAAACGGGGAGAATGGGTCACCTTGTCTAAGGCCTCTACAAGCCGGGAAAAAATCTCTGACCATCCCATTGACCAAGACTTAGTAATGGCAGGAACTAATACATTCCTTTACCCAATTGCACCATCTATCTCCAAAGCCACAACACCCAAGGATCTCTAGTAAAAAACTCCAATCCACAAGATCATAAGCCTTCTCTAAGAAGGTTGCATTAACTCCAAGGCTTACCTTTTTTTTATCTACAAATTCCTGAAATACCCCAACAAGATCTTCTTTAACCACATCCCAACAGTCCTGATAAAAAGCCACTGTGAAGCCATCTGGACCCGATGCTTTGGATCTATCCATTGAAAACACTGCATGTCTGATCTCTTCTTCATTGAAATCCCTTTCTAACCAATTTGCTTGTTCTTTTGTTATCTAGTCCAATCCAAATCTTCCAATGTTGGCCTATTATTCAAAGGTTTCCTATTGATTGATTTGAAGTGATCCACAAACAACCTTGCTATCTCATCTTGATTTGTTACTTCCTTCCCATTCACCTCTAACTTGGCCACGAAATTTTTTCTTCTCCCATTGGCCAGTGCATGGAAAAATTTTGTCTTCCCATCCCCTTCCTTAATCCATTTATGTCTTGACTTTTGCCTCCATAAAATTCCCTCTCTTAAAAGGACCTCTTCCAAATCCTTCTTTAGGTTTCTTCTCAACACCCTTTCTTGCTCACTCATCATCCTTTGGGCTTCTTTGGAATCTAATTCCTCAATCTTAGACAATAAGCTAATTTTTTGCTCCTCTTCTCTTCCAAAATGTTCCTTGTTCTACTCCTTAATTTTGGATCTCAACCTCTTCAGCTTTTTGTAGAATCTCACTCCCTTCCATTTCACCCTTCTTAACACTTTTCTCTACCACTCCCCAATCAGATGCACACAGTCCGGGTGAGTCAGCCACATATTCTCAAATCTAAAAGGCTGTGGACTAGAGGTTATTGTTTCAGGGCTTAGCTGAATAGGGCAGTGATCAGAAGTGACTCTTGGTAATGCTCTAGCCATTAAGTTTCTCCAATGACTCTCCCAATCTTCATTAAAGAGGAACCTATCTAATTTCGAACAAAGAGGGTTTTCTTGGAAATTAGACCAAGTAAAGTTGGCTTGTAAGAGAGGTAATTCCTTTAGGCCACAATCACTAACAAATTCATTGAACTTTCTCATGCTGGTAGTAACTGTTCTTTGGGGGTTATTAGTTTCATTACAGAACCTAATTACATTGAAATCCCCCCCAAGGCACCAAGGACCCTCCCATAAGCATCGTATTCCATACAACACTTCCCACATCTCATTCCTCTCTCTATAAGTGTTTGGCCCATAGACATTGGTTAGAACCCAAGTAAATCCATCCCCCACATTCCTGACCTTTACAGACACAGAGAATCTCCCTATTAGCTCCTCCACTAATTCTACCACATCCTCCCTCCATAACGTTACTAGACCTCCAGAGGCTCCCCAGGAGGGGGCTTATGTCCAACAAACTCCTCTTGATCTCCATACACTTCTCACCCACCTTTTATCCATTTCTGCCAGCTTGGTCTCCTGTATCAACACTATGTCCGGTTTCTCTCTTCTTAGTAAGTCTTTGATAGCCCTTCTTTTTCTTTCACTTCCTAATCCTCTCACATTCCAGCTGGTGATTTTCCTTGAACACTTCTTTTCAGAAAACCCTTCCCAAAAAATTCCACCTTATAGCGGAATCTTTTTTCTTTCCCCTCTCCCATTAAATTCAATGTCACCCTCAATATCTGGAATCAATCTCTCCACTTCTGATCTCTTTTTCTTTTTCCTTTTGTTATTACCCTTAGCCTTCCTAGATGATGCATTAGCTTTTGCCTCCCTTCCCCCCAACTTAGGACTTCTGTGGTAGTCCTTCTTTTGAGAAATTTCTTCTCTCTCCCTTTGATCTAACTCCTCCTTTACTTTGTACTCTGTAGAGAACACTGATGTGGACCCCACTGCTGTGGTCCCCACTGTGTTCGTATGGCAGCATAGCATATGTTTTGTTAGTTATGTCAGTGTTAGTTGGTAGTTATTGGTAGTTATTTCAGTTTGTTGTTACAGCTTGTTATTTCAGCTTTATTATTAGTTTATTTGCCATGTAAAATAAGGGCAATTCAGCCCTTTTACAATTAGTCAACATATATAAATATTAAGAGTGGGTCGGTAGATTGATTTGATCAACCCTCTCTCTCTTTTCTAAATCCCTTCGTGTGCTTCTTTTCTCCCTCTCTTCTTCTTTTCTTCTAAAATCTCTCCTTTTTCTTTCGAATTCAAGACTAATTGTAGTCTTGATCGACTACTTGGTATCAGAGCAAGGATTAAGGCTTCCCATGTGAGTCTGATCTAGCCAACCACATGAGAGTTGCCTAGGGCTGGAAGATTAAGAGGATCCTTTTTCGGCTGATTCTTGGAGGTTATCAGAGACTGTAGCAGCTGTCCAAAGAGTGGATTGTGTTCTTGATAATCAGGAAGAATCAGAGGAAGATAAAGAGTCCAAGATCAGTTTCTTTATCAAGACTGAAGGTGGCGATCAGAATTTCTGTTCAAAACCTAAAACTGGTTGCAGAGAAGGAGGTCTTATGTTAGTCAAATTAGATTGACTACATGAGAATTTCCTAGGTTTGGAAATTTTTCAACAAAGAAGGAGGATCGAGTGATTCTTGGAGGCTACTGGTAGTGTGCGACTACTACTAAGAAGATTGTAGAAGGCTGGGAGAGTTCCAATAGTCAGGAAGAATTAGAAAAGGCTTCGGATCCCCAATGTTAGGGTTTTGCATCAGACAGAAGGTGGTAGCCAGAAATTTTCTTTCATAAAGTAAGTTTTTTTTTTTTTGCTTGAGAATAACCTTGAAAGAATCATCTTGGTCTATTCTGAGAGGTGCGGTTGGAAAACCTTTTTTTTCCTTCTAGGGTTTTGAGAGAAAACCCTAAAATTCAGAACTGTTGTTGGTTTCAGATCAGATTTTGAACTGGTTTCATACAGAATTCTGTTTTTCTTTATTCTTTGGAAGAACTAGGCCGGCTGTTATCAGTTGTTTAGGTGCTGTTTTCTATTATAGTAGCTTCAGAAGTTTTTTTTTTATTGTTAATTCTTGACCAAGAATGGAGTTAAAGAATCAGGGGGAAGGTGTTTTTGGGACTAGCAATTCTGGTAACATGTCTGAGAATGCCTTTCAGATTACAACTGTGAAGTTTGATGGATCCAACTACATAGAATGGGCTCAATCGGCCATGATGGCCATTGGGGGTAGAGGAAAACTCAGCTACTTGTTGGGAGATGTGAAAGAATCAACTAAGAACGACTAAACGTATACCAAATGGGTTCAAGAGAACTATTTGGTTATGACATGGCTGTGCAACTCTATGCAGCCACATATCAACTGGAATTATTTGTGGGCAAAAACAACCAATGAAGTTTGGGATGTCATGAAAGAGACTTACTCCCAATTCCTTAATGTTGCTAGGGCCTATGAATTGAAGTGTGAGGTTAATAACCTTAAGCAAGGAGAGAAACCAGTTTCGGTTTACTTCTCTACTTTGAAATCTTTGTGGCATGAAATTGACCACCTAGAAACACTTGAGTGGGAAAGTCAGAAGGATGCATAGACTCATAGAAAACAAGTTGAAACTAATAGGGTTTTTGAATTCTTACCTGGTCTGAATCCTGACTATGATATTGTGAGACAACAAATACTAACAAGGGACAGTGTGACCTTATTATCTCAAGCCTACTCCTTGGTGCATAATGAAGAGACTAGGAGAAAGGTTATGATGCAGCATCAGCCCTTCCCACCAGCCTTGGCAGCAGTTAAACCTAAGTCTGGGGGTGATATGGAGAGGGATATAAAGAAGGAAGATAAGCGGGATCTAGTGTGTGAACATTGCAAGAAACCTAAGCATACTAAAGACACATGTTGGAAGCTACACCCTCATCTAGTTCCAGCAAAACTAAGGAACAAAAGGGGTAATGCTCATATGGCTGTTAATACCGATTCTGCATCCTTATCGGGCACCCATGCCTCTAGACACCTTAGCTGATGTTCGGGCTGCCCTAACTCAGTTGAAAAAACGAAGTTGGGAATTCAGCTTAATCATCTCAGCCATCATTAGCTCCTTCCACATCATCCTTTGCTCATTCAGGTACTCGGGGCTGAGCTTACCATGCTTCAGCTCTAGGTAACACTGAACATTGTTGGGTAATAGACTCAGGTGCATCTGACCATATGATTAGCTTGCCATCACTGTTCACTACCTATCACTTATCTTGTGGTAGAGATAAAGTGTCCATTGCTGATGGTTCCCTTGTTCCCATTTCTAGCAAGGGAGACATCAAGTTGTCTAATACCATTTCCTTATCTTCAGTTCTGCATGTTCCTAAGCTTGATACTAACTTGCTTTCAGTTAGTAGTATTACAAAACATCAGAATTGTTCAATTAACTTTTTTCCCTAACAGATGTATTTTTTAGGACTTGGAGACAAGGAAGGTGATTGGGACTGGCCGTGAGACGAATGAGATCTATCAGCTTGGAGAGAGTTCTCATTGGGAAGATCATGAAGATAGGAAGTCTTTTGTTTCTTGGTCTGTTAGTCAGGTTATGCTTTGGCATAATCGGTTAGGCCATTTATCCTTTTCGTCTTTGAAGAGTTTGTTTCCAAATTTGTTTGAGTCTGTTCAGATGTCAAATTTGAGATGTGAGAGTTGTGAGCTTGCAAAGCATTGTAGAACATCTTATTCATTGAGTAATAAAAGAAGTAGTAATTCTTTTTATGTTGTGCACACCGATGCTTGGGGCCCGTATCACATCCCTTTTATGGGGGGATACAGATATTTCTTGTTGTTTGTTGATGACTATACCCGTTTTTCTTGGGTTTACCTTATGCGTTCTCGAGATGAGGTTCCTGCTTTGACCCAGATCTTTCATCAGATGATTTTAACCCAGTTTGGGGTCAAAATCAAAATCTTCAGATCCGATAATGCGAAAGAATACTTTACCAAGCCATTAGCCTCTTATCTGCTTGATCATGGGATTATTCACTAGAGTACTTGTCCTTGTACACCACAGCAGAATGGGGTTGCTGAGAGGAAGAATAGGCCCATATTGGAGGTGGCTAGAAGCATTATGTTTAACTCCAATGTGCCTATCCGTTTCTAGGCGATGCTATTCTTACAGCAGTGTATCTCATTAATCGAGTTCCTTCACGGGTTCTTGACATGAAGCCTCCCTTTACCCTTCTATACCCCAATAAAGAATTGTTTATTGTTCCCCTTAAAACCTTTGGTTGCACTTGCTTTGTTCAGATTCTTGAACCTCATTGTTCCAAATTTGATCCTAAGGCTTCCAAATGCATTTTTCTTGGTTATGCACAAACTCAAAAGGGTTATTGCTGCTATGAACCTACTTCTGTGAGGAGATTTGTCTCGATTGATGTTACTTTCTTTGAGGAGGTACCCTATTACCTTAGGGTTTCTCCTCAGGGGGAGAGTAGTGAGAGTGGGGTTAATTCATCAGAAGTTCCTTTACCTGTTCCATTGAGTGATGAGAGATGTAATGGGGAGGGTTGTCAGAGGTGTCAGGATTTGAGAGTCTATCATAGGCGGTGGAGGCAAGTTGATTTCGGTCATCAGCAGTCCAGGCCAACCCCAGTTCCTTCTGCGGATCCAGATCCAGGTACCACAGTCCCTTTATCAGATTCAGGTCCCCCTGAGATGCCTTCCACTATTGCTACTTTACCTCCTTTGGATGACCTTGACCTCCCCATTGCAGTCCGTAAAGGCAAACGGCGTTGCACCACATCCACAACTCACTACATTTCCCAGTTTTTGTCCTATGATCGCCTGTCCCCCTCTTACAGGTCCTTTCACACATCCATTGTTGATATTCCTATTCCCAGAACAGTGCAGGAAGCCTTGTTAGATCCTGAGTGGAAAGATGCAATGAAGGTTGAAATGGATGCCCTTCTGAGGAATAATACTTGGGAGCTAGTTGACTAGCCTAAAGGAAAGAAACCGGTTGGAAGTAGATGGGTATTTACTGTGAAACATAATGCTGACGGTTCCATTGAAAGGTATAAGACCCGGTTAGTTGCAAAGGGATTTACTCAGACTTATGGTATAGACTACTTGGAGATTTTGCTCCAGTAGCAAAGATGACCACTATTCGAGTTCTGCTATCCCTTGCAGCCAGTTATTCTTGGCCCTTGTTCCAGATGGATGTTAAAAATGCCTTCCTCAATGGAGACTTATAGGAAGAAGTCTACATGCAGTTACCTCCTGGATTTTATGATGCAGAGACAGGTAAGAAGGTTTTCCGGTTGAATAAAGCCTTGTATGGACTAAAGCAGTCCGCTAGAGCTTGGTTTAATAGATTCAGACAAGCCCTTGAAAAATTTGGCTATGTATAGGCCCAGTCAGACCATACATTGTTCGTTAAAAGAGTGGACTCTTCCTTGACTTTGCTTGTTGTATATGTGGATGATATTGTAGTGACAGGGAATGATAACAGTGAGATTGAGTCTCTTAAACAACTCCTTCATCAAGAGTTTGAGGTGAAAGATCTGGGAGAGCTACGATACTTCTTGGGTATTGAGGTTGCTAGATCTAAACATGGGATTTTTATTTCTCAAAGGAAGTATGTTCTAAATCTATTAGAAGAAACTGGAAAGTTGGGTGTTAAGCCTGAAGATACATCTATTGAACAGAATCACAAGATCAGTGCAGAGGGTGGAGAGCCTCTTGAAGACAAAGCTATGCTCCAACGGTTGGTTGGAAAACTCCTCTATCTTTGTCTCACACAACTAGACATCAGTTGTGCAGTCAGCGTTGTCAGTCAATATATGCACTCTCCTAGAACTACTCACCTCCTTGCAGTTGAGAGAATATTAGCATACTTGAAGAGATGTCTAGGTAGAGGTATATTATTCAAGAATAATGATCACATGAAGATAGAGGTCTATACAGATGCTGATTGGGCTGGGAGTGTTGATGACAGAAGGTCTACCTTTGGATATTGTGCCTTTGTAGGAGGTAACCTTGTCTCCTGGAGGAGTAATATACAAAGTGTTGTTTCTCGTTCTAGTGCTGAAGCTGAATATAGATTTATGGCTAATGGTGTGGCTGAAATCCTATGGTTGAAGTCATTATTTGAGGAGTTGGGTATTGCTTATGAGAAGCCCTTAATGTTGTATTGTGATAATCAGGCTGCTATTAATATAGCTCATAATCCGGTACAACATGACAGAACTAAGCATAACGAAGTCGACCAACATTTTGTCAAAGAAAGGGTTTCGTCTCAAGAAGTGTGTCTCCCGTATATCATCTCCAGCATGCAGCTCGCAAATCTTCTCACCAAGGCTGTTCCAAGGAAGAAATTAGAGGTAGACCTATGCAAGTTGGGAATGACAAATATCTATTCCCAACTTGAGGGGGAGTGTAGAGAACACTAATGTGGACCCCACTGCTGTGGTTCCCACTGTGTACGTATGGCAGCATAGCATATGTTTTGTTAGTTATGTTAGTGTTAGTTGGTAGTTATTGGTACTTATTTCAGTTTGTTGTTACAGCTTGTTATTTCAGCTTTATTATTAGTTTATTTGCCATGTAAGCAATTTAGCCCTTTTACAATTAGTCAACATATATAAATATTAAGAGTGGGTCAATAGATCGATTTGATCAATCCTCTCTCTCTTTTCTAAATCCCTTCGTGTGCTTCTTCTTTTCTCCCTCTTCTTCTTTTCTTCTGAAATCTCTCTTTTTTTCTTTCGAATTCAAGACTGATTGTAGTCTTGATCGACTACTCCAACAACTCACATATCATCTCCCATATTCTCTCTAATCCTCCTCCTGTCTCTCTCTAGGGGCCACTCCTTCCTTTCTTAGTTCATTCTCAGGACTGCCAATCTCTCTTCTCTTCCCCATAACTGGAACTTTCGCTTGGGATGCTGGAGTATCTGTTACTAGCACACAAAGCACATTAGTAACCAAAACCGAATGGACAATCATACCTGTGTTGTTGGGGATCAATGGGCCATCATTCAGGGGAGGGGGGTGTGCATAAGGAGAAAGGCCTAATTCTGTTCCTTGAGGTTGATTTTGCCTTGGAGAGTTTATAGTAGGAGTCAATACCCTGTCATCTTTAACAAGTGAACTATTCTTCTCGAGTCTCCCTTCTTTTGGTCTTACGTTACAGATCAAAGTGTTAGGATTTTTCCTTACTGACCTCATATCCTGATTTTCTTTAGCTACTGGATTGACTTCCTTTACGAGTGCAGGCAACACTTGAACCTCATCTTTTGTCGAACAATCCAATACATTCAATTGTCTTCTTCAACTCTTTGAAAATCATTTTCTTCCTTGTTCTCTTGAAAAATCGATCTGAATAGCTCGAGGAACTTTAAAAAAAAAGTTCCTTGAGCGGTCTCACAATGAGTTGTTAGCGAAGCAATCTCACAAGGTGGGGGACCTTTGCTAAGCAGACGTAGCCTGGGGTCTCGTTGCATTTGCAATCTCACAATGTCATGGGATGAGTTCTTCCTGGCCTCGTTGGGCTGGTTCTTGCTCCTTTAGATCTTGTGGGGCTCACACTCGCTCTTTTGGATCTTGTGGAGCATGATCTCGCTCCCATCCAGCCTTTAGTCTTATTTGTGATCTTGTGGACTGCATCACTTTGTATTTGTTTTTTTTCTCTTTTTCCTTTTTCTTCTTTTTATACTCTATTGTCTCTTCTCCTTCCTCTCCTATTTATTCTGTAGAGCTTCCTGCCTTGTTTAATCCCCAAGATAACTTGAAAATCTCTCTACTTGTTTTCCTACCTTTCTTTCCCTTCTCCTTTACCACTCTTCTTTCTACTTCCATTAGGAGTTTTATAGTTGTATCTTACATTCTTACCTTTTTTGCCTTATCTTCTAACAAGCCCCTTACTCTTTTTTGCAAACTACCATGACTCTACTCCTTGTGTCAACATGCTCTTCCATGGCTCTCCTTCCATTTCAGCTTGCCTCGTCTCTCTTTGATTCCTCTCTCTCAATTGCTCTTGAACATTAAGTCTTGGTTGATTGGGATGGACTCTTTCCTGTGGCTCTCTTGTAGTTGGTGTTTTAGATGGGCCTCCATCACCCCCATTCTCTCGATCTAATTTCCACCATTTTCTCTTTGATCCACCCCTTGACCCCTAGTCCATGTTGTTACATTGGGCCCTTGTACCAGATTTTCCCTTTGAGATGAGGTAAAATGATCAATTTGTCCCGAGTCATTTTGGTTTTCCGCTTGCTTGGCCAGAATGCATGATCTCAAACCAATCTTCCTTTGCATGTCCCTTCAGTTGTCCGGTCACCCACTTGGTATACCCGTTCTCTTGGGCCTGCTATATGACCTATGTCTTCCTCTGGACCACGTGCCACTACCTTAAGAATATCTCCTTATGCTTCTCAATTTATGATGGAGAACTTCTCTTCCTATTCCTACCTTTGCTCTAGCCTTGCCTCACCATTGATCCCAACCTCTCCATATACACCTTTAACCACCTGATCAATTACCTCTTCTTGATTTATATCTGAATTTTGAATAGCTCTGTCCCTCTGCTAATTTTCATCAGATGCAATGATGCCCTAGAAGTTTGACGGCTGGGATTCGTCCCACTTCCACCCATCTTCAATATCTCCATGCATCTCTCCCCCATCTTCCATGAGGCATTCCTGTCTCCTTTGCACCCTTTCCTCTCTTTTGTCTTCTTTTGTGCCAGTGGTTGTTCCCTCCTCCAATGCTTCAATCTCCTCCTTTCTATTGATTTCTTCTACAATCTCTTCCCCTTTTATGTACTTTTTCACATGTTCCGCAATACTTTCCCATGTCAAAGACTATTGCCCTTTTGCTTCAATGGCCTCCCTGAAATCCTTCATCAGATCTACTATTTTTGGTGATATTTCTGTCCAATTTGATACCACTAGCACCTTTTCCTCATCCATAACATTTATTGCCGCTGGTGGGAATCCTTACTCCAGAGATGAAGTGGCAAACTGAATATCTACCCCACTACATTTAATGAATAAATGGAGAACACTTTTGTCCTGTGATTCCACTTTAGATGCATATTTGATAAATAAGCCCCTGGATGCCTGGATTTCAGATGATCCAGTATTAAAATGCTAACCAATGTAACTAACTGTGTAAAGACTTCAACACTTTGTTGAATTAGATTATCTGATTCCCCTTTGGTTTCACTGGTATCAACTATATTTCTTATCAACACTAATAAGATCTAACTGTAAATTTTCCATCCAGCACATTCTTTCCACCATCTTTTATCTGGAACGCCATTCTCCACATTCAATTCTTCTGGCATTGCAAGCAAAGATAAACATTTTTTTTACCAGAAAAGTATAATTTTATTGAGAAAACCGAAAATGTTGCCACACGTACGAGGTATATTTCTGTACATAAATAGAGACCCATGGTATCATAACATATTTCCATTCCCATGCTCCTTGAAGAGCTCTTTAATCAGTACAAACTTAACTCAGTGGATATTCTTGCTCAGCACATCTTGGAACCCAGAGAATTTCTGTTTGTATTCTTGGGCATAATTGTCTAGCCTCCCTGATCAAGCAAAAATATACATTGCTCCACCTCTCTATCAAGTAAAGGTGCCTAAACATTGGTCACTACTCACTAGACAATCTGCTCACCTCTTTTATTTTATTTTATTTTTACGTTGGTTCACTATGATTTCTTTTGAGCTTAATCAATACAATCTTGGAAATTCCTCAGGCAGCCCTCCTTTCCTACACTATTCATCCTCCCAAATTCTTACATTACTCTCCTCCTACATTAATAAATATAACCCACATCAATCACCTTACTTACAAACCTAATGGACCTTCAAAATTCTTGAAAAATAGCTCTTAAGATTAAGTGCTTGATTGATCAATACTTTAATAAAGAGGTTGTGGCAGTTTAATATTTATATTAGGAAACTGATTACAAATGACACATGATTAACTGTCTCTGCTTAAGGAATATAGAGTGGATAGATATTTATTTTTTTTTATGGAAAAAGTGGATGGATATAAATGCTTTGCTGTCCTCTCTATCTATACAAATATATTTCTAACATTCATAGAGCTTTGAGATAGGGAGTTGGCAATATATGTAACCTAAGACAGTTGATGCTGTAGGCTGTTATGGGCTTTCATCATGCTTGGTTGGTATATAGTGGCTTCAGGTTAACCTGCAGTTATAGTTGTCAGGGCGACGCCTAGGCAGCAAGGTGCCCTTGGAGGCTTGCCTCGCCTAATCACCAAGCAGTTTTCTACATTGTGTTATAACATACTTTTATATTCTTAATTTTTGAGAATATAATTATAAAATAGACATTATTAAACTAAAATATTCATTTTATGTTTTAATATAGTAATTTATTTTTTAATTTTAGGGGTTTAATCAACACAAAAATATTCATTTTATGTTTTTATTATTTTTTTAATTTTAGGTTTTGAGACTTCAAAACCTGAACCAATAAGGAAGCACTCAAAATTTTGTCTAATCAACACATTATCTTCTTCCACTTTTTCTTTTTTTTTTCTTTTCCCATAACAAAATAGGGGTTCAGCCCCCATATTTTTTGAATTTTCTTGTCTTTCTTCTTTTTCTTATGATTATGTTGATTTTCTGTTCTTTAACATGAAGTTTATACTTATGAAAATTATGGATAATTATTAAGGAAATATGGTTATGGAGCCTAGGGAACTATCCTAGGATATATGTTTTTTTGCTTAAAAAAATCCATTTCCTAGGCAACAAGGTGCCTTCCCTGTTTCCTAGCCTCACCTTGGTGCCTTGAAAACTATGCCTGCCAGCTGTAGCCATTTCTTCATTGTATTAAAGAGACCTCTTCCTCTGTCCATATCAAACTGTTATTTCAAGTGAGCATTTTACTTCCATCAAGTCCTTGACGAATGAATTGTTAGGGTCTATTCTATTTTAGTCATCAGATTGTTGACTTGTAAGCCTGTGGTCTTTCTTTCTGTCCGTTCATCTTTGTTTATTCTATCTATCTAACCATCCTTTTTCTATCCTCTATTAATGGGTGATTTGAGCCCGAAAGCCTTTTTCATGTGGTCAGAATAAAGCCCTCTTTTTGAGCAAGCTTAATATTATGCCTACTATTACTTGTAGAAAATACCAATAAAGGTATGTCCAAGCCTCCAAGGGCTGCTCTGGACTGGAAGATTGACTGAGTGGTCAATCGATTGGGTCACCTAATTGGTGGATGGCTTAGATTGGTCACAGTATCCCTCCATATGGCAGAAATAGGGTTGGTCATGTAGGAAAGCTCCCTATTTGACATGACTAGTGAATTTTTCCATGTCTATCTATATATTCATCTTAATAAATTCCTTGTAACAGATAAAAAAACAGTACAGTAGATTGATTTACATTTCTCGCATGAACTTATTTTAATATTTTGTACTATCTCACAGGTTTCAGGGGTTAGCTCTCTTTTGGGTAGAGCTGGTACTGCTGGGCTTGGGAAGGCAGTGGAGGTCTTGGACACACTTGGAAGTAGTATGACAAATTTGCAACTGAACAGTGGATTTGTTTCAGGCGTGACAACAAAAGGCAATAAAATTTCAATTCTGTCATTTGAGGTTGCAAATACAATTGTTAAGGGTGCAAATCTTATGCAAGCTCTTTCAGAGGCCAATATAAGGCATCTGAAAGAAGTAGTGCTTCCTTCAGAAGGTGTGCAAAATTTAGTATCAAAAGACATGGATGAACTCATGAAGATTGCTGCTGCTGACAAGAGGTGGGGAGTGAGAAATAATTAAATCGATATGAGAATATATTATGTTAATGCACTTCTTTTTTATGTTTGCAATTTACTTTCATTTCAGGAAGAATAACCTTGTTGGTTTGTCACATAATGTATGCAGGGAAGAATTGAAGGTTTTTTCTGGAGAGGTTGTACGTTTTGGAAATCGTTGTAAAGATCCTCAATGGCATAATCTAGACCGCTATTTTGAGAAGTAAAATGTTCTTGTCTTGTTTCATTTTTCTGTTTCTTTTACTAAATTTTGAATGTGTTTCATGTTTCTTTTTTCTGGTTTCTTTTATGATGTTTTAGGCTGGGAACAGAACTTACCCTACAAAAACAATTGAAAGTAGAAGCTGAAGAAGTGATGCAGCAACTGATGACCTTGGTTCATTATACAGCTGTGAGTATTTATTTTTGATCAGTTACAGTTGTGTGTATTTCATCCATAAGTGATCTAAGAAATGCCAACTGTTTTTTATTTTTTATTTTTGATAGGTGCCAACTGTTTTTTATATTCATTCATTATACTAGTTAATGTGTAACTTATTTGGAATTGAAAGTTGTATCTGCAAGCATTATCCTTTTCTTTTTTTACTTTCCGGATTGGCAGCAAAGATAGAATTCATTAAGTAATAAAGAAAAGAAGGATACAATTTTTGGGTAGCCTTGGCCACCCACCCAACATTATCAATTTACAATTAAGCCGAAAAACATTGCCCTCTGTTAACCCCTTGCTTAGCTAGATGATGAACCAAGCTATTTGCTGATCTTAGTATCCATTGAATTGCTACTTGCATTTCTCTTGAAAACCATTTGAAAGTTTTGATTTTGTTCCTCAAGATCCTCGGACCATTTTCACCCTGAAGCAGCCAGCTTATAACAAGTCTGGAATCTCCTTCAATCACAAGTTTCCTCACTCCCATCTCCATTGCTTTCTGCGCCCTGAATATTGTGGCATTTATTTCTACCCTAGTTGAATTCTCTTCTAGTTCAATTCTTCACCCCTCCAATTTCAGAGTGCCCTGGATTACCAAAGTTACTCCCATCAAAATTCAATTTTAGGCATCTATTTGCACGTGCAGCCTGGTTTTTTATTTCCTTCTGCTTTACTTAAGATGAAGCTGCCACTACCCCCCCAATTCCTCATAACATCATCAAATGTGAAATCTGAAAATAATTCCATAGATCTTACTCAATGTGGCACCCTCACCATTTGCTTTTAATAATGGCTTCTTTACTCCTCTTCCTCTCAAAGATTCTAAGGTTTCAATAATGACTTAGACCCATACCGGTTATTTTGTTAATAATACATAAAGGCTTCCTAGTTCTTTTTTAATTTTTATTATTTTTATGTGTAAAAAATGTAAATTTGATAGATAATATATAAGCTAATTTTAATTAAAAATACTTGATTTATTAATATATAATAATTTATTATTTTATTGTCATTTTTATTAAGATTATATTATCCAAAACCAAGTTTTAGGTTGTTATTTATTTAAATAATTATAGCTGTCAGTACAATCGGGTCTAATCGGGTCAGACCCGATTATCCTGATTATTTATCAGGCCCAGTGGCTGTACAACCTAATTTCTGTACCTGGGCATACAGTATCAGGTTCAAACCTATTCTACAAGGGCCAATTGGTGCTCCCCAAGATTTTGGCCCATCACCAGGAACTGCTTTAATTGTTCCACAACTCCACCATGGGTGGGCATTCTGGGTTTTTTCGTTCCTGTAAGCAGCTTTCCATGCACTATTACTGGAACCAAATGAAGAAAATGGTCAAGGACTACGTATCTTCTTGTGCCACATGTCAACAACAGAAGTATTCTACCCAGTCTCCAACCAGGTTGCTTCAGACTTGACTTGTTCCTGAAAAGGTGTGGGATGAAATCACTACGGATTAAATCAGGACCATCCAAAATCAGCTGGTAAATGTAGACGGATTGAATATGCACATTTTATTGTGCTACCTCACCCCTACATGGCTAGTATTGGTGGCTGGGGCCTATTTTTATGATATGGCCAAATTACATGGCACTCCCACTTTTATCCTTACAGGCAGCAACCTGTTTTTTATGAGAAAGTTTTGGGAAACATTTTTCAAGGATCTTTGGGTTCAGCTGTGCTACTCTACGAGCTATTATCCCCAAACAGATGGTCAAACTGAAGTGATCAACTGTTGTTTGGAGACATATCTATGGTGTTTTGATGGGTAGTGGCTTAAACAGTGGATTGATTGGTTGCCTTAGGTGTTTAACACTCCTGTTTTAACAAAAGTCCATGTGTCCCTTTTTTGGTGTCAGTTTGATCAAGATCTTTTTCTTTTATGCTTTGTGTTGATGGGGTCTCGTTTGTTAAAGAGACTTAAGGTTGATGGGTCCCTCTGAAAGTGTGATCACAAGCACAACTTTGGACCTAGTCTTGTTTCAAGTGGTATTTGGGAGAGTTTTTGGATGTCTAGTTGCAGGTTAGTGAAATTTTAGATCCAAAGCTTAAAGGGTGCATGCTTTTTGTGTCTTTTTGGCTGTAGTCAAACTTCTTTGGTTGTGGATCTTTGGCAATGCCTGTTGCAATATAGAAGTTCATTGAAATGTCCAAATATTTCCAGCACCAAAATTTATCATGCCTTAGCATGTTTGATGAAGCACTTAAGAGTACAAGTTTCTACTAAGCGGGAGTCTTTGTCTTGTTTAAGGGCTTTTTTTTTAGTTGTTCTCGTGTGCCATAAGGGTATTTGATATGTTAAAGTCTCTGGTAGAATGTTCTTAATATTGCCATATTTGTGGTTTGATCTCTTTTAAGTTGGTAGTTCACCTTTGTAACTGGGAAATGTGTTATTGGGTGGACTTGATGATTGGTCATGTCTTAGGTAAATGTTTTGGGCTTCCATGAATACTCTATTTATGTATTGGGTTTGGGATAAGAGGCATGGGCTACTATGAATACCATTTGATTAGTTGTGGATTTATCTTAACCAATGTTTTAAAATGTGGAGGTGTGACACGAGGCATTCCACTACCTAGAGGTGTGAGGTGTAGTTCAGAATGTAAGAGGCGTAAGCCTCCTTAAGAGGAGGGGGATGACGAGGAAGAAGCAGGAGGAAGGGGAGGAGGAAGAAGAGGAAGGAGGATCTCATTTTTCTTTATTTTTAATAAGTCTTTTATGTTAAGGAGAATGAAGATGCTTCGCCCCTGGCCCACTTTTTTCCCCTCATCTTTTCTTCCCTTCCCTTCCCTTTTCTTTCTTTTTCTCTTTTTTCTTCTCTTTCTTTCTTATTGTTTCCCTTCCCTTTCTTTTCCTTCCTTTTCCTGTTTTTTCTTTCCTTTTTTTTTGTCTTTTTATATGAGGTCTGCATGAGGTGCATGAGGCATACTAGAGCATGAGGCACCTGAGGCATATGCCTCAGAGGTGTCAGTGCCTCTGGCATATGCCTCAGGGCATTTGGGGTGCCTCGCCTGGAGGTGTATGCCTCCCACGCCTTTTAAAACACTGATCTTGACTTGGGCAAGGACCAAAAGTGCTGTCACGAGCGAAATCAAGTTGATTGGATCCCTGTGGGTGTGTTGTAAGAGCTAGTTGCTACTATGCAGGAATCTGCAACTGCAAGTTGCCTTATTCAAGAGAAGCCATAAAAAATCAGTTGGATCTGTTGCTACCAATGTCATTGTTTCTTTTTATAATGTAATTATTTTTCTTGCTTTTGTTGTTGATGCTTTCCAGTTTTGGGTTTAGATGTAAATAGGGAAATGCATCTAAATTTTACATAGACTACTTGCATGATTGATAAACTCTATTTATCATCCAATGTGTGATGTCTCCACATGCTAGTACTAATCAGCAAGTTAATTTTAGCTAAGTTCCTGTATACCAAGATTTTTAGGTAAGATAAATCCTACTCCTAGAATCTGGACACATATCTGCTCCTGGGACCCATTCCAAGTTCATATAAAATAGCATTCATTTTCAAAATTGGTTTTGCCATTTTATTTCCATAGAGGACTGATCCTGAGATTTGTTGCATATACGGTTTCTACTCATGTTTCTTTCTAATATAAAGTTTATGTTGGCTTAGACCTAGGTGTTATATTTCAGAATTCATATTCTGGAAAAGTTTAATATTTCTTTTGGTCACAGGAATTATACCATGAGTTGCATGCCTTGGACAGATTTGAACAAGATTATCGACGCAAGCTTCAGGAGGAGGATAATTCAAATGCTGCTCAAAGAGGTGATTTCTCTTGCACTTACATGTTGTGCATTGAAATATGTGGAATGATTTTGGGATTGAAGTGATTTATGAATATATGGCATGAGTAGAAATTATATTCACTACTATGTATTGGAGTTTAAATGGTTGGACCACTAAATGGTGTGTCTAGGTTCTCAAAATATGGAACTGATCATGTAGTCAGAATGTACTGCATTTCATCATGATTGCAGATGGGAAAAGAACAGTTTAATCAAATTGTTATTGTTGAACTACACAACCAGGTCATCACCATGTAGTTCTCTTGGGTCCATTGAGCATGGGAAGGATCTGTGGAATCTGGTCTCTTTGTACCACCAATAATGTACCCCAATTTATCTCTTCCTTCAAAAGCCATTCAAGCAGACTGAGCCCATTCAAGATAATTCACCCCATCCAACTTCAAAGTAGTAATTTGTGTACATGGAGTCTGTCCCATGTGACCCATAACCACTTCAGGTTCTCCCCCTATCTAAAAATTTCTACGAGCGGATCCATCATTCAGAAAGAATGTATTCTTTCGATAAAATAACAAATAAGAGAGTCTGCAAGAAAGACTCAATCTAAATCATGACCTTATAGTTTTTCTCAAGACTCACAACTCTAATTTAGGATTGGGGTAAGAGGGGGATCATCCAATTGATCTCTACAGAGACCTAAACTCTCCTTCCAAGAACAATCAATCTCAATATCTTGGTGAAAAAAAACTAGAAAACCACAAAGCATACACCAATGTCTTGGAGAACCTAGAGATTAATATGTTGATCTCTCTAGTTTCCCTAGACACCAACCTAGGGGCAATCTCCCAGTATATTTTACCAAGATAAATCCAATAAGGTCTAAGCACCAATTCCAAGGTAAGAAAAACAAGAATCATTAATGAATTTACGCTTCTCTTTGGTAAGGTTTAAAATGTCAGTGTAGGAAACATGTCGGAAATGTTGGAGATATTGTATGGAAATATTGTAAAAAAATATAGACATGGAGGAAACATTGTGAAATATGAAAAAGGGAAAAGTACGGATAGGCCTAAAGCAGATTTCTGAATTCTACTGCAAATCTATAAACATTCAAAATGTCAAAAACCTACACTCTATACACCCATACCCACCCGTGAATTGGCATCAATTCCGAGCTGGCACCTACCCCAAATGTACTTTGAGCCTACAAATTCTGACCCTGGGCTGAATCGTCATTCTCCCTATGAAAAAGTATAAATTGCTGTCATATGTAATGATAAAATATGCCTAGTTAGACCCTTTTAAATTGTCATCTTGTTCCAAATCATCAAACAAAGCTAAGAAGTAAGGTTGACAGGTAAAATAATACATTACAATGCTCTCCTGTAAACTGTAAGAGTCAAAACTATATGATAGAGTGAGTTCAAGCAAAGTTTAAACTCATAGAAGTGCAAATTATTCTAATAGATCAACAAGATAATCTATTATACAACGAAATGAAGATTTAACTTCATGTTTGAAAAGAATTTCGAGCTGGCTCGAAGCAGTAATCATGTCCATTAGGTGGGCAATGAAACTGCTACTCCATGTATCTAAAATATTGTTACCAACTGATGCTCCAATGTGATCTCTTGTACTCCACAGAGTACTGATAGCTTTCATTGGGGGAAATGCCACTTCCAGTAATATTTCATGTCAGTATCCATGGAAATATATGGACATTCTAATTCATACTCTGTAGTTTCTCTTGATTTTGGGTGCTACTCCAAGGCTCTTCCTCAGGCACCAATTAGTCCTTCATATCTCCAAAAACCAGGCCAAATCAACAAAGGATGACTTGCTCCTCTGTTCTCCTTGCAGTCAGCTGGTCCTAGGACCAAGGTTTTAAATTTCGTAATGTATCGGCCGATACGGGCCGATACGTATCGATTCGGAAGAGTTCTGATACACGGAACATGTCTAATTAAATGGTTTCGTATTTTTTCATCCGTATCCTCATTAACATCAATTTTAATTAAGCCTTAAAGTCTGAGACGTCACTAAATGCTAATATAATTTAATTAAATGCTCATTTAAGTTACCTTTAATTACAGCATTTAATATGTCATTAAATGTTATTTTAAGTCAAATAACTTGTTAAAAATCACAAACCAAAGGTAAGAAGTTTTGAACCCAAGTCATTTGCTTGCAACACTAATTAATTAACCATTATGCCAACCTCAATTACTTATTAGAACACCACGTTTTTTTATACTTAAAGTAATCTTTCTTGCCTTGGTGGATGTTTCCCAACAAATGCTATAAATTTGATTATTAATATTTATATAATAATAAGATGGATACAAGTTAAATTTATTTATTAAAAATTATGGAATATATTAACTTGTATACATAATAAATATCATCTAAACCTATATATAATAAATATTAACTAATAAATGACTTCAAAAAAATATTAACTAATAAATATTAGTATGTATACACATACATTTTAGTTCTTCTATTATTTTTCAATTGTTACTAATTATATCCCAATACTTCATATAAATCATTAAAGAATGATTTTTTATGTTTAAATAAATTAGTTATAATCACATAAAACGTATTAATGTTCATATTTCTTAAAAGTTTTTAAAATTTTCTAGTGTATCCATGCGTATCTTGATTTTTCGTCCGTATCTATACGTTTCCAAAGCATATCTTGATACGTCTCTTAAAATTACCTTTCCGATACACCTTGCGTTTCCGATACTTTGAGCCTTGCCTAGGATTGTATCAGAAGCATCCAAGAATGCTACAATTTGTTGTGATATGATGAGAAAATAACACACACACAATAACATGGATAAATCTATGATGTTATAAGTTTTACTGGTATCATAGTTGAACCCAAAGAACGAATGTATCAGCTTTAAAAGTCATTATCTATCTTATTCATTAACAAAATAGGAATAAGATTAAGAAAGAATCAAGCTTCAGTTGCCTTTCTTGCTTTGTTGGAACTTGTAGAAAGAAAAGACAAACTAATAGTGTTAGTATTTGGTAAGAAACATGAGACACTAGATGATTAAAAAGTAAAGTATCTGGATACATGTATTTACATAGAAGCATTTGAGTTGAGGACTCGCAATTTTGGAGAGTTCACAAGTGGGTATTTTGATAAGTCTGCCTGATATGTACTTTATTCGAGTTAGGCATAAGTTGACTTGTGAAATTTCAACTTGTGAGTTCCCTCCAGATAGTGTCCATGCAATGCTAATACATGAGAAGACATTTTTTGTAGTATGAGTTATTAAGCATCAACTGAGAAAAGAAAAACAACAACATTTTTTTAACCTAAATGTGATTTCTCAAAGCTCATGTCTTGCCAAACTTAATTAAATTTCCAGCATATACAAGCTCTTATAGTATGATTTTTTAAAATATATAAGTTTACATATCCTAGAAATGTTAATGTTATTGTATATCTAATGTCCCTACAGCATCCTGTATTGTATTGGGTATGTGTCGTGTCTGAAGCTGGTTTGCAGTTTCTTGGCATTACTTAATTTTCTGTAGTGTTGTACGTCTTGTTAAATCAACTAGATTGTAATCATGTAACATCACATATAGAAGCCATTGGCTTTCTTCTTGTAGGAAAGTATAATATCCAGTGATAAATTATTGAGCTTCCCTTGACTTTTTTATCTATTTATTTTTTAACAATGGTTCTGTGTGTTACTGCAATTTTATTTCTTTTACATGTAGGGGATGGCCTTGCAATCTTAAGGGCAGAGCTGAAAAGTCAAAAGAAGCATGTAAGAAGTTTAAAGAAAAAATCACTATGGTCCAAGATTTTGGAAGAGGTGCCTAATTTTACTGTTTTGTAACTTTTCAGGGATATTCTGAAAGAATGGATTATTGTAGAAAGATAACCCAACTAAAGATTTTTTTTCTTCTAGTTATTTTAAGAAATATGTTTCTAAACAATCTAATCCCATGTGTTGCAGGTTATGGAGAAGCTTGTAGACATTGTCCACTTCTTACATCTAGAGATTCATGAAGCCTTTGGCAGTGCCAGTATGTATCACTTCTGACATTTTTTTTTTATTTTTGTATTTTTGCGCCTTGCTTCAAAAAGGCGCATGCCTTACCTTGCACCTTGCGCCTTGGGCACAAATTGGCCCTTACGCCTTTTTTGCGCTTTGCGCTTTTAAAACACTGGTCCATTGTTAGAATCATTGAAATTTTAGAAGTAATTCTTCATCCAAGAATACCAAGGGAGTTAGTGATTTCCCTATGCTGTCTGCAAAAAACAAAAAAAAAAAAGGAAAAATAAGAGTACATGAAAAGGAGGGAAAAAATAAAGGAAAACGGGAAGAAATGTCTATGAAATGTTCATAGTGGTTTACTGTTGATATTTTCTTGTGGAGTAGCTTAAATGATATAAACTTATCATACCATACAGTGGTACATTCTCTACTTATTCCATTTTCTTCTTTGATTGTTGTTGATTCTACAACTTTCAACATTCAACATCTCTCTTTTTTTCTCAATGTTCACGTGAGTAGGGCTGTAATTGAGTTGGATTCAGATCAAGTTCAGCCACATTTGAATCCAATCTGATTTTGAAATCCTATTGGAATTTAGATTGGAGTCGAATTTAATCCAAGTCTTTAACATTATTTTTAAAATAAAGAAAATATTTAAAAAGTTATAAAAGTTAATAACTTTCAACTTGTACAAATAAAATAAATTTATACAAATATAAAATACTGAATTTATTAATTATAACCCTTATATAATTATATATGTATATTATCCATGTATTTGTGTAATGTGTATGCATATGATTTTGTAATATGAATATTATAAAATTAAATTAGGTTTGAATCTTAATCAGATTGGATGTGGTCAAATCTAATTTCAATTCGATTAAATGGATCATCCAAATCTGGAATAATCGGATTGGGCATTGAACATTTGGATGCTGTGCAGAAAAAAATATTGGAACCTACAAAACCACAAAAAATATGAGGAACTTTAATGATTTCGTGGAGGACAGTTTGCTTACAGGAGATTCTGGTATGTTGCAAGCGGGACAGGTGTTTAGTCAATTCAGAATGGGAGGAGCATTTTTGTCCTCTACCCTTCAGTTTTGTAAATGTGCGGACAACACACCCTAGTTTCACGGAAAACATTGATAAATCGGAGGAAAGAAGGGCAAGTGGAGGGACCAGCTGGTTTTCAATTTATAGGTTGAGGTTCATCAAAAGTAAGTTGAGAATGTGGAATATCTAGGTGTTTGGTAGAAATGAAGAAAGAAATGGAATTTTTGAGACAGGTTGAGGAGGTGGAAAGGATTGAATGGGAAGAGGGAGGGGGTTGTGAGAAGAGAGAAGGAAAAGAATGGATTTGAGGGCGGAGTTGGATATGATTTTAAGAAGGGAGGAAATTTGCTAGCGGCAAAAATTGAGATGTAAATGGTTGAAGGAGGGGGATGGAAATATTAAATATTTTAGAAATTGTGGTGAATAGGGAAGAAATTCAGAATAAGGAGGGACTTGAATTGGTGTTAACTTCACATTTTAGGGCCCTGCAAGGCTCAAATAGCCCCTAGAGGCTTGTGCTAGAGGGACTACATTGGGAAAGAATCTCAAGGAAGTTGGCTGCGAAATTGGAAGAACTATTCTCCTTGGAAGAATTTAAGTGCGGTGATGAGTTTAAGTAGTGATAAGTAAACCTGTTCACGGGCTGGGCTTTGTCTCTAGATTTACAGAACACATTTAGGGTTGAGGCTCAGCCTGGCCCAACCATCAGGCCTAGGTCTTGAGCCCAAGCCTGACCGTCATATAAAGCCCGAAGACTAGGTACGAGCTCGAAGCCCAACTAAAAAATTGGAAAAAAAATTTCTGTTTTTACTCAATAAAAAACTGATTTATTTATATTAAAAGATATCAAAACCCAAAAATAATGAAAGATCTCACTATAGCTTGTAAAAAAGAGAAGAGAAACAAAGAAAAGAACATATTATATATATTTTTATTATATTTGTAGCAAAATATAGAGGGAGAGAGGAGAAAATATTTTCTTTGTTAATTTTCAAAACACATTGAGCATACAACTTAAATAAGAAAAGATAGGAAAGGCTAACCCTAGAATCTCTCACAATCAGGGATTGACTAATTCTTTCCCTTAATCCTAGGATGACTTTCCTAAATTTATTCAAATCTCTAACAATCAAATCCTAACTTTCCTAATTTACCGACATTCCCCCTCAAGTTGGTGCAAAGATATCTATCATGCCCAACTTGCTAACTTGAAGCTCAAATGGCTGTCTCAACAAGCTCTTAGTCAAAACATCTACAACTTGTTGCGTGGTTGGTACAAATGGAGTGCAAATTATTCCCTCTTCAAGCTTCTCCTTTATAAAGTGTCTGTCAATCTCAACATGTTTCGTCTTGTCATGTAGAACCGGATTATGAGCAATGCTGTTAGCTGCCTTGTTATCACAATACAATTTCATAGGAAAACTCACTGGTCTCTTAAGATCTGCTAGAACCCTATTTAGCCAAATAACCTCACACACTCCTTGAGCCATTGATCTGAAATCAGCCTCAGCACTACTTCTAGCAACTGCACTTTGCTTCTTGCTCCTCCAAGTAACTAAATTGCCCCAAAGAAATGTGTAGTACCCCGAAGTTGACCTTCTATCAGTAATCGAACATGCCCAATTCGCATCTGTATACACCTCAGCCCCTCTCTTCTCATTTTTCTTGAAGAAGAGTCATTTTCCTGGTGTGCCTTTTAGATACCTAAGAATTCGATACACAACTTCAAGATGTTTTTCGTATGGGGAGTGCATAAATTGACTGACCATGCTCACAGCGAAGGCAATATTAGGATGTGTATGTGACAAGTAAATCAATCTTCCAACCAGTCTTTGGTACCTACCCATATCTACTGGAACCCCATCTTTAACTTCTCCAAGCTTAGCATTAACTTCTATTGGAGTGTCTGAAGGTTTGCAACCACTCATTCCAATTTCTTTCAAGAGATCTAGAATATACTTTCGTTGCGAAACCACAATGCCCTTCTTTGATCTTGCCACTTTCATTCCAAGAAAGTACCTTAGCTGGCCTAAGTCTTTAATCTTGAATTCCTTGGCTAAGCTATGCTTCAGTCTGCTCATCTCTTCTATATCATCTCCAGTCAAGATTATGTCATCCACGTAGACAATCAAAATCGAGACCTTGTCTTTGGTGGATCTCTTTGTGAAAAGAGTATGATCAGATTGTCCTTGACTATATCCTTGACTTTTAACAAACCTTGCGAATCTTTCAAACCAGGCTCTGGGAGACTGTTTAAGTCCATATAGAGACTTTTTTAGCTTGCATACCTTAGTTCCAAGCTTCTCAGTGAAACCAGGTGGAGGCTCCATATATACTTCTTCCTCTAAGTCTCCACTCAAAAAGGCATTATTCACATCCAGCTGATTCAGTGGCCAATCAAGATTAGCTGCAACAGATAAGAGTACTCGAACTGTATTTAGCTTCGCCACTAGAGAAAAGGTCTCAGAGTAGTCTACTCCATATGTCTAAGTAAAGCCTTTAGCTACTAGGCGAGCCTTGTATCTCTCCAAGGATCCATCTGAGTTGTACTTCAGAGTAAACACCCATTTACAACCAACAACTGTCTTCCCATCCGGTAGATCCACTTTCTCCCAAGTAGCATTCTTTTCCAAAGCTCTCATCTCCTAAAAAATAGCTTCTTTCCACTCAGGAACATTAAGAGCCTCCTGGATACTGTTCGGAATGGATACACTAGACACTTGTGAAATAAAGGCACAATATGAAGGTGAAATATTTTTGTAAGATACAAAATTTGATAGAGGATGTTTTGTACAAGACCTAACACCTTTCCTAAGAGCAATGGGAAGATCAAGCTTACTAGAAGAATTTGAATCAGAATTACCTGGAGGAATATTTTCAGGAACTTTTGAAGAATTATCATGAATTTCATGATCCAACCTTTGATCAGATTCTTGTTGATGTTGTAGAATGGTGCCTCTCCTTTTTTGTGCTAGATATTCCTTTGAATATACAAGACCTTTATACCGTTTCGCATGCATCTGTACAGCTTTTTCATTTTGAGATGGCATTACCAAAGGTTGTTCATTGGTAGACTCAACATTTTCAATATTTAATTCATTTGTTTCCACTAATATTGTATTTGCTGCCTCACTTTCTTTCGGTGACCAGTTGTGAGGAACATCGTTATGGACAAATTCAAACATTAAATCAGAACCATCTAAAAAACTATCTTCACTAGTGTTGCTCTCCCCCTGAAGATGGGAGTTGCTGTAGTATGAGGTTCCTTCAAAGAAGGTGACATCCATAGACACAAACATCTTTTTCAAAACTGGATCAAAGCATTTGTAACCTCTCTGATTAGTGGGATAGCCTACAAAAAAACATTTATGTGCTTTTGGATCAAGTTTTGAACGTTTTGGATCATGGTTATGAACAAAGGCCACACTTCCAAAAATTGTTAAGGGAATGTTTGTCACTAGCCGAGAGTTTGGAAAACAGTCAGTGAAAACTTGTATGGGTGTTTTAAAATCCAAAATTCGTGTAGGCAGTCTTTTAATCAAATAAGTGGCTGTTAAAACGGCTTCCCCCCAAAGATACTTAGGAACCTTAGTTTTAAAACTTAGAGCTCTAACAACTTCAAGGAGATGTTTGTTTTTCCTTTCCGCCACCCCGTTTTGTTGAGGTGTATTATTACATGAACTTTGATGTACAATTCCTTTCTCACCAAAAAAATTCCCTAACACATTGTTAAAAAATTCCTTTCCATTATCACTTCAAAAAATTTTAATTTGAGTCTGAACTTGTGTTTGAACCATGTTGTAGAAATTTTTGAACACAGTTTCAACATCAGATTTCTCTTTTAAAAGGAAAACCCAAGTGACCCTAGTATGATCATCAATAAAAGTAATGAACCAACGTTTTCCAGAAAGAGTTGTCACTCTAGAAGGACCCCAAACATCACTGTGAATCATGGTAATTGGTTTTGATTTTTTATATGGTTGAGACGAAAAAATAGCACAATGATGTTTTGCTAATTCACAAGATTCACACTAGAAAACTGAATGATTTTTATTCATGAATAACTTGGGAAATACATGCTTTAAATATTGAAAGCTAGGATGTCCTAATCGATAATGCCATAACAAAATTTCACTGTCACTAGAAACAGAAATAGAATTGAAACAAGTCTGTCGGTCTTGCCTTCTAAAGGTTGATCCTTTATTAAAGAAGTAGAGGCCACCATCCTGTTTAGCACCCCCAATCATCTCCCCCGAGGTTAAATCCTGAAATTCACAATGAGAAGACCAAAAATTAACTCGACAATTATGATCAAGGGTTAGTTTACTGACAGACAAGAGATTGTATGATAGGTTAGGAACATGCAGAACATCTTTAAGGTTTAGAGAAGGAGAAATAGACATTGTTCCTTTCCCAGCAACAATAGCAAAGGAACCATATGCAATTTTAACCTTTTGATTCCTTGCACAAAGTGTATATGAAGAAAAGAATTGCGAAGTGCCGGTCATATGATCAGTGGCACCTGAATCTAATATCCAAGAGCCATTAGACTTGGTACAAGCAATGGCTACAGTGAAAAAATTACCTGACTGAGCTAGAGAACAGGATGAGTTAGAATTTCCTAAAGATTGAGATTGAAACATTTTATATAAGTGCTCTATTTGTTCCTTTGTGAAAGGAAGAGACTCTGAGGATGATTGCTGCCCTAGATCCGAATTGCTCACTTGAAACACGCAGACATCTCCCCCTGACTTGTTGTCACTGCCTGGTTTTTTCTTCCAACCCGCCGGTTTCCCGTGCAGCTTCCAGCAGGTTTCCCGAGTATGGTAGGTTAGGAACATGCAGAACATCTTTAAGGTTTAGAGAAGGAGAAATAGACACTGTTCCTTTGCCAACAACAGTAGCAAAGGAACCATCTGCAATTTTAACCTTTTGATTCCCTGCACAAGGTGTATATGAAGAAAAGAATTGCGAAGTGCCGGTCATATGATCAGTGGCACCTGAATCTAATATCCAAGAGCCATTAGACTTGGTACAAGCAATGGCTGCAGTGAAAAAATTACCTGACTGAGCTAGAGAACAGGATGGGTTAGAATTTCCTAAAGATTGAGATTGAAACATTTTATATAAGTGCTCTATTTATTCCTTTGTGAAAGGAAGAGACTCTGAGGATGATTGCTGCCCTGGATCCGAAGTGCTCACTTGAAACACGCGGACATCTCCCCCTGACTTGTTGTCACTGCCTGGTTTTTTCTTCCAACCCGCCGGTTTCCCGTGCAACTTCCATCAGGTTTCCCGAGTATGCTACGGCTTTCTACAGTGGTCACACCAAGGCCTCTGCTTTCCTCCTCGTATATCTCCTTCTAAGTCTACACATCGGGCCACAAGAGCAGACCCCTCATTCTCTGTTTTTGTTTCACTAACATTCTTCAACATCACTTGCCGCCGTGCTTCTTCTCTACGCACTTCCGAAAAAACTTCTCTCATAGTCGGCAAGGGCTTTCACCCTAAGATACGTCCCCGAACCTCATCGAGTTCTTTATTCAAACCAGCCAAGAAAAGAAATACCCGACCTCTTTCTATCTTCTTTTTGTACCGAACACTGTCACTCGGACTTTCCCATTCTTCTTCTTCTTCTTCAAATAAATCCAACTCCTACCAAACAACCATCATCTCATTATAATAAGCTGTTACTTCACGTTCACCTTGTTGCATCTTCCACATTCGGGTATTCAATTCGAATAATTGTGAATGATTGTCCAAATCCGAATAGGTTTCCCTAACTGCTTCCCACACATCGCGAGTCGTCGGCAGGAACATGAATGGTTTTCCAACCACCGAATCCATAGAGTTGATCAACCAGGCGGTAACCATCGAATTTTCGGAACGCCACTACTTGTACTTTGGATCATCAGTGGCTGGCGGTTTCACTTCGCCGTTCAAATAGCCGAGTTTCCCTTTGCCGTCAATCATCAACCGCACGGACTGAGACCACTCAAGATATTTTTTGCCATTCAATTTGTGAATGGTAATTTGAAGAGAATTCTCAGAAAGAGAAACAGCCGTTGGCTGAACACCTCCTTCCGAAGACGTTACACCACTGGTAGCATCCGAAGAGGCTGAACCGGAGCCAACCATGGCGGCCTTATAATTCATGATCAAACCCTAAGGCTCTGATACCATGTAGCGAAATATAGAGGGAGAGAAAGGAGAAAATATTTTCTTTGTTAAATTTTAAAACACATTGAGCATACAACATAAATAAGAAAAGATAGGAAAGGCTAACCCTAGAATCTCTCACAATCAGGGATTGACTAATTCTTTCCCTTAATCCTAGGATATGACTTTCCTAAATTTATTCAAATCTCTAACAATCAAATCCTAACTTTCCTAATTTACTGACAATATTAAATATTTTTTTTGTTATATAATATATTATTAGTTTGGACTTGGACTCGGCTCAGGTTTTTTTGAGAAATTTGTAAAAAGGCTACTTTCTTGGAAAAAGAATTACATTTCAAAATTCATAGAGGCATGGTATCTAGGGGGTTTAAGTAAGGCTGGAAAGGTTGCATGGAGCTTCATCCCTGCAGCAGCATTTTGGGCTATATGGAGTGAGAGAAATAGTAGAATTTTTGAAGGCAAACAGTCCTCAAAAGAAGAAGTCTTGGATAAAGTATTGGAGATGGTTCATTCATGGCTTGCAACTCATCCTTTGTTTTGGTTCAGACATTTTAGATCATTGATTTTATTTCCCTTTTGTAAGGAATGGAAAGTCTTTTGTTTTGGGGTCTCTGGTTGTAATGGGCAGAATTGTTCATCCTCTATTCAGCTTCTCTTTGTACAGGGGCTTCTTTGTATATGCTTTTTGATTTCAAAGAAATACTTTACCTTACAGTTTCAAAAAAAAAAAAATTACATTTCAAAAGTGGGGATGTTGACCTTGATTAACTCTACATTGTCTAATTTTCCAATATTCTTGTCAAATTTTCAGGCCCTGGTGAAAGTAGTGCAAAAATTGGATAAAGATTTGCATCACTTCTCCTAAATTTTCAGTCCTAGTAAATGGGCAGTCGGCTGGTTTCTTCAAGAGTTCTAGAGGTCTTCGGCAAGGAGACCCCCTCTCTCCTCTCCTTTTTATTTGTGTAATGGAAATATTATTAACAGCCTTTGTGAACCAGGTGGGAAATGAGGGCCTCTGGCATGGCTTTGAAACCACTCCGGGGGGAGAAAAAGTCCAATTGCTCCAATTTGCTGATGATACCCTCTGTTTCATTGATGCTGATGTGGAGCAGTTGGGAGTTTTTCTTGGGGTTCTTGCTGGTTTGAGGTAGTATCAGGCCTGAAAGTCAACTGAGCCAAGAGCAGGTTAATTTCAGTGGGAAAAGTAGATAATATAGAAAGATTTATCTGAAGTCCTTGCCTGTCAAATTGGTTTCCTGCCAACTATTTATCTTGGGCTCCCTCTGGGAGCTAAATGCACCTTATCCTTAGTGTGGGAACCTGTGCTGGAAAGGTTAGAAAGGAAGTTGGCTTCATGGAAAACAAAATATCTCTCTTTAGGTGGTAGGATTACACTTCTAAAAAGTTTCTTATTAAATCTGCCCTCCTACTTTCTGTCTCTTTTCCCAATGCCAAGGCAAGTGGCCCAAAAAGTGGAAAAACTGCAGAGGAACTTCCTATGAAAAGGGTGGGAAGAGGAGA
The DNA here is from genome assembly GCF_055504915.1 of Nelumbo nucifera. Taxonomy (NCBI): domain Eukaryota; kingdom Viridiplantae; phylum Streptophyta; class Magnoliopsida; order Proteales; family Nelumbonaceae; genus Nelumbo; species Nelumbo nucifera. The sequence goes on from NC_142653.1 coordinate 53,053,348, forward strand.
AGAAGATTCACTTGGTCAGCTGGGGTCAGGTTTGTGCCCCTAGACAAAAAGGAGGTCTGGGGGTCAGGAAAATGAAGGTCTTTAACAAGGCTTTTTCTGGGGAAATGGATCTGGAGATTTGGCTGAGAAAGAGGTAGTTGGTGGAGGAGCTTGATTGCAGCCAAATACAACACAGACTGTGGGGATTGGGTGACCACTACTGTGACCTCTCTGGGGTGCCATCTGGAAGAAAATCAGGGAAGTCTTCCCTTGGTAGGGGTCTTTAGCAGAGTTGTTTCCTCAGTTGTTCCAAATTGCAGAGAATGAAGATGTCATGGTGGCTGACTGCTGTGAGGTTCGAGACAACATCCATGTCTGGTGTCCTTTCAGAAGAAGTTTTCAGGATTGGGAACTGGACCTCGTGTCAAATCTGCTGGGGTTGTTGTCCAACCAGAACCTGAACTTGCTTGAAGATGACACCTGGAACTGGAATTGTAATAGTGATGGCGTGTTCTCTGTTAACTCCTTCGCCAGGAATCTTGCATGTGGTCTTCAAGCTGATTTTCCTGCTGAAAAAGTCTGGAATCTGGTTGTCCCTTCAAGGCAAACTGCCTTGCTCTGCGCTGTGGCTTTGAACAAGTGTCTCTCCAAAAGGAATCTGGTGAGGAGAGGTGTCAAAATCCGGGACCTGTCTTGTGTGCTCTACAATCAAGTGGAAGAAGATAGTAACCACTTATTTCTGCACTGTTCTGTTTCCACTACAATCTGGAACCACTTGTCCTCCTGGCATCTCCATTGGGTTATGCCAGCGACTGTTCTTGATCTCTTGTGGTCTTGGGAACAAAAAGGACTGTCCAAGGTAGCAAAAAGCGTTTGATCCTCCATTCCTGCAGCAGTAATTAATTCCATTTGGACTGAAAGAAACAGTAGAATCTTCCAGAACAAACACAGTGAAGTGGATCAACTAATTTCCTTTACTTTTGGGAAGATAGTCTCCTGGACTGCTGCTTTGAAAGGGGTTCAACCAAGGGTTTTGGGAGCCCAGCTGATTGATGGTGATGTTTAACTTGAAATGTATTCCTGGGTTATTGGCCTCGGATTTGTTTTTTGAGGGGCCCATTGTATTATGTAATCTGGTTCTATCTTAATAAATATTTACCTGACCTTTTTCAATAAAAAGTAGTGCAAAAATTGGAAAAGTTAATTAGAGGCTTTCTTTGGAATGCTGGAAACGACAAGGTCAGTCATTTTGTGAATTGGTCAGTGGTGTGTAAAACTATAGAAGATGGGGGTATGGTGATAGGCAGGTTGTCAGAAAAAAGACAAGGCTTTGTCAGATAAATGGTTGTGGAGATTTCCAAAGTAGAGGGAGGTTTTGTGGCATTTAGTAATAGAAAGCATTCATGATTGTACCCTAATGGATGCGACTTTCTCTGGAATTTGTTTAAGAGCTAATGCTAGAATACCGTGGAAAACAAGTCTTTACTTCCAACCTTTTTACGACACATAAGATTTGATGTCATTTCAGGACAAGGGGGTAAAATTTTGGGAGGACACTTGGTGGGGGATTCTCCTTTTTTTTCAATTGTTCCCCAAGAATTTACATGTTGTCAAATTTCAAAAACAGAAGCATTGCTGACTTTTGTTCTCTTAATGAAACTGGGTTTGTTTGGGACTTGGGTTGAAACTAATGAGATGATTCTCTTGATCAATTTACTTCAAGATATTGTCCTAACTCCATCGGGTGTTGATGAGAGGGTTTGGCTCCCGCCTGTTAAAGGCAGTTCCACTTCTTCCTTCTTATGGTCCTTGTCAATCAAGATGAAAACCTGTCTTTCCTTGCTAAAGAAATGTGGTCTCGCCTAATTCCCCCTAAAATAAAGGTTTTTTGTTGGGTTGCTTTTAAGAAAATCTTGAACACCTGTGATAGACTCTGAAGGAAGTGTAAAAATTGGTCTCTTTCTCCCCATGTTTGTGTTCTTTGCTGGAAGAATGGGGAGAGTACTAACCATCTTTCTTTTTTTGCAGTGCCCCTATGCTTCTCAGGTTTGGCAACATTTTTTCTCTTTGGTGGGAGAAGTGTGGACAGCACCCTCAGACGTGGACCTTGTAAGCCACATATAATGAGATGCTCTTCTTGAAGGAGGAAAATTTAATGGCAGTGTGTGAAGGGCAGTGTTGTGGGGTCTGTGGTGTGAAAGGAATGGTAGAATCTTTGAAGAAAAATACAATGAAGTAGAGGAGATGATTGAACTTACAGCTGTAAGGGTTGCACATTGGACTCAGATCAGCAATGATTTCAATGGGGTAAGTCTGAATGACCTGCTAAGATGTTGGAACATTATTGCAGGTTTTAATAACAGAGTACAACAAAGGGTGGTGGAATGGAGTCTACCTGGGAATTCTGGAGTGGGATGGGTGGTTAGGGACTTGGGTGGCAATGCATTTCTCAGTTATTCATGATCAGCTGGTTTTGGAATTTCTCTAAGGGCAGAATTGTTGGCTTTAATTCAATGCCTTAAACTGATTGTTTAGCAGGGGTTAATGAATATAGCAGTTGAGGGGGATTGCCAAACTGTCATTTCATGGATGAATTTTCAAGAACAAATACCTTGCCAATTTAGACCTTTGGTGAGATTGACTCACTCCTTGGGTGCCAGCTTGAACTTCTCATTCATCTGGGTACCCAGGAGTACAAATATGCTAGCTGATTCTTTGGCAAGGTTGGGGGTAGAAAAGGAATTTGGTTGGGGTTGCCTAGGGCCAGACTGTAACTTGTAAGGAGTTTTTTTTTTTTTTTTTTTCCCTTTCTTTGGGTTTTCTCTGCTGTACTGTTTCTTTTACTGTGTATAGGGTCTGTTGTAAGTTTGTCCACCTGCTATGGTTTTGAGCAGGGTGTCTCTTTCTCCTTAATGATATTTATTCCTGATGTTTATCAAAAAACATTTGGACTGTTGGCAGCCCTATATGTCTGTGCACATGCAATTATTGTGTGTGTGTGTGTGTGTTTACTTGGAAAACTTGAGCCAGATAATTCAAGAATAGCTCATCAATTGAACTGGAAAACAACCTGAGTATTTTCTAAAGTTGTTGTGTTTACATATCTACTGCCATGGTTAAGTGCGCCCATTTGCAAAGTATATATTTATGCTATTTATTCGTAGAATTGAAGTACCTTATTTAACCTTGAGATGTTTTTGTTCATGGTTCATTCAGAGTTTATTTGATTGTTCATGGTTCATTCAGAGTTTATTTGATTGCTAATCTTTAAGTTTATATATTGGAAACAAAAGTCTTACAATTATTATTTTTTGTCTGCTTGCAGATAGTGATAAGCCTGTGAAGGGATCTCTGAACAACAACCAACGGTTGGGGCCTGCTGGTCTTGCATTGCATTATGCAAACATTATTACTCAAATTGATACTCTTGTAAGTTTCTTTTCTTTTTCTTTTTTGTTGATGGAGATAACTGCTAAAAAATTTTATTGATGAAAGTAGAATAATACAAAGGTTGTCTTACACCCCTTAAATGGTTAGCCTTGGCTAACACCATTCTAGAAAACAAAAACATAACAGAGGACACAAATTTTACATTAATGGGCCCCAGAACATACTGTCTCTCATTGCCCCTAGTTTTTGTTAAACCATCTATGAGCCCATTTGCAGATTGTGGGATCCAATCCACTGCTGCTTGCAATTCCTCTGTTATTAATTTGATTTCTCAAACAACACATCTATATTTCCATGAGATCACATAAATTCCAGTTAGCCATCCAATTGCAACTCTTGATCTTCTTCAATGACCAGATTTCTAATGTTCATGGATTTTTCCCTTTTTGTGCCTTGGAGGATTGCCCAAGTTTCTGCCTTAATTGAGTCTCCACTCCCTATAGGGCCCGAGAACATTGCAATAATGTTTCCCATCCTCATTTCAGAACACTCTTTCAATGCCTGCCAAACCTGGATTTCCTAGACTGCATCCAATAAAATTTAGCTTTATGTGGATTGTTATAGGAAGAACCCATCTAGCTATGGGGGCTGATTTAGATGAAGACGAATCAGCCACCTGTTTCTAGTTTCTAATGAAATCATTTGTGGTAAATGGTGAGAATATATTCAATGTATTCACCCAGTGGACAACTTTCATAAAGATACTGTTGATGGTTTCCTCAACAAATCTCTTCTTGTTGCTAAATAGGCAGGCATTCTATCTGCCCATAACATCATAAAATAGCAGCTCCCATGCGCCTCCCAGCAGGAATCTAGTGAGGTGTTTAAACTCTTGATTAAGTTTCATAATTCATTTGCACACACATACCCCATAAGATGATCTAACCTCCCTCAACTCCCACCCAAACCTCACCACTTCATATTTCTCCACCACCACTCTCCTCTACAAAGAATGTCTCTGCTTCTCCAACCCAAACCTCTACAACCGTTTCACATTTCACAAGTAGTTCTTTATTAAAAGGTCTCACTCTTCTAAACCGCAAACTCCCCTCCCTCCTTGGGTCTACACCAGTGTTTAAAAATCGCAAGGTGCAAAAAATGCATAAGGGGCAATTTGTGCCCAAAGCACAAGGTGTAGAGTTTGAGCACCCTTTTCCATATTGAGCAGCTATTGGAAGGAAGAATGTCTTCCAAAGTCCAACCCTCCACTGGAGACACCAAATTTAGCATGTAGCAGCCTCCACCACATCCAACTTACCACCTGAAACCTCCATAACCATTTCCCAAGCAAAGCTGTATTGACTTTTCTAGAGATTTTTTTCTTTTTTGTGTGGTTGTGGTTGTGTTTTGTTTGGCTCACGCAACCAGTTTTCTAAAGGACATTTTCATTTTGTTGCTGGTTCTGGAACCACCAGAACATGGTTCCAGAACCACCAAAATCCTCATTTTTTGAACACTATGGAAGATAACCTTTTCAGCACAATCACATGGTTCAAAAAGAAGGCCGACATGTTCAAGTGATTCTGTGTAACTAGAGCCATATTCATATATCATATAAAATGTAATACATATTATATACATGTAAAAAAATGTATAATTATATACTTTATTGTATGTTTTTCACATATTATATATTATTTTTAATATTATGTGTTCTTAATGTATTATATATTATTGTTAACATATGATAAATAAATGGCCATATGATAATAGTTGAATGGTGATAGATGAATTGCTTCCATATATTGATGTATTACGTCCAAAAAAATGAATTATGAATGGAACACTGGTTGTGATAATATGTGATTCAAAACACAACAACAACCATGCATAGCAGAATGCCTATGATGGTTCAAAACCAGTATTTTTATTTTCAAAAAAGAGGTAGATTAGTTTTTGAACACAATCACCCTTTTTTTGAACCATGTTAATATTCTTCATGCAAAAACCATCTTTTGCCAGAATGCAAATCTGATCCCACTTCACCTCATGAATTTTCTTTTCCTCTTGCCACCCACACCAAAAGAAGTCCCTCTACAATTTGTCAATTATCTTAGCTACCTTCGATGGTATGGGGAACAAAGACAAATAACAGGAGGGAAGGTGGGCAAAAGAACTTTATTACAGCCACCCTACCACCCTTGGTTAAAGCCTTCCAAGAAAGCTTTTTCTCCATTCCTTAAAGTGCTGGGGTCCAAATTGCAAGAGATAAACACTTGGCTACTAAGTAATTTGGAGGTGGTCCACTTTGCATGGGAGCACCTCTGCCAAAATTTCCAACTCCTCCACTTGGCCAACAGGAATAAATGAGCTCCCTTATTGACCTTCAGACCAGAAACCAATTCAAGCCATATGAGAACTCTATTGATATTTTCTAATTGTGATTGGGAGGCCTCCAGAAAATAGTGTCATCAGCAAAGTCTATTACTTTACCTTCTCTCCGCTGGACTAATGCTAAAACCTTCTAATAATCCATTCTCAGCAGCTTTCAAAGAAAACTGAGTGAGCACCACCATTATGTAAATGAATAGAAGAGGGAAAGGGGGTCCCTTGGAGCTTTTGAAGAAGCTTGAAACCTGCCTATTTAGGATGTAGTGACACCCACCCACCCACCCACACCCCCCTTAACCCCAATGTTTTTAAACCGTTGTTGACCTGGATGTTTTTAAACCGTTCTAGGAGGAATCCATTCTTTTGTAAAAGAAGGTTGAATTGTCAAACAAACTGCTGACCTGGATGGTCTAACTTCTGAACTGTTCAACCCGGGCAATGTTTTTTTTGGTCAATAGCTGAACCAATTCATTAAAGGACTAAGTACAACAGAAAACTAGAGAAAAGGGAGGGAATAAGTTCTCTTAGCCCTCCCCACCAAAAATACTCAACTTACAACAGAGCCCAAAACATGTTACCCCTTCCCACCCCTTGTTTAGTAAGTACATCAGCAAAAGTATTAGCACTTCTATTCACCCACTGAAGCCTTCCATATTTTGTGTCAGCCATTTGAACCTCCTTTTTTCGTTAAACTCCAGAAACCATTTTCCTCTTGTTGCAGCCAATTAATCACCAGCTTAGAGTCTCCTTCAACAGTTAGCTTTCTAATATTTAGCTCCTTTTCCCCATGCACTCCTTCCAATACATCCATAACCTCTGCTATGAGTGAATCACATGTACCTATTGTCTCTGAAAACAAAGCAACACCTTTTTTTTCTTCTTCATCTCTGAAAACACCTCCAATGCCTGAAGGACCCGGGTTACCCTCACTGCTTCCATCAAAATTCAGAACCCCTCTGCTGGTGGAAACAACAGAGGCCTGGTTACAGCCTTAGTTGGAGCTGACTCAGCTACTTCCAATTTCTAAGCAAAGCATCTGTAGAGATACCCTCGAACAGCTCCAAAGATTTTGTCCACTGCATCAGTTTGATGGTAATGACTTCAATTAGAGCTACTCTACTTCTCTCTTTTTCATAGAAAATCCTTAGATTTCTTTCTTCCCAAATTGTCCAGCATACAACCACTCTAATGCACCTCCAAAGTATCCAACCCCTCTTTGGCCACCTAACAAAAGAAGCAGCAAATGAACATTGTATATCCGGCAAGGGAATCCACCTACAACCATAGAGAGAAACCAATCCCAAATATACAAGACAAAAAGGCAGGGGATTAATAAGTGATAGCATGTCTCTCCATTAGACTTTCATATAATGCACCAATGTGGGGATAAACACCAATTAGGTCTTTTTCTTTGGAATAGCTTGCAATAGTTGAACCTTTCCCGAAATGCCTCTCAACAAAAGGCTGCAATCCTAGGTGAAATAGGTTTACCTCAGACTTCCTTAACTGGGAAAGGTTGCCCAAGAATATCAGAGGATTGAACTAGACTCTTAAAAAAGGAATCACAGGTAAAGGAGCCCGAGGGAAATAGGGTCCAAACACGACTATCCAATTTTAACTGGTCTAAGAATACCCCTTCCAAGATTTGTAGTAGGGCCATGACATTGTTTAATTTAGAGTCCCTAACCTGGAATTTGAAGGAACCAGAAAAGTGGAAACAAGCTCATTTTTTGAATTTGATATAGCAAACATGGATGGAAATTGTTCTTTCAATGCCAAGTCTCACACCCGAATATGCTCCCAGAAATTAACAAGATTACCAGAGCACAAATTGTACCCAACAAAACGAAGGATGGAAGGATGTCATGTACCTGACAAGATTACTGGACAACGGTTTATGGTTTAATAATAAGAAACTGAACTTTTTTTAACTAAAATAACAAAAGAGAGAAGGGTTGACTGGTTGGTGGGGGGAGAGAGGCAACCACCATGCTCCTTTCTTTCTTTCTCAGCCGCCCTTCTCACTCTCTCCTCCCTAATAATATGTATGTCTGGCCTATGTGTCTTTCCTAATCTGACCTAATATTCAAATCTAATGGTCAGGATGCAATATATAATGGAAATTGAGATAAACTGCATTGACGTGTTTGACCTGGACAGTTAAACCATAGACCTGGAAACTGGAGGAAAGAGTGGTTCCATTTCCGGGTTGGCTTTTAAAACCTTGCTTAACCCAATTTGGCAATTTCTCCACTTCTGGTTAAAATTCACCTTCAACTTGTAACAGATCACTTGTTCTAACTGGAGCTGTAGATGGTCTTATCTACACTTAACCAACCCATCTTAGTCTACTTTCCCTCATTTTATCATCTATTGGTCTTCTCTGCACATAACCAAACCTTTTGAACATTGTGATCTAGCGTGTCCAAAAGGTTATTATTTTTGTCGACTGAACTCATGAAATATATGTTTTGTATGCTTTGGTAAAATTGTGTGGTAGGACTTTTTCTAAGGAAACCCCTTAATGTGGTTAGGTATCTCGATCAAGTTCCGTGCCTTCGAATACAAGGGACACATTATACCAAGCACTGCCACCTAGTATAAAGTCAGCTTTGCGGTCCAAGTTACAGTCATTTCATCTCAAAGAAGAGGTATTTTGATTTCTTAGTATTATTGTTGAGATAACAATAAGTTGTTTTGTTCCCTGAGTTAGCCTAGAACATAACATTTCATATTACCAGATACTTATTATCCTTGACACTTTTTTAAACATTATTTGCAGCTCACTGTTCCACAAATAAAAGCTGAGATGGAGAAAACTTTGCAGTGGCTTGTTCCAATTGCTACTAATACAACCAAGTAAAGTGACCAGCCTTTTGCAAACACTTTTTAGTTGGCTTGTGTTATGTGATTTTTTTCTTTACATTTCATATTATTGTTTCTTTCGTTGGAGTATTAATCCTTTTATGTCTTGTTGCCACAATGTGGTTGAAAACAGAGCTCATCATGGTTTTGGTTGGGTTGGTGAGTGGGCAAATACAGGGTGAGTGAATTGGCAACAGTCAAATCTCTCTCTCTCTCTCTCTCTATCTATCTATCTATCTATATATATATATATATATATGAAAATAGGATTCTTCAAACCAATAAAGCTTACCATAATGCAAGCTGTTACATTGCATGCTTTCAGGTCTGAGGTGAACCGTAAGCCAGCTGGGCAGGCTGACTTGATCCGGATAGAGACACTGCACCATGCAGATAAGGAGAAGACTGAAGCTTATATACTTGATTTGGTAGTCTGGCTTAACCATCTTATCAGCCAGTCAAGGTCTGGCATCAACGGTGGCATCAGATCTCCCATTAAATCTCCAATTCGTTCTCCCACACAGAGGACAATTCTGCAAAGCACGCACAAGCCTAGTTCCCCATCACCCATGTTAACTGTTGAAGACCAGGAGATGCTGCGGGATGTGAATAAGAGGAAATTAACACCCGGAATAAGCAAAAGTCAGGAGTTTGACACAGCAAAGACCAGGTCGAAGCACAATAGGTTGAGCAAGAGTAGTAGCCACTCTCCAACAAGTGGAAATAAGACAGAATTATTCCCTATCAGGAGGCAATCCGCTGCTGTTCCTGTAATTGATTTTGACATAGACAGAATTAAAGCCTTGGATGTCATTGATAGAGTTGATACCCTTAGAAGTTTATAATATCTGTTGATATACATGAATCAGGCGGGGAGCATAAGGGCCTGCATGTATGTATCATATAAGGGTCCACCTGCTGAGTTGTCTGACTCCATGGATTCAATAGACATGGAGTGCGAGAACCCTACATCTGATGTGTTGGTTTGTTGGAAGAGCAAAATTATGTAAAGATGATTAGGATATCATGGTTGATCAAAGTGGATACATACTTCTGTATGCGATGATAAGGGATGAATCATGGGTAAATTTTGTTGTACAAGGGGTTTTTATTGTTATATTGTCCCAAATTCCAATAGCCTCAAACGGTAGGCCCATTGGGCCTATATGTACAGAACATGTGATCATTTTCCTAATAATTGAAGTCCACAATTTTCTTCTCCCCTCTTCCCCTGCCACTCAATTTTCTCCATTGTTTTCTTTTTCTTCCCAGTGAACTGACAGAGGCTCTTAGGTTTTACAGGTTATAGCATTACAAAGAAACAAGAAATTACACCAGAAGGATCAGTCTGATCTCAAGGTTGAGGTTTCTACTGGTTTTTGGATTTAGGAGCATGGCAATGTATACGGTATACCTACTGAATTGTGACATGTCAGGTCTATTCCACTGTTTAGATTAATATATACTGATATTGATCTAAATTCAATTTTATATGCTTAAAAAATACAATTTTATATTTTACTCATGCTGTAATATATAATTATAACATACTGCAAAATTTATATATTGATAGTTTGATACTTGTATAAATGTCTAAGAAATAAATATGTTGCATATTAAGTTGATTTGTAGGTCTATCTATCTTGCATGCTCAACTAAGTCTTGTCCCAACTATATAGAGTGAGCTGTATGACTCCTGTTCTACCATTCCACGCTATATTAAATTACAAATCTACTAGCTATTATATATATAAATTATTATTTGGCATTGGATGTATTTCGTACGTTAACCTGTAATGGTGGGTTTTTGTTTAGGGATTTTTGGACTGCAATCCCCCTAAGAAATCTGATTTGCAGCTCCCTCCTAGTCTACTAGTAGCCCTCTCCCCCCTTATAAATTGCATCCTGTCCGTGGATTTAGCATATCAAGATTCAGTCCACCCCTAGAGTGGAGCTCTAGATTTCTAGAGTGGATTTAACTGTAAAAATCCCTTTTGTTTATTATGAGGTAGCATGTAAAAAGGGGCCATGGTGCAATGGTAAAAGTAAAGTGTCAGATTGTAGGTTTGAGTCCAAGGCCCATTCATTTTTGGGAAGTTATTTATTGACTAGATGTACTTATCTTGGTAACTGTTTCTTAGGAACAATTTACCTAGTAAATGTGTTTTATTCATGTTCATTTATTTTTCAGGTATATAAGATAATGACCGTTTTAGTTATAAAAAAAACTATTATTAAAAATGCCAATTTTATTCCTTCAAAGTGTTGGCAACTTCTTCCTAGTGGAAAAGTTATTTAACCACCTGAGGATGGTTATCACTTATTCAGGCAAGTGATACACAGAATTGGATCTAACTAATAGTTTACAGAATTGGATCTAACTAATAGTTTTCAAAGGCACCATTACATTGATTACATGGAAGCACCATTACATTGATTACATGGAATTGGATCTAGCTAATAGTTTGAAATGATAATAAGTATGCTTGGGTAATTGTCCGCAGAGTATCCAAGTGATTATAAGTCCAATATTAAGAAAATCGAGGATGTATATGGTATATCGGGTTAGCTACATGGATCCTGCTTTTTTCCACCCTGTTCAGCGTCATATCAATTTTTGAATTATAAACACTTTGAATTATTTCTTACTACTAAAACTCATTTTTTTATCTTCCATACATCACCTTCAACTTCCTATAATTACAGTCACCCAAATCAGATTTGGCTAGAGAACTAAGCCAGTTTGAACAAGAACTAAAAAAAAAAAAATGTACTCCTGCATACCTTTCTTAGCTAGAAGGTGAGAAAAGAGTTACAGTTCCTTTTAATATAAAAGAAAGAAACATCAAGCCCATCAGCTATATCAAAAACATCTTCCAAAATAAACAAGACATCATGGCTAAAATTTGAATTTTGCATGTTTGCACACAAAATAAGGTTCAGGCAATTAAACTCCAGAACCACCTTAAAGAGCTCACAGCGCTGAGTTGGCAAGAGACCTTGTCTAATGGCATTGGCTTCTGCTTGAATGGCTGAAGAAGCACATGGACCAAAGTCACCAAACCATGCAGCTACACAAGATCCATTGCAATCTCTTATAATCGCTCCAAAAATAGCTTTATTAGGACTAACAAAGTAACAAAACCCCCATCTGTTTTCATCTTGATAACCCCGCAACTAGGAGGCTGCCAAAAAGAAGCATTAGGTCGACAATGGCTTCAAATTCTTGATCAATATCTTCACTTCACTGTTTATATAGGACAATAAAACTGAGGTAAACAGCAGCATTCTCAAAAATAAAAACATCTCTTGATTTCTAGATAAGCCATAAGGGAACTGACAAATGAACAAAAAGCTCAAACATTCTATTTTTAAGTTCACAGCGCTGAGCCAGCAAGAGACCTTGCCTAATGTCAATGGCTTCTGCTTGAATCGCCGAAGCAAATACACACAGACCAAACCATGCAACTACACAAGATCCATTGTAGTATCTTTCTCTTATAACTACTCCAAAACTAGCTTTATTAGGACTAACAAAGCTCCCATCTATGTTATTCTTGAACACCCTACAACTAAGAGGCTGCCGAAAAGAAGCATTAGGTTGAGCAATATCAGTTGGAGGAGAACCCGTCAACAATGGCTTTAAATTTTCGATAAATATCTTCACTACTCTGTTTATAGAGGACAATAAACACAGGTGAACAATCAGCATTACTTGATTATTAGATAAGCCACAAGGAAACTACTAATGCCGAAAGGCCTGTCCGTACTTTTCTGTAGAATTGAACAGTTTGAGAGAGAGAGAGAGAGAAGGGATGACTGGTCACCAATCCAGTTTTCTTTAGCCACCCTCTCACGCTCTAATAATGTATGATATCACAATCTAATATGGTCGGAAATCGAACTCAACCATTTTTTTGACTCAATGGATCTGAATGGTTGAACTGCTGTTCGGAGAATTAGAGGAAAAAATAGTTTCATTTCTGGTTTGATTTTTAAAACCTTATCAATATGTGACGCAGCGTGGACGCGATGAGAACCGGAGCTGGCTATGCAAGCATCGGGCGTTCGCTAGCACCTAGCGAATAACACCGATTTCTCTAGGAGAGAGAAAAGGTGGTGAAAATAGGAAGAAGAGAACTTGAAGAAATTCTGAAATCTGAAATATGAATTGATGAATAACTTTGGGAAAATATCAGTATTTATAACACATTTGGGAATTGTAAAAGGACTAGGAAAGAACATGAGTCTTGATCTTGATCTTGATCCTCTTGGGCTGTCTTGATAAGGTCGAACCCTCTTGGAATTCTTGGGCTTGATCTTCCACCGTCCGATCTCCCTGGCTCTCCTTATGCATGAATCTGAGAGTCTTGGATTTCTTGATGCTTCTTGGAGTCTTTGTTGAATCTTGATTGGAGTCTTGAATTCTTGCTAATCTTGGAAGAGTCTTGATAATCTTGGATTCTTAATAAGTCTTGGAGTCTTGGAAGAGTCTTAATGGACCTTGAATTATCCTATTATCCTTTCTTGACTTATCTTGGACTTTTGACCTTATCCTAGGGGATGGGCCTTGGGATGGGCCTCCATCATTCTCCCCCACTTGGAGAGAACTCGACTCCGAGTCATGACGAGGATATGCAAGTGTTATCTCTGGCAGGTACCAGTGAAGGTCAGCAACGTTGAAGGTCTTGGATATACCCATATGATCTGGTAGGTCCACTATATAGGCATTATCATTAATCTTCTTCACGATCTTGTATGGACCATACTTCTGAGGCTTCAACTTGTTGTAGGTACCTACGGGAATTCTTTCCTTCCTTAAGAAGACCATAACCTCATCACCTATATCAAACACTTGAGGTCGGCGGTGTTTGTCTGCGGCCATCTTGTACTTGGCGTTGGATTGCTCTAGCTTCTGCTTCACGGCGTCTTGGACGGACCGGATTTGTTCTGCCGTCTATTCTGCTGAGATACTGGCGCTGGGTACCTTGGGTAGTTTCACTAAATCCAGTGCATGGTTAGGGACCTTCATGTACACGATGGAGAATGGGGATCTGCTTGTAGAACTATGCACTGCATTGTTATAGGCGAACTCAGCTTGGGCTATGGCGAAGTCCCACTGTTTCGGCCATTCCCGGCATATGCTGCGAATTAAATTCCCTAAAGTTCGATTTACCACTTCTGTTTGTCCATTTGTCTGCGGATGGGCTGTACTGCTGAAATTAAGTGATGAATCAAACATCCTCCACAGGGTCATCCAAAAGTGACTGAGGAACCATGTGTCACGATCTGAAGTGATGGTCTTGGGTACCCCATGTAAGCGAACAATCTCCCTGAAAAATAATTTGGCTGTTGCGGATGCATCTACTGTTTTCTTGCATGGGAGGAAGTGAGCCATTTTTGAGAACCTATCAACCACCACGAAGACGGAGTCCATGTTCCTCTGGGTCTTTGGCAAGCCTAGCACAAAATCCATGGACAAGTCTTCCCATATGGCAGTAGGAACGGGTAGGGGCATGTAGAGACCTGTGTTCTGGGTTTGTCCCTTAGTTGTCTGACAAACATAGCACCTTCTTACGATGGTAGACACGTCCCTTCTCAATTTCGGCTAGTAATATCGCCCCTTAACAGCTTCTATTGTTTTGTCCCTTCCCAAGTGTCCTGCTAGTCCACCCCCATGCAAATCCCTGATGATCTTTTCGCGGAGGGAGGTGCAAGGGATACACAGTTGTTTCCCTTTCATAAGGAACCCGTCATAAATAAAGAATTCTTCTGTTGACTACTTATTCACACATTTCTCCCATACCTGTTGGAAGTCTTCATCTTGGGCATATAAGTCTTTTATGCACTCAAAACCCACAATCTCAACGCTGAGGGTCTTGATGAGAGCTACACGCCTACTAAGTGCATCAGCCACTTTATTTTGTTGTCTTGTCTTATACACAATTTTATATGGGAACTTGTCTAGGAAAGCAGACCATCTGGCATGTAAATCACTCCTTAATTGCCTTTGCCCACTAAGATATTTTAGGGCCTAGTGGTCAGTATAGAGAACAAATTCTTTTGCAATTAAATAGTGTTCCCATGTTTTCAAGGCTCTTATCACAACATAAAATTCCTTGTCATAGGTAGACCACTTTCTCCTGGCTTCACATAATTTTTCACTAAAGAAAGCAATGGGTCTTTTCTCTTGGGACAATACAACCCCTATGCCAACTCCATTAGCGTCACATTCAACTTCAAATAATTTATTGAAATCTGGTAAGGCAAGAACAGGAGCAGTACATAAATTTTCTTTTATGAGAGCAAAACTTTGCTCTTGTTCTTCCCCCCATTGAAATTTCCCCTTTTTCAAGCATTCAGTAATGGGAGCCATGATACTACTAAAATTCTTAATAAAACGCCTATAGAAGGTTGCCAACCCATGAAATCGCCTGACATCTGTGACAGTGGATGGGGTCGGCCACTCCCTAATGGCTTTCACCTTTTCCTCATCTACTTTCACACCATCCTTGTTTATAATAAATCTCAGGAATAATAATTTATCATTCATAAAGATGCATTTCTTCAAATTAGCATATAATTTATTTTCCCTCAATGTTTTCAGGACCTCCCTAATATGTCCCACATGCTCAGTGATAGACTTGCTGTATATCAAAATATCATCAAAATAGACTACCACAAATTTACCAATGAAGGGGCGCAATACCTGGTTCATCAGCCTCATGAAAGTGTTGGGCGCGTTGGTTAGTCCAAAGGGCATGACCAACCACTCAAACAAGCCATCTCTAGTCTTGAAGGTTGTCTTCCATTCATCTTCGGGACAGATTCTGATTTGATGATATCCACTCCTGAGATCTATTTTTGAGAAAACTACAGCTCCGCTTAGTTGATCCAGCATGTCGTCCAGCCTAGGAATGGGAAATTTGTACCCAATGGTGATCTTGTTAATGGCCCTGCTGTCGACACACATTCTCCAACTACCATCCTTCTTAGGTGTTAATAAGGCAGGTACTGCACAAGGACTCATGCTGATTTGAATGTGTCCCTTTTTCAATAATTCTTCTACCTTTTCTCGTAAAATTTCATTCTCCTTGGGACTCATCCTGTAATGTGGGAGATTAGGTAGACTAGTGCTTGGAACAAAATCAATATGGTGCTGTATATCTCTCATGGGAGGGAGTTCATTTGGTAACTCCTCTGGAACTACATCATTAGATTCATCCAGTAGTCCCTGTATTTCAGCTGGAATTGTATTTTCTCCATTAACATCTTCTCCTTTTACTACTAACAAATGTATCTCATGAGTATCCTTACATTCTTTAACAAATTCAGCATGATGATGGGTGATGGTAAGGAAATTTTTCTCATGTGCCTTTGGAGTATTTGCAATATTTTTTTTTGCTATGGGTAACAAAATATAACGTGTACCTTCTTTTTCAAGTTGGTAGGTATTCTTCCTACCCATGTGCCTTGCATCTGTATCAAATTGCCAAGGCCTCCCTAACAAAATATGGCAAGCATCCATATCTACAATATCACAATATGCTTCATCATGGTACTTACCAATTGAAAAAGGTACCTTGCAGCATTCTTCCACTCGTACGCCGCCTCCTTCCTTGATCCACCCAATTGTGTATGGGTTGGGATGTTTTTCAGGAATCAACTGTAATTGTTGGATGACATCCCTGCAAATAATATTTTCCTGACTAGCACTGTCAATAATTAAATTAAATAATTTTCCCTTGATAGTACATCTGGTACGAAATAATCTGTGCCTTTGAGAAGTATCCTTATTTTTCTGGGACAACATTAATTTTCTTACCACACAAGTATACTCCTCATGTTCATATGGACCCTCTTCATCCTCTCCATCAGGTCCACAATATACTTCCTCAATATCTTCTTCCTCCCTTTCTACCATATTAACTGCCTTCCTTCTGGGACAGTCACTGGATCTATGTCCAACCTCATTACATTTAAAACATTTAATAGGAGCAGGCCTTGCATAAGGGTTACTGGGTTTAGGAGGGTTGGAAGGATTACCTCGAGTATGTCCTCCTGTAGTAGCCTTACCGGCGTTACTTGTACTTGCCGGGTGAGAAGGTTGTACTGCCGGAACTGATTTGTTCCTGTCGACAGTTGCCGGTCTGTTGTCGCTCCCGCTGTACCAGCGATAATTATCACTGCGTGCCTTGTCCTAGAACATTAATTCTGCTTTCAAGGCTAGGTTCCTTGCTTCCTGCACACTAAGAACCATCTGGACCCCAATTTTATCTCTGATAGACGGTCTTAAACCGCTTAGATAACGGGCTACCTACTGGTTATCACTTTCAGATAATTGATTTCTTTCAGCTAATCTCAAAAATTCAGATGTATATTCATTAACACTACGAGAACCCTACGCACACCTCTGATAAGATTCAAACATATATTGTTCATAGTCAGGAGGTAAAAATCTACCTCTGATTAATTGTTTCATGCGCCTCCAGGTTCGAATAGGACCCCTTCCTTTTCTCATCCGGGTCTCTCTCATCCGTTCCCACCAAACAGATGCGCCTCCCTTTAATCGGAAAGCTACTAATTTTACCCTTCGTTCCTCTGGTATTTCCATGTAATCAAAGAACCTATCGACTTCTGTGATCCAATCCAGAAGTCCCTCTATACCAAGATCTCCACTAAAAGTAGGAATATCTACCTTGAGTTTAAATTCATCATTATTCCTACGGGGGTTGAAATTACCTTGATTGTGCCAATTTCTACCGTTTCTGTTGTTGCCGGGAAGAACTGGAGCACCACCAAATTCGAAATCATCATCACTGTCGTCGTCAAGAACTGGACATCGAGACGTAGTAGCGATGGGTGGTCTGTCGTGGTCGTCTCCTGCGATCTGCTGTGGATTTTCCCGGATTCGTGGGACAACCTCCTGTAACAAGGTTTGCAGTTGTTTAGTCACCTCTGCCAACTACCGTTCGATGTTACGTATGGCTGTACGCTGCTCTTCGATTGCTCTCCAAACAGCTGGGAACCCCTGATCTCCGTCACGGGGTGGGTTGCGACTGCTATCGTCTGGGTTGGACATGACTGGGCGAATTCCCTGCTCTGATACCACCTGACGCAGCGTGGACGCGATGAGAACCGGAACTGGCTATGCAAGCACCGGGCATTTGCTAGCACCTAGCGAATAACACTGATTTCTCTAGGAGAGAGAAAAGGTGGCGAAAATAGGAAGAAGAGAACTTGAAGAAATTCTGAAATCTGAAATATGAATTGATGAATAACTTTGGGAAAATAACAGTATTTATCACACATTTGGGAATTGTAAAAGGACTAGGAAAGAACATGAGTCTTGATCTTGATCTTGATCCTCTTGGGCTGTCTTGATAAGGTCGAACCCTCTTGGAATTCTTGGGCTTGATCTTCCACCGTCCGATCTCCCTGGCTCTCCTTATGCATGAATCTGGGAGTCTTGGATTTCTTGATGCTTCTTGGAGTCTTTGTTGGATCTTGATTGGAGTCTTGAATTCTTGCTAATCTTGGAAGAGTCTTGATAATCTTGGATTCTTGATAAGTCTTGGAGTCTTGGAAGAGTCTTAATGGACCTTGAATTATCCTATTATCCTTTTTTGACTTATCTTGGACTTTTGACCTTATCCTAGGAGATGCCACCCCTAGGGGTGAAATGGGCCTTGGGATGGGCCTCCATCAATATGGTATCAATACTTTTAACTTCGATCTTAGACTCTTTTTGAAATAAAGATGAACCTTGTAGCTTCGCATGTCTGAGGGTGTTGGCGCATTCAGGGTTTCTTTTGATTCGGACAGTATAGTACGCTAGACATGTAAATGCATAGGTTGATATTGCACTAGAAGATGAGTATGTTATTCTGTCTATGGATTGTCTTTTATCCTGTTTTAGACATATCTATAGATTATGTAGATCTTGAATGGTTGAGTATGTAATGCTGAGAAAATCTGTTGTCTGAAAAGGCTTCTGCGCAACTTGTTAAGGTAATTTTCCCGTAGCAGAGGTTCTAAAATGGACATCATAGCTTATGCTTTAACAGACTAGGAAGCAATCTCTCATTTGGGATCCCTTTATTTGGGTTATGATCATATTGAGGAAAACACGAGAACTAAAGAAGTTAAGAAACCACATATGCTCAAAGATTACCCTGCATATAGCATTATTCATCTAGTGATATGGTAAACCAAAATTTTGGTCTCAATCAAGGATAACCCAGAGGTGATAAATTGAAACTAGATGGGAGATCAGAATCAATATGGGCCATGCCAAACTTGCGGATTCAGAATAAGAAAATGAATTCATTACCCAACACGAGATGCATGCCAAAACAACTTACACAATTTGGACAAAACTCCCTTGATATCATACGCATCCAAGTATACAAAATGAACTCCCTCTTTGCTCTGGTCACTTTGTCATTCTGAAGAGGACAAAACTGGTGCTTTCTCTGAAACAAACTCAGAGCACTAAAAAAAGGTCTTATGTAAGTGAACCCAGAAATGACATGCTAGGAATGATGTGCAGCTATACAACCATCTAGGTCTAAATGAAAGCCTGTACATCAGACCTAAAAGAGCCAATTTATTCCCTAAGTAAGCCAGCTTATTTACGCCCTAGATCATAACCTACAGAAACCCAAATCACGCCAAGGAAGATGCTTGTGAGAAGTTTCAAACCCGATAAAGGTCATACTTTCAACTCAATGGTCAAGTCAAAACTGACTCCATCCATTCACCCAATTGCAACTGAGTCTACCCATTGTTTATGCAAAGGTTCAAGATCCTTGAGAACAACCTTTGGACACCCTCCTGTGATGCAGATGAGAAATTATCATTCAACAATTTCAGAAAAAAAAAATCTCAACCTAAAGTATTTCCAATGCAATTCTAGCTCTTGTAAGACTAGAAGACACTCCATCCATGACTTCACTTACACCAACAGGGGAAAAGGTAAGACGAGGCTGGAATCTGGAAGTCACATCCTTTCTCTCTTTTATTTTATTTATTTTTAAAGGCAAGGCCAAGGCTTAAAAAATGTAGTTGCAAAGAAAAACACCTGTCTAATCTTCCAAGGAATAGGATGCACAAAGATATTCTTACATTCAGTTCAATCAACAGATTCAGAGCATGATTTGGGTCCTTGTCTGCACTATCACAGACTTGGTCAAAGGGAGATAAAACTTGGTCTATATCTGGCATGGGTGGCATGGCAGTGCCTATATCATCTTACCACTCACCCTGAATGCTGAAACTTCAGTATTGGGAAGCAACCCTTAAGCCCTAGACCAAAATTTAAGCAACCTAACCTGAAGGGCAGCACTAAAAAGGTCTTGAAGGACTCAAACCCTACAATACTTATCTACATGGTACAAGGAAATCTGGACAATTATCAGAGTCAAGGGAGTCCGACAATAAGCAGGCTGATGCGGGGAAGATTGTCAAACTTAGCCAAGCTAGTCCTATTCAATGCTCACATGTTCAAATCAAACTGCACAAAAGGTCACTGAAGTCTACTTTTTAATGATATCTAAAACAAACTAATGCCTAAGGCCAGGATGGGATGGCTTTCCCTTTTATGAAAAACAAGAACAGATTATTTTAACCAAAACCCAAGTCCTAAATGCGGCAACATGAATTATTAAGAAATCCAAATCAAACTCTTCTTCTGTACCACTTGAAAACCAAGATTGAGCAACAGATTAAACTTCAAAATTAGAATTTTATTTTTGGAAAGATAATTGCAAAGCCAGCAAAGTTTTGAAAGACTAAGATCATTCTTCTATAAACAAAAACTGCTTTAACTAAAGAGAAGCTTCTAACCATATAGAGATATCATTATTTGAAAAGATCAGGCAAGCTAAAAAGGGAGATTTAGAAAAAAGTAGAAGCCACTTCCTCTTGTTTGGTCAAATAAAAGGGCAAAAAGGAAGGAACGCACAGCTTGCATTCTCATTCAAAGTATGACCAAGCAATCTATATCCATTGGCAGAAGTATTGGTCAGACACGGGCATAGTATTAAAGCACCACTTGGCCTAAACTTTGAATGGAAAACACAAGGAACCAAGACACAGATGGACAACAATCACTGTGATTAGAAAGGCAAGTAATCGCAGGGAGAACTCAAGAGATGGGCCCAAGCCAGCCTCGATCTAAAGTAAGAATGGATTTAAACAAATATTTCTACCCAAATCAAGGCTTGAGTCAAAATAAGATTTAGAGAAATGCACACTCAAGGTTGAATTCTAGTTAAATCCAGATTTGATTTTGGAACCATTATCAGGAAATATGTGGATCTCAGTCTAAATTGAACCAAAAGATAGTCTTAACCTATGTCCTAACTAATGAGGGGTAATTTGGTCCTCTGAATTACATCGCGACATGTGGCCTTCAAGCGATACCTCGATGCTGAGTAAGCAAACCAGCTCAGCAAGTCGGCTCAAAGCACCTCACCCAGGCCGACCTCCACCTTGGTTGGACTGAGCTGACAGGTTTCCCAACTTGTAGCAACCTGCCTTAGAGACCAGTCTAGCTGTAGGAACCTATGGCAACCTGCCAGGCAAGCTCGCTAACTTGTCCTAGAGATACGTTACCATCCCGAGATCTCCGGAGCATTAATGCCTCGACCGCTAGACTGGCCTACCGCACCGAATGCGCTAGAGTTATTTGGGCAAGCTGTAATGCCTGCACAGATTATGTAACCAAAGTAATAACTCACCCAACCAAGCGGAAACAACTCCGCGAGAATATGAGACCCGTTGTGAGAGGGCTCAGACCACTAACGCCTATATAAAGTACTCATTTCTACCTATGAAGGTACACGCGATTACAAACTCTCAATTTCTCTCATTCTCTAAAGACTCAAAACATTTCTCTGACTTAAGCATCGGAGTGCCCATCCCGGGTAAAGACAGCCCATGCACTCTAATCCTCTTTCTTGCAAAACATAACAACTCGGCCCTCTATAGCTCGGCCTAGCATAGGCCCTGACAAGGTGTTATCCGAATCAGTGTCCGAGTCACTTGACACGAGGGAGCAGCCAGATTTCACTACATCAATTGGCGTCATCTGTGGGAATATTGATACAAAAACTAAGTACTTGTCCTTATTTCAAAAACCTTAAGAACTAATGGCATCTTCAGACAATCAGCTTTCCAACAACAACAACAACAACCAGGTCATTGGGCAGCTTGGGACAATCCTAGAAGTCCCCACAATGACCATTGGACAGATTGACATCCCTTTGAACCCTACCATCACACCGGTGAATGCGCCACCCCCTATGGTCGAGCCTGCAGCGGCTCTCGATGGGGTTGATGTGCACCAGTTCTACGACCTAGTGCAGTGTGTGTGGGGAATGAGCGACCAATTCAGATTTTGGGAAAGCAAGTTTGCCACCATGAGGGGGGGCGTAACAATAGCAACAACACTAGTAGCTCCAACACTTGCAGAACCAACAAGTACAACCCCGGCAATAGCATCGATAGAATGTCAGGCTAAACCAGAATCCGACTCCAGCTTGGGTTCCCAACAGTCTCCAACTGAGTGCTTGAACTAGTGAATAACCAGCCTTCGGTCAACAATGCGGTCCCTGACCTGAATTAGAACCAACTGCCAGTGGAGGGCCGAGCTATAGCTCCCAACGAGACATAGGCCGCTAGCTCCTCTGAAGGCTCCAAGAGGAGGCGTCGAAGATGGGCTCATCATGCCTCCAAGAAGAGCCAGTTCACTCTAGCTAGGAGCATGATGGACAAAAAAGAAGGAAGCAAAGCAACTAGCCAGGTAGGCGCTTCATCTAAACCCCTTATAACTCGAGAGTCACCACTCACACCAGAAATCCTCCAGGCCCCGAGGCTGAAGAACTTCAGAGCACCAACCTTTGAAACCTATAAAGGTGCGATAGACCCGATTGATCACACAAATAGCTTTCAGGCCCTAATGTTACTTCATGGGGACAATGATGCTAGCATGTGCATTGCCTTTCCCACTACTCTCCAAGATGAAGCTTGAATCTGGTATTCAGGGTTGGCCCCTGGTTCAATAAAGAATTGGAACTAGCTCGCCAACCTATTCATCACTCACTTTGCGACAAGTAAGAGACACTCCAAATCAGCAACCTGCTTGCTAAATGTAATACAGAAACCTAATGAAACTCTCTGGGAATACATAAAAAGATTTAACATGGAACGTCTGCAAATCCCGGATCTGGACCTAGCCATGCAGCTCACTGCGGCCAAAAACGGTGATCACCCCAACCTATGCTGGGAGATTGAACTAAACCCTTCGACCACTATGGAGAAATTCCTTGCAATGGCGGATAAATTCATCAAGGCAGAAGAAGCCCTAGGGTCGTGGTCAGAATTGTTCAGAAAAAGGAAGTGAACCGAAGAAGAAGCAGGCAGCAATAAGTCGAAGAGGAGAAGCAAGTCTCCCAAAAGAAGCAGGTCACCAAAAGTTGGTGAAGCAGCTTGCCTAGAAGAAAGAGTAAGTCCCAACAATAGGGTTCAGGTTCAAGCTAACGATCTGGAACCCCACCATTGTATACTAAAACATTTATCCCCTGAATGCGAAAAGAGTAGAAATATTAATGAAAATAAAATTGACAAAGTATGTAAAGTGGCCACCTAGGATGAAGGGCGACCCTGCTAACAAAAACCTAAATAAGTACTGCCATTTCCACTATGACATAGGTCATGATACTAAGAACTACTGGAACTTAAAGAATGAGATTGAGGAACTGATCCGACGATACCTCAAGCAATTTGTGAAGAAAGAAGAAGAAAGGCCGACCTGCCGAGCAATGCAAGGAAGCACCTCAGATAAGCAGGGAGCAAGAAGTAGCTCCCAAAAATCAGCAACAAGAGCGGCCTATCCGAGGGGTCATCAATATGATCACCGGGGGCTCCATAATAGCCAGTTGTACCACCTCGATCGGGAAAAACTTGGTCAGGGAACTAGAGTATGACAGTGACAACCCACCAAAGCACCCTCGAAGAAAAGAGGTGATTTACTTTATAGAAGACGACACTTGTGGAATACAGTATCCACACGATGACATCTTGGTTGTGAAGTTGCTGATCAACGATTTTGAAGTGAAGAGGATTCTGGTCGACTCAGGGAGTTTGGCCGATATCATTTTCCAAGAAGCATTTGAGCACATGGAGATTGGCAGAAAAGACCTAAAGCCAGCTGACGTGCCCCTGGTTGGCTTTAGTGGGGAAAGTAGTTCAGCCCATTGGCTGGGTGAGGGTACCAGTTGTAGCAGGATCACCCCCCAATGCGGTTAGGTTTGATCACGATTGTCTAGTGGTCGCCACTCCCTTCCCGTATAATGCCATACTAGGCCGACCTATCTTGCATGCCCTTTGGGTAGTTGTTTCAACATACCATCCGGTTGTAAAATTCTCCACTGATAGAGGCATTGGAGTCATGCGAGGAGACTAGCTAGAGTCTTGCAAATGCTACCTAGCCGCCCTGAAGGCAAAAGGCAAGATTGTCATCAACATCGACTTGGAGCTGCCACCTGAACACACAGATGAGTGAGCTCAACCAACAAAAGAAACCGTCCTAGTGCCGGTCTCAAAGGCCGAGCCAGAGAAGATGGTACAGATAGGAGCTCGCCTACCAGAGCTGGTGCACTCCAACTTGGTTAGTTTTCTACTTAGCAACTTAGGCATTTTTGCTTGGTTGGCAGCAAAAATGCCCGACATAGATCCTAAGATAATAACTCACAAATTAAATGTTGACCCCACAGTTAGACTAGTTCGACAGAGGGAAAGGAACCTCGCCCTGGAGAGATGGAAAATAGTGGATGAAGGCCAACGACAAGTGGTGCATGTGCGTCGACTATACCGACCTGAACCGAGCCCGCCTGAATGATAGTTTCTGTCTCCCTCGGATTGACCGCCTAGTAGATGCGGCCTTAGGATTTGAGTTGTTGAGTTTTATGGACGTTTATTCCGACTACAACTAGATTTCAATGGACCCGGCTGATGAAGAAAAAACTGTTTTTGTAACTGAGATGGGCTTGTACTATTATAAAGTCATGCCCTTCAGACTTAAAAACGTTGGAGCAACTTTCTTGCGACTTGTAAACAATGTTTTTTCGAATTTAGTCGGAAATAAAGTTGAGTGTTATGTAGATGATATGGTTGTTAAGACTCAGTTTTCAAATGATTTGATTACTGACCTAGACCTTGTTTTTAATGTTTTAAGAAAATACAACTTGAAACTCAACCCGAACAAGTGCATCTTTGGTGTGACGTCAGGTAAGTTCCTCGGATATATTGTTAGCTGATGTAGCATCAAGGCCAACCCTGAAAAAATCCAAGCAATACTAGATATGTGACCCCCTAGCTCGGTTAAAGAAGTCCAAAAGTTGACTATCTGAATAGCCGCCCTGAACCGATTTATGTCTAAGTCGATTGGAAAGTGTTTACCATTTTTCAAAGCAATAAAAAGAACCAAGACTTTGAGTGGACCGAAGAGTGTCAGCTCACCTTTGACGAGCTAAAAAGATACTTGAGTTCACCACCTTTGTTGACCAGACTTGAGACCGGGGACAAGCTTAAGCTTTACCTCTCCGCAAGTGATGAGGTAGTTAACTCGGTCCTAGTTAGGGAAATAGGAAAAGTACAATGACCTATGTATTATGTAAGCAAAGTACTACATGTTGTCGAGACGAGGTACTCAGACATAGAGAAATTGGCCTTCGCTCTAGTGTTAGCATCCTAAAAGCTAAAGCCCAACTTCCAAGCTCACATTATTGTAGTTTTGACCGACTAACCTCTGAGACAGATCCTTCAGAAGCCCGAGGTCTCGGGGAGACTCACAAAGTGGGCAATTGAGCTCAGCGAATATGATATCTGTTAGAAGCTGCGACCAGTAATAAAAGCACAGATCATGGCCGATTTCATCGCTGAGTATACCTTCAACTCATTAACCCTAAAGTTGCCGAGCTAGCAACCACTTTGGAGGCCTAAACCAGTGCGACACCCACCCTAGTTCAGGAGATCCCGGCCTGGGACGAGGAGCCCTGGATACTCTATGTGGAAGCGGAGCTGGGTTAATCCTCTATGGACCTAGCGGAGTAAAACTGGAATACGTGCTCCGATTCCTATTCCGAGCTTCGAACAATAAAGCCGAGTATGAGGCATTAATAGTCGGGCTGTCAGTAGCGAAGGAAGTCAGGGCCAAGCACCTGGTAGTTTGCAGTGACTCTCAGCTTATGGTCAACCAAGTGAATGGACTGTATGAGCTCGCCATGTCGGCCTACTTGGCCAAGGAAAGGGAACTCCTGCTTGGCTTCCACTCTTGGCACATGCAACAAATTGCGAGATCGGAAAACACCAAGGTCGATGCTCTCACTGAGTTGGCCAATGCAATCGACTCCATGAAAAGAACGGTCTACATAGAAGACCTACCTTGCCCATCCATAGAAAGGGCGGTAGAAGAGGTCGTCCAAGTGACAATAGTAGAGTCGAGCTGGATAGACCCGCTCGTCGACTACCTACGCCAAGGAATATTGCCAAAGGAGCTTAACATAGCTCAAAGAATAGAGAAATAGGCAGTTTGCTACATGATGATGAGCAAGCAGCTATACATAAGATCCTTTACACTACCCTACCTGCACTGCCTGTGCCGAGCTGAAGCAGACCAAGTACTACATGAAATTCACGGACTCTGCAGAGAACATTAGGGGGGCAGGGCGCTCGCCCAAAAAGCTTTACGACAAGGGTATTATTGGCATAGAATGAAGACAAACACAATCGAGTTGGTAAAGAAGTGTGACAAGTTCCAGCGACATGCCAACATCCTGCACCAACCAACGACTGACCTAAAATACCTTACTAGCCCGTGGTCGTTTGCACAGTGGGGGATTGACATATTGGGCCCCTTCCCACTAGCAACTGGGCAGAGAAGGTTTCTAGTAGTAGTGGTGGATTATTTCACCAAGTGGGTAGAGGCTGAGCCGTTAGTTACCATCATAGCTCGAAACGTTCATAATTTTTTCTGGTGAAATATTGTATGCAAATTCGGACTGCCAAGGGTATTGATTTTGGACAACGACAAACAGTTTGAAGACATTAAGTTACAGAATTGGTAAGCAGAAATGGGAATAAAGCAAAACTTCACCTCGATCGTCCATCCCTAGGTTAACGGTCAGGCAGAGGTAACTAACGGGGCAACCCATCGTGGCCTTAAAGCTCGGCTTTCTCAAGGTATTTGTGGGTGGACGAGTTGCCTAGTGTGTTATGGGCCTACTGAACAACCATCAAGATGGCGATAGGTGCCCTTTAACCTGACATATGGGACGGAAGCCATCATACCGATAGAGATAGAAGTGCTGACCTTACGGTTTGAGACATTTGACGAGGAAGCTAACGAGGAAGATCTATGAACCAACCTCGACCTAGTGGAAGAAGTCAAATACTTGGCCTACATTCGGACCACAATATACCAACAACGAGTAGCTCGGTACTATAATGCCCAAGTCAAGAAATGCCAATTTAGAATTGGTGACTTAGTACTCCAAAAGGTCATGGTACCTAAGCCCGGCGTAGGAAAGCTAGGCCCGAACTGGGAAGGCCCTTATAGAATCTCAAAGGTAATAGGTGGAAACGCGTACGAGCTCGAAACACTGGAGGGGAAGGTGGTACCCCGTGCGTGGAACATAGATAACCTCGGAAGGTACTACCTTTGAAAAGAAGTGTTTCGAACTACATCCGTAGACTTGTGAAATTTTGTTAAGGCATTCGGGCCGATCTCCCAACAGCTCGCCAAAAGAGGACATAGAAGATAAGCTCCGAGCTATGACTACAAATTCACGAAAATTTGTTAAGGCTGAGCCGACCTTTCAATAGCTTGGCCATAGGGGGAGCAAACTAGCCAACCTAACTTGCGTGATGGATAGAGATTTTGCATTCAAAGGCACCTAGCCGACCTAACTAGCGCAACAGACAAACAGGAAAAAACTACATCCAAAGAAGATATCAAATGTGAAAAACTAAATTCCATTAACAAAAGTCCAATGGTCGAGATACATGTATATTAAGAAAAAAAAACTCAGCAACAATAAGTTCATATATTTAGGACATGCAGGCCCAAGAGATCAACTTATAGGAGCGCACAGGCTCCCGGAAACACCAGAAGAAGAGAAACCATCAGATAGGCTAACCTACTCCTCGTTGCCGCCCTACAGCTCATCGTTGGCGTCGTCACCCTCCTCGCCCTCTCCTTCACCATTTGCTTCTTCACCCTCCTTGGGAGTCAAGGGCTCCTTATTGACTTACATGACAAGCTCCTCAGGCACGTCGTTCAGTTGGAGGTCCTGAGCGGCGATGGTCTCTTGGTTCTCGACCAGCTCACACCGCATTTTCCCACTCAGCTCGATGAACCATTGAAGGTCTTCCTCCGCGCTGACATTGGCCTGCAGTTCGCCCCTCTCCTTCTGGCCCACAGTGACCTGATCCAATAAGACATGCCCTATGGTGTTCGCCTACAAAAAAGAAAGATATGATTAGAGCAAAAATCACAAAGCCAAAAGACAAAAACTTCGAAAGAAGACAAACCTGGACAATGCAGTGAGTTAACCGAGTCCTAGCGTCAACTGTGTCCAAGTTGGGGTAATACCGCACATCCTCAGGAAGCAACATGCCCCTGGCCATCTGAAGAGCAATGTAGGGATCGGTTATGCGATCGAGTATAGAGACGTTGACATGAGGAACGAAACGAGGGATATCCGAGGTGTACGGGCCGGCCTCACGTTTCTCTTGGCTGACTTGAGGTTGAGACATGGTAGGACCTGTAGAGTATTGATTTGTACTCATTGGGTCGCCACCTCCCTCAAGGTTGACGATAGGAGGAGCGAATGACGGTGACCTCACCTTGGAACTGCCCGAGGTACCCTCCATTGAAGAACGATGCTCAACCCTCCGCTTCTTCCTCAAAGCCTTTTTCTTTGAAGCTGCCAACATCAACTCCATGCTTACCATATTTGTGAAAGGAAAAAAGGAGGTTAGTCGAGCTAAAAAAGCCATTAGTACTAAAAGCATATGCAAAGAAGGTCAACCTACCTATGCGACTCAGGTTGGCCTGTATAAGCATGGGCTTGGCCAAAAGGGTTTCTACTGCAACCTTCTGGTAGACAAAATCCTGAATCGCAGCCCGTAGCTCTTCATTGAACCCTTCATTGAAAGTCCGACAATCAATCTGCCAAACAGTACTCATATCCCAACCACTACTCTTAGAAATGAGGAAATACCTGCTCTTCCAGTCCTTAACCTTGGAGGGTGTAGAGAACACTGATGTGGGCCCCACAGCTATGGTCCCACTGTACTTGTAGGGTAGAAGGTGTTCTAGTCTTCCTAGGGTTAGCTATTGGTTATTTAGTTGTTTCAGTTGTTACTTATTTCAGTCTTATTTTGATCTGTTTGTTATGTAAAGACTAAGGGCAGATCTGTCCTTTCCATGTAATGAGCATAACCTATAAATATTAATTAAAGTGGCGGCAGCAGAACATTAAGCTTTTGCTCCTCCTTTCAACTCTTGTGTTCTACTGCCTCTCCTCCCTCTTCCTCTTCTTTCCTCTTTACCTTTCTTCTTATTTTCGATCCTGAAATCCATTAGGGTTCAAGACTGATAACAGTCCTGAACTTCTACTTGGTATTAGAGCTAGGGTTTCTCATGTGAGTCTAGTCCAGCCGACCACATGAGAACCATCTAAGGCTGGAAGCTGAGAAAGCAGAGTCCGTTGACTAGTTCTTGGAGATTTCCAGAGGATTAGCAGTTGTTTGAAGAATTGCCACAGTTGCAGCGAGTTGGAGATCAGGAAGAATCAGAGAAGGCTAGGGTTCGGGTAACCTTGGTAGGCAGCGAACTGCATCCTATTGTAAGTTTTTTATTTTCTGAGAGAAGTAATATCAGAGAAGATAGGTTGGACCTATCCAGCAAGGGTGGCCGAACCACTCTAGGGTTTTATCTCTCTATTCTCTAGGGTTTTGTCTTATCCCTGCGGAAAACCCTAGTACTGGACTAAACCTTGTAATCTAATACTGCGGCAAACCCTAATAATTCTCTCCTCAACATTGATCAGTTTTAGGGTTTCATATTAACTCTAATACAAGCCTTATCCGTACGGTACTGTCTGGAGTGTATGGCTTTTAGGACTGATTAAAACCTCAAATTGGCTTCAGCATATCGGATTGTTCTTCAAACTGTTTTTCAGTTTTCTTTTGGGGTTTCGAACACTTCTAAAGGGGTGAAAACAGTTCGGACTGTTGCTGTTGTGTGTGGTTATTGATTTCATATCAGTTTTATACCTGTTTCATGCACATCTACTGTGAGTACAAATTGGTTCTATACTGATTTTGTGATTGTGGTTGGTAGTCCTAGTGCTGGTTTTGACTGTAGTAACCCTAATTTTGAGACTTCTGGTTCTTGACCGAAATGGAGTTTAAGAATCAGGCAGAAGGCAGTTTTGGGAACAGCAGTTATGGTAGTGGTTCTGAGACAGGTTTTCAAATTACAACCGTAAAGTTTGATGGATCAAACTATTTGGAATGGGCCCAATCAGCCATGATGGCTATTGGGGGAAAGGGCAAAGTAGGGTATCTCTTGGGAGATGTGGCAGAACCTTCCAAGGGAGACCCTATGTATACCAAGTGGGTCCAAAAAAACTACTTGGTTATGACATGGCTCTGTAATTCTATGCACCCCATATCAGCCGAAATTACTTATGGGCAAAGACAGCCAAGGAGATATGGGATGTGGTTAAAGAGACTTACTCTCAACCCCTTAATGTTGCTAGAGCATATGAATTGAAATGTGAGGTGAATTCCCTTAAACAAGGAGAGAAACCGGTGTCGGTCTACTTCTCTACCTTGAAGTCCCTGTGGCATGAGATTGATCACTTAGAGACTCTTGAGTGGGAGAGTCCCAAAGATGCTCAGATACATAGAAAGCACATCGAGACAAACAGAGTGTTTGAGTTCCTAGCAGGACTGAATTCAGATTATGATATTGTAAAGCAGCAGATTTTGACCAGAGATAGTGTGACCCTCTCTCAGGCATACTCCTTAGTGCACAGTGAAGAGACCAGGAGGAAAGTCATGATGCAACCTCAGTCGCTTACACCTGCCTTGGTAGCTGTCAAACCCAAAACAGGGGATGAGTTAGAGAGGGACAGAAAGAAGGAAGATAAAAGGGATGTGGTGTGTGAACATTGCAAGAAACCTAAACACACAAAAGAAACATGTTGGAAGCTGCATCCACATTTGGTCCCGGCAAAGTTGAGAAATAAAAGGGGTAATGCTCATGTGGCTATGACTACTGATTCAGCATCCTCATCTGGCACAAGAGGCACACCATTAGAGACCTCAGCCCCGGCCACATCAGCCTTTGCACACTCAGGTACTCGAGCCTCAGCCTACCATGCCTCCGCTCCAGGTACTACTGAACCTTATTGGGTAATAGATTTAGGTGCATCCGACCATATGACTAGCTTGCCCTCTTTGTTTACTACTTATCACTTATCTTCTGGTAGGGATAAAGTATCTATAGCTGATGGCTCTCTTGTCCCTATTTCTGGCAAGGGTGACATCAAACTGTCGGATACTATATCCTTGTCCTCTGTCTTGCATGTTCCTAAACTGGATACTAACCTCCTTTTCGTTAGTAGTCTTACCAAACATTTGAACTGCTTAATAACTTTCTTTCCTGACCGATGTGTTTTTCAGGACCTGGAGACAAAGAAGGTGATTGGGATTGGCCGTGAGACGAATGGGATCTATCTGCTCGAGGAGAGTTCTCGTCGGGAAGAGTCAGTGGATAAAAAAAGAAGTTACTTGTTTCTCAGGTTGTGAGATCTGGTTATGCTTTGGCATAACCGATTGGGTCATTTATCTTTTCGGTCATTGAAGAGTCTGTTTCCTACTTTGTTTGAGTCTATTGAATCATCTCAGTTGAAGTGTGAAAGTTGTGAGTTTGCTAAACATTGTAGAAACTCTTATTCATTGAGTAATAAAAGGAGTAATAGTTCTTTTGATATTGTGCATACTGATGTTTGGGGGCCATATCACATTCCTTCTATGGGTGGGTACAGATATTTTTTGTTATTTGTTGATGACCACACCCGGTTTTCTTGGGTTTATCTTATGTGTTCACGAGATGAGGTGCCTGCCCTAACCCAAAAATTCCACCGAATGATCCTAACCCAGTTTGATGCCAGGATCAAAGTTCTTAGATCTGATAATGCAAAGGAATACTTTGCTAAGCCATTGGCATTATACCTCCTTAATCATGGGGTTATCCACCAGAGCACTTGCCCTCATACA
The DNA here is from genome assembly GCF_055504915.1 of Nelumbo nucifera. NCBI lineage: Eukaryota > Viridiplantae > Streptophyta > Magnoliopsida > Proteales > Nelumbonaceae > Nelumbo > Nelumbo nucifera. Next base: position 53,085,331 of record NC_142653.1, read on the forward strand.
CCTCAGTAGAATGGGGTTGCAGAAAGGAAGAATAGGCACATCTTGGAGGTGGCTAGAAGTATTATGTTTACCTCCAATGTCTCTATTCGCTTCTGGGGTGATGCTATCCTTACGGCGGTATATCTTATTAATCGGATTCCTTCCCGGGTTCTTGATATGAAATCTCCTTTCTCCCTTCTATACCCCAATGAGGAGTTGTTCACTATTCCCCTCAAAACATTTGGTTGTACCTCTTTTGTTCAGCTTCTCGGTCTCCATCACTCCAAGTTTGAACCCAAGGCCTCCAAATGCATCTTTCTTGGTTATGCACAAAATCAAAAGGGTTATTGCTGTTATGATCCTGTCTCAGGGAATAAGTTTGTATCCATGGATGTCACTTTCTTTGAGGAGACACCCTACTATTCTCGGGTCTCTCCTCAGGGGGAGAGTAATGAGCGTGGAGATTTGGGTCCTTTTCTTCAGGGGGAGTGTAGTGAGGACAGGGTTAATACTTTTGGGGCTGTTCCCTTACCTATCACAGGCGATGCAAGCAGGTTGATCCCGGTCATCAGCAGTCCCGGCCAGTTCCAACCTCTTCTGTGGCTCCAAGTCCAGATATTACAGTCCCAGGGCCCATAGAGACTCTTTCAATTGTTGCTACCTCACCCTCTGCAGATGACCTTGACCTTCCCATTGCCCTTTGTAAAGGAAAACGGCATTGCACCACATCTACAGCCCACTGCATCTCCCAGTTTTTGTCCTATGATCACCTATCTCCCTCCTATAGATCCTATCTCACCTCCGTTGCTGATGTCCCTATTCCGAGAACAGTGCAAGAAGCCTTATCAGTCCCGGAGTGGAGAGGTGCAATGCAAGTTGAAATGGATGCCCTGTTGAAAAATAATACTTGGGAGCTAGTTGACTTGCCCAAAGGAAAGAAACCAGTTGGATGCAGGTGGGTATTTACTGTGAAGCACAATGCGGATGGTTCCATTGAGAGGTACAAAGCTCAGCTAGTTGCAAAAGGGTTCACTCAGACTTATGGTATAGATTACTTGGAGACATTTGCCCTGGTAGCCAAGATGACCACCATTCGGGTTCTATTATCTCTTGCAGCAAGCTACACTTGGCCTTTGCACCAAATGGATGTTAAGAATGCCTTCCTAAATGGGGACTTGCAGGAAGAGTTTAACATGCAGTTGCCTCCTGGATTCTATGATACAAAGGCAGGTAAGAAGGTCTGTCGGCTCAATAAGGCATTGTATGGTTTGAAACAGTCACCTAGAGCTTGGTTCGACAGATTCAGACTAGCCCTTGGGAAGTTCGGTTATGTACAGGCCCAGTCAGATTATACACTGTTCATCAAGAGGGTGGAGTCATCACTGACACTACTTGCAATATATGTTGATGATATTGTGGTGACAGGAAATGACAACCATGAGATTGAGTCCCTCAAACAGCTCCTTCATCAAGAGTTTGAGGTGAAAGATCTGGGTACACTACGGTATTTTTTGGGTATTGAGGTTGCTAGATCTAAACAGGGGATCTTTGTCTCTCAGAGGAAATATGTTTTATATCTGTTGGCTGAAACTGGAAAGCTGGGTGTCAAACCTGCAGATACACCCATTGAACAGAACCACAGGATTAGTGCAGAGAGTGGGGAGCTGCTTGAAGACAAAGTTATGTTCCAGCGGTTAGTGGGAAAGCTCCTATATCTATGCCTCACTCGGCCAGATATCAGTTATGCAGTTAGTGTTGTTAGTCAGTACATGCATTCTCCTAGAACCACACACCTTCTAGTAGTAGAAAGAATACTAGCATACTTGAAGAGATGCCCGAGTAGAGGTATACTGTTCAAGAACAATGACCACATGAAGGTGGAAGTCTATACAGATGCCGATTGGGCTGGGAGTGTTGATGACAGAAGGTCTACCTCTGGATACTGTGCTCTTGTGGGAGGTAACCTGGTCTCTTGGAGGGGTAAGAAATAGAGTGTTGTCTCCCAATCCAGTGATGAAGCTGAGTACAGGTCAATGGCTAATGGAGTGGCTGAAATTCTTTGGCTGAGATCACTACTTTAGGAGTTGGGTATTGAGTATGAGAAGTCCCTGATGTTGTATTGTGATAATCAAGCGGCTATTAATATAGCACACAACCCGGTGCAGCATGACAGAACTAAACATATTGAAGTTGATCGACACTTTGTACAAGAGAGGGTCTCATCACAAGAAGTGTGCCTCCCATACATCACCTCCAACATGCAACTGGCAGATATCCTCACCAAAGCTGTACCACGGAAGAAGCTAGAGGCAGATCTATCCAAGTTGGGAATGATAAATATTTATTCCCAACTTGAGGGGGAGTGTAGAGAACACTGATGTGGGCCCCACAGCTACGGTCCCACTATACTTGTAGGGTAGAAGGTGTTCTAGTCTTCCTAGGGTTAGCTATTGGTTATTTAGTTGTTTTAGTTGTTACTTATTTCAGTCTTATTTTGATCTGTTTGTTATGTAAAGACTAAGGGCAGATTTGTCCTTTCCATGTAATGAGCATAACCTATAAATATTAATTAAAGTAGCGGCAGTAGAACATTAAGCTTCTGCTCCTCCTTTCAACTCTTGTGTTCTACTGCTTCTCCTCCTTCTTCCTCTTCTTTCCTCTTTACCTTTCTTCTTATTTTCGATCCTGAAATCCATTAGGTTTCAAGACTGATAACAGTCCTAAACTTCTGCTAAGGGAAACTTAGTTTACACCTCATAACCACCACGGAAGGGGAGATAGAAACAGAAAAGAGCATTGGGAACCTTTTTCATAGTGCACAAACCGGAAAAGATATCCAAGTCTAAGGGAAAGCCACGGTGGTGACATAAGCAAATCAGCCCTACCAGAGTCCGCATTGCATTGGAGTGAAGCTGACCTAAGGAAACACCATAGCACCTCAACATCAAAGGAATAAAGGGATGTAAGGGAAATCGGAGGCTGGCGATCAGCGCCTTTGAAAAAACTCTGGCAACATCCCAACCATGGCTCTAGGGGTATTTGTTAGGGCCGGGCAGGATGCAATCAAATTTGGTAGGAATTTGGTAAAGACTGTACAGTTCTACAATGCACTCTCCAGAAAGCACAGTTGGACAGAAAATCGACTCTACTAATTGGACTTCTGCTTCCGTCCCTAGCTAAGGATCAGAAAACCCCCCTTTGGACTCCTCTCCTGAAGAGCCCGTCTCCTCATCCCACCTATGGTCGGGTGACCTACTCCCCGAGAGATCAAAAGAAATCGGAAGGGGAAGACTACTCATTGGAAAATGGACAGAGAAGATCGGTGCTGGCGACAAACAAAATCTCAACAAGCAAATCGAAGGTATCACTTCGATTGAAACCTCCTCAAATCAGACACCTCCTCAGAAAAAGCCAAAAATAGTGTAAGTGGAGACCTCAGTGAGGACCCCATATTTATAAATTATAATCCAGGGCAAAAGGACAAACGACTGAGATATGCTAGCAGCATATCAATGATTAGGACAAGGGCACCGTGCATGGGCAATTTCAAATTCAAAATTTTGCGTGCCCACTATGCTCACCTCCTTTTTCAAATTTGAAATTTGAAATCCGTCACAGTCCCACCCAATATTAGACCGGATTAGGAGAGCGAGTTGGGTGACCTACGAACTAGTCAAACCAATTACTTTACTAAGAGCTACTCCCTTCGCCGAGCTGACATAGGCTCGGGAGTGGGGTGCAATTGATGAGGGGTAATTTGGTCCTCCGAATCACATTGTGAAACGTGGCGGCCTTCAAGTGACACCTCGACGCTGAGTAAGCGAACTAGCTTGGCAAGTCAGCCCAAAGCACCTCACCTAGGCCAACTTCCACCTTGGCTGGGTCAAGCTGACAGGTTTCCCAACTTGTAGCGACCTACCTCAGAGAATGGCCGAGAAGTAGGAACCTGGAGACCTGCCTGGTGAGCCTGCTGACTTGTCTAGAAGAAACGTTACCAGCCTGAGATCTCTGGAGCATTAGTGCCTCGATCGTTAGGCCGGCCTACCACACCGAACGCACCAGAATTATTTGGGCGAGCCGTAATGCCTGCGCAGATTACGTAACCGAAGTAATAAATCACCCGACCAAGCGGAAATGGCTCCGCAAGAATATGAGACCCGTTGTCAGAGGGCTCAGACCACTGACGCTTATATAAAGTACTCATTTCTACCTGTGAAAGGTACACGCAATTATAAGCTCTCAAGCACTCTCATTCTCTGAAGACTCAACATTTCTTTGACTTAAGCATCGGAGTGCCCACCCCGAGTAAAGACAGCCTGGGCACTCTAATCCTCTTTCTTGCAGAACATAACAACCCAGCCTAGCATAGCTCGGCCTTGATAAGGTGTTATCTGAATCAGTGTCCGAGTCACTTCACACAAGGAGCAGCTAGATCACGCTACATCACTAACTTAAAGATTGTAAAGGAGACTAAAAGGAAATCAACCCCTCAATTCAAATTATTCAAGTACATGGTGTCACCGTGCTTTGCATGGATTCAACCTGGATATTTGATTTCATAGTCTATTGACCCAAAAGGGGTCTCCATTGAACATCAAAGCATGGAGATATACTATACCACAGATCCACCCTTAGTCAAGCCATGGGCTCTTATTCGAACATCACCAATGTGCTAGAAAGGAGACCAAAAGTTAATCCATTCAAAAACCAAACTCATAATACTACCGTCGCATCATTTGGCATCCAATACGAAAACATTTTAACATGAAATTGGACTTTCTTCCAAAATTAAACCTACCAAATGTAGTAGCACTACCAGTTGATGTGAATCTATCCAAGAAGCGATTGCCATAAGATATTAAGGAATGATTTCATGGAAATTCTCTCATTATGCAAGTGGGATGTTATTATTGTCCATTGTAAATTTAACACAGCAAACTACATCCAGTCTAGCACAAAATGTTGAATAAATCTATGATAATTACCATCATTTCAACCATGCAAGCATGTAGCACCACTGTTTATTTATTTATTTATTTTGAAATATACTCTCTACTGATCTACACTAAGCACACCATTAAACACAGTAAACAACAGAGCTGCTCATTTAGAGGTATGTTGTTTTTCTTAAAGAAACTCTGTCAAAACTCAACCTAATAAAAGAAAACAATAATTCAATTGCACAAAAAAAAGAAAACAGAGCAACGATCATAACAACTTAAAAGAAACTTCCAAATCCCATCTAGCTAAAGCCAGAACTGATGGCCAAATGATATTATGAACTTGGAGGAAACAAATAGAACTGCTTTATATTTTACTTTTTTAAAACATTGTGCAAAACCAAATAAAAAGAAACTACTAAGGGCTTAAGACTTGCAAATGTTAAAATGTTGTTTAAGAGTCAACACCAATTGCCAGAAGTGAAATTGGCATGGGAAATGGTATTCACACTATTCTCAGAACCTCCCCAGTGGAGTTGCCATTCTGTGAACGTTAGAAAAATATCCCTCTAGCTGTTCACTTCATGGCTGATGCTATGGAGTCGCCATCCATCAGGAATTAATAATGGGGAGTGATGGGTCTCCCGGATTTAAATTCTACGAAATCGTTTAGAATTAACAATGACTCCATACCGATCAGTCAGGACAAGGACATTCTGGGTAAGTTGAGAAAGAGAGGGAAGGGGTTAGGCACCCCTCTCTCTAGTCAGTGTGAATACTAGATTTCCCTTCTCTGCTTAAGATGAGTTTAGGAATCGGGTTCTCTAGCAACTTGAAGGAGCTTAGTTTTTCTTTCTTCTCTTCCAGACCATTCCCCTTTTGGATGCAAGGGCTTGAGCAAAAGGATGGGGAATTCGTCACCCCTTTTCTATCAGAGCCCCCACCTTCGGACTCAGTAAACTGGTATGAAGAGTGAAGAAACAAGCTAGCCTCTTGGTCATAGGAGAACACTCCGATTGCAGAATTGAACCAACAAGAAACAACCATAGAAGCAAGCAAGTCGACAATAAATAAATAAATAAGAGGATGAGGTAATGGGTTTTACCTCCTGTAACCTTAAGAATGGAGATGCTGCAAATTTCATGTGCAGAGGTGTAGCTGGATTTTTGGGGCTGCCGAAACCATAGCTCGTGATGAGCAAGGGAATAACTCGTCTAAAGTGGGTGTGATCAGCAATGACAGAGAGGCGACTGGCGGAAGAGAATAGCTTGTCTCCCCCTTTCTACTTTCTCTGCTTTTTCACTCTATCATTTTTTTCTTCGTCGATTTTTTTCTCAAACTCCATAGTTTGATCTCTCTCTGTTTTTCTCTCTATTCTCTCAGTCCGAACCCTTCTCTCCTCCTCCCTCTCTCTGAAAAAACTCTCTATTTTCCTCTCTTTATCAGTTCTCTTTGTCTCGTCCTCTTGATTTCCTGTGCTCTCTCTCTCTCCTTCAGTCTCCCTCACTCAGTCAAACTCCTTCGACCTCCTCAAAACTCTTCCCTTTCGACCCCCTTCTAATAGGAATAGTGCCTCCTATTTATAATGGGAAAGAAGGGGATTTCTAAACAAAAACTAAGGGAAAGGAGTTTTTAGTAGGTAAAAAGCTAGGGTTTGGGGGGATATCTCACCAGGTTGGGTCTCCAAGAGTAAAAAAAAAGGGTAAATTGGGGAGAGAAGGGCAACTTGGTAGTTTTGGAAACTTGGGGTATTTTGTGAATTAGGTTAGGGGTATTTTGGTAATGGGTCCAAGGGGCATTTTGGTAATTTGGTCAAGGGCATTTTGGTAATTTGGTTGAGGGTATTTTTGGGGCATTTGGGGAGAAGGGGCAAATGATGGGTATTTCGGTAATTTTGAAAGAAGGGGTATTTTAGTAAGTTGGTAATTTTGGAAGGAGGGGTATTGGGAATTGGTCAAAGGGGGGTAATTTGGGTAACTTGGTCAAGGGTATTTTGGGAATTAGGTCAGGGGTATTTTGGGAATTGGTCAAAGGGGTAATTCGGGAATTTGGGCAAGGGGCATTATGGTAATCTGGTAAAGGGGTGTTTTGGTAATTTTGGTTAAAGGGTATTTTGGGAATTTTAGGGAAATGGATATTTTTGGGAATTTTGGCTTTGAAGGGTATTTTGGTAATTTGGTCAAGGGCATTTTGGGGCTTTGGAATGGGGTATTTTGGCAATTTAGGGTGAGGGGAAATTTTTGTGACTTGAAAAGGTGGTGGTTTTGGGTATTTGGTAATTAGGTCAAGGGGTATTTTGGTAATTAGTCAAGGGTATTTTGGGAACTTGGACGAGGTGGGGTTTGGAATGGTTCAATCAATGTTTGAGGGTGAGTTGGGGGTTCAGATAAAGGACTGAGCAAAAATTGGGTGCTGACAGCTCCTATAAGGCAACCTAAGCAAAGGACCCACTCCAACTACTGGCCAAGAGAAAGACTATAAGGCTTATTTATTTAATCGGGTATTGACATCTATAAATGGGTTCAGCTCAGAGAGAGAATGATTATTAAGAAGTGATTGGTACCCAAAAGAGGTAAAGCCCAATTATGACACAACAGGATCTAACCATAATTGTCTTAGGAATGACTAGTGAGATGCATGGGGAGAACAAGCAACCTGGGATTTGGATGAGTCAAGTAATCGAAGTCACTACCACTATTTATGGGCTGCTCGCAACCTCTATTCACCTTTAAACGGATCAAGAAGTTCACTAGAGTCTTAGGGGTTGGCTTCAAATTCAGACTTCTAGGTAAAAAAGGCCCAAACTCAAAACCTGAACTAGCATGCAAAGGGCTACTATTGGTATTTAAATTTCAGAATGAAATATTTAAACTCAAAGCTTGAAAGATTTATAATGACACAACTGAAGCAATGATTAGTAAACCAAGTGTACCCAGAGTGAAGCTTTCCTGAGAGTGACATAGTAATTCTGGTCACAAAGATGAGTTGACTTCAGCCTAGTACTAAGGACACCTGAAGAGAGATGGAGGCCCCAGTGGGAAGGGCGGATGCAGTAATTTGCAACAAGTACAGCAACAGAAGGAGTTCATTATGACCTTATAGCAGAACAAGAAAGGGGATCAAAGGGTGTTGACTTGGTTGAATTCTATCAATAGCTAAAAACATGCTAACAGCTTCTGTCTATTGCAATTTTCTATGGGATGGGCAAGTGAGGATTTCTATTAAAGACATATACATTGCATGAGGGACTGCAACATAAACCTATAATGCAGGTCTGAAACTTGTGGCTTGTAAACTTGGATGGAATCCGATTTTCATACATGCAGTCACACAAGAAATAACCACTACTAGGTTAAGCCTGAAATCGAACTCAACAATAGCCTACTCTAGATAAAAGTTAAGTAGAATAATCCTACGAGTAGCACTCAACCCAAGCTACATTATAACAGTGTTTCCAAACATTAATTTCCAAGGAAACCTGTCTCATTCCAAGGTGCTTTTTTACTGCCCATCTATCCCCTTCCAGATTTAACCAATTTCATTCAAAGCATATATATTTTCAGCTTGTGCAGAATTATTTTCAATAGAAAAATATGAGGTTCAAAGCATCTTAAAGGGTTATTAGAACAAGGCAGTAAAGAAGAGATCCTAGTTAGGATTTACACACATCAAGTCACAAGAGAAAGATCCCCCTAGTCTCATTCTATAATAAATAGAAAAACATGAGTGCAGAATTAGTGATCAACAAGATCTCAACCCAAGCAAATTTCCAAATCTTAAGTAGGCATCACTTTAATCAAGAATGGTTGCCACAGTAAGGTCCTATGGAGATTTCTGTTCATGAAGCAGAAACCATCATGGGAGCCCATATTCCCAAAGAAAAAAAAAAGAGTTCAGACCCTCAATCCAAGGTACTTCCAACCCAAACACACAGTGAAGGTGAACCAACTTCAAATCTAAAACTATAGCCAGAATGGACCACTCCAGACTATAAGCTTTTTTTGGTCAGGACTGAAACCTGTTTTGAGATGCCCAAAAGGACTTTTCCTTGCCACACAACCAAATGAATTTATCACAGAAGTGGCCGGCCAATTATGGTATTCAGCAACAGGAGACTAATGGAATTAGGAAAATGATGCTGGAAATCACGAGGTTGAAGAAGGTCCTGGAAATGGGTATGTTGACGGAGATCTGGAAATCACGAGGTTGAAGAAGCTTCGAACAAGAGAAAAACTACAAAAAAAAAAAAGCACGATCAACATCAGCATCTATTTTACTGGTTCAGATGGAAAAAAAATAATAATAATAACAAACCTCAGCAGCACTAGAACGAGGTTGTGAACGAAATGGCAGATCTCAGATGCTCAAACTAGATCAGCATCAACATCTCTTTTACCAGTTCGAAAATAGACGCTCGGATGCTCGGAATCTCAGATCTCAGATGGGGAAGTAGCCATTGCTCGACCATCCTCCAACAGACGCTCGGATGCTTGGAATCTCAGATCTCAGATGGGGAAATAGCCATTGCTCAACCATCGTTATGGTGGATGAGGGTAAATTCCTCGCTTATTTCCGTTGACGAAGGAAGGACATAAAGTTTTACTTCGAAATAATGGAAGTAGTTTTTCACCCCAAGATTGATGTAAATGTTGGCATATTTGCAATTTTACATCGATCTTAAGGGTGTTTTTACAGCGCCTCCAAACGCATACAATTCTGGACCGGATTTGCACTCTTTTCAAACTCAGTTTAAGAATGATGCACTCTTTTCAAACTTAGTTTAAGAATGAAATTATCCACTTGTAGTTTGAATACAGAAAGCGGTGAGATGACGAATGAAACGAAATCAACAATACAACGACGATGATGTATGAGATGATGTTCTATTTGTTTTTTTTTTTTTTTTTTTTTCTGTCAGCGCATTCCAGAGAGAAAAATTCGTCCTCCCTCCCTCAATTCCTCTGGTATAAAAAGGGAACCGCGAGACGCGTTTCTTCTCACATAAAAAGCCGTATTGAATTGACTACAATCAAACAGCAAAAATTTTGACAGTCCAAGCGTCTGGGGTTTGTCAATCGAAAGCAAAGCAGATAATGATGGATACGTTCTTCATATCTCATGGATCGCCGACGCTGTCAATCGACGATTCCCTTCCGGCGAGGCATTTCTTGAAATCTTGGCAGCAGAAGATCTTCACAGAGAGACCCAAGTCAATTCTTGTCATCTCCGGTCACTGGGAGACCAATGAACCCTCTGTCAACGTTATATCTGGTCCCAATGATGTCATCTACGATTTCTATGGCTTCCCTAAGCCTATGTACAAGGTAAGACCAGCAGACGATGAATTCACTTCTTTCTTGTATTTGATTTATTGTTTCTGCTCCCGATATACCAGTTCGATTTCTTGGATTGGATTGGATTTCAGATTTCAGAAAAGAAAAAAGAAGGAAAAAACAGAAAATAAAAGCTTAGAAATCCAGTTTAATCTATTTTCTCCACTTCTGTTCCTTTTTTTTTTTCTGAAAATTTTCAACCATGGCAAAGGAAAGCAAGGCCTTCAGAGGAGTTAAAGTAATAAAAGGATTTTTATTCTAAAAAAAAGGAATAAATAGTTTTTTTACCTTTTTCATAGGGAAATTCGCCATGGAGCTATGTTTGGTTTGGTAAAAAGAGAAATTTTTTAAATTCCTTGACAACTTTTCCCTCGATTTTCTTATTGAGTTCCAAAAATAAAATAAAACAATGGAAAAATTCCATATTAGTACTCTATACTTTGGGCTTAGTGCCACTTTAGTCTCTGAACTTTAAAATCTGACGATTCAGTACCTGAACTTTTAAAAAATGACAATCCTTCAAGTGTCATCTAATTTTCTTTATCAACCATTCAAACATTGACAAAAAATTAATAATTTCAAATCCTTGCCTTTTCTGTTCAAAAAAGTTGAGATCACCAATGTCCAATCAAACGTGACCCCAACTTTCTTGAATGAAAAGAGCAAAGATTTGGGACTATTAACCAAGGTTTTGAAAACCGACCCGAAAATCGAACCATTCTAGCTATTGATTTCCAGGTCAATGGTTCAATCGTCCAAGTCAAACGGTTCGGATGGTTTGCATATTAGGGCAAATGTTTATTTGAGATTTGCCCTAATATGCAAACCTCATAAGAGATGTCGGTTGAGAGTAGAAAGAGAATTGTTGTCTGAGATAGAAAAAAAAGAAAGAAGAAGAAGGAATGAGAGAAGGAGGGAAGAAGAAGGAAGAGGATGAGGATGATTGGATGCTCACCAGCGACGGTGAGGCGCGCGACAACAAATACAAATATGAGATTTGAGTTCTTGGATCTTAGATCTTAGATCTGAATTCCCAGATCTGAGATCTGAATTCGTGTCTTCTTCTTCTTCTTCTTCTTCTTCTTCTTTTTCGTGCTAGATCCCAGATCTGAGTTCGTGTTTGATCTCAAATTTGAATCATCGAGTTCTCTCTATAACTTATATTGTGAACCATTGATTGGGTCGAACGAGTTGATGGTTCAACTGCCCGAGTCAGTGGTTTTCTGACGAAGTCAACGAGTTTTGACCCAATAATGAGTTAAGGGTGAAACGAAACCAGTTGTCCAGACGGTTTCCAAGCCGAACGATTCGACCGTCCGGGTTAACGACGGTTCAAAAACATTGTTGTTAACTTTTTATCAATGTTTAGATGATTGATAAAGAAAATTAAATAACACTTGAAGGGCATTTGTGTCTTTTTCAAATGCACACAAATGCCACTTAACGGCTAGTTAATGACAGGTATTGGATTGTCACGTTTTAAAAGCTTGGGTACTGAATTGTTGCATTTTAAAGTTTGGAGAAGATACCTATGAAAAACGAACTGACTAATAAACTAGAACCATAAACATAGTAGCAAAGAAGGTGTTATTTATTAAAATTTACGGGTGGATTTAGATTGGTCAAAACTCTTTCCATACCATACCTTTTTAGTATCATAAATTTTCCCAAAGAAAATTGTTTATGTTTTAAAAACCGTTTATATTTTCAAAACTTCTATTGTTTTTTTTAAATAAAACCAATTTAATTTTGCTTTTCGAAACAAAAATGCAATTCAAAAAGCAACCCCCTTAATGTTAGGTTTCTGATTTTGATGTGGCTAACCGGAAAACGCTGACCTTTTCCGGTTAAATGACAATTTAACTTGTAAAACTGTGACAAGCATTTCGAAATTCGGATTTTTAATCCGATCGAGTCAACTATTCAACCTTTTGTGTTAAATGTGCCAATCTTTAACATCATAATTAAATAAAGAATAAAAAATTAAAGAACTAACACACAAAAATATAAAAGTACAAAAAAAAATTATGTGTGATAAATAAGAATAATTTTTATAAACATAGAAATATAACAAATATGAAAAATTTTAAAAATATATTTTTTACTATTATCATCATAAAAAATTTTCACATAATATATTTTTGTATTTTATCTATTTCTAAATTTTATTATTTAATTGTGACATGGATTGGCCCATTTGGCCCGAAATGATTTAATTACTTATCATTGCCTAGATGAAAACACTATTTTTAGGTAGATTTTAAAAGTATATTTTTATGTTATTGAAATTATTAATTTATTATGTACAGACTTAATTAATAGAATTTAATGATAAAGAAAAATAAAGATGCCTTTAATATATGATTCATTGAAGTTGAATGTAAATTAATAGCTTAAATGTTGGATTTAATGAGAAAAAATTGAATGCATTAAATATCTTATAATTGTTTATTTCAACTCATTTAATATTAATAATTAATTACCTATTTGCTCTCATTTTTTATCAATAAATTTAAATATAGGTAGATTATATCCTAATAAAATTTCAAAAATATTAATGAGATTATTAATATTTTTTAAAATAATATAGATATATAATTCCTGGGTCTGCTATATGAAAATCGAATCGGTTTGAGACTGGTACTGCTTGTCCGGATGTCTCGAATCAGAGCTGATTCATTCATACCTCTATCCAGCCCAACTAATTCGACTTGGGCATATCGATAATCGATGTGATCCGGATAAGGACCGGCCAGCGCCTCGCCGCCTCGTTATGTGTCCATGAGGATCAGTTCAATTCCGGGTCCTAGAGGAATAGGATGTAGTCAATGTTGTCAGGCTTGACTCATAAAGAACCGTTTTGGTAACTGCATCATGGGTTGGACAGTCAACCGTCCGATTAAGATAACCATTCAACTTATTTCCATTAAAAAATGTGAAAAATAAAAAATTGAAAATGATTCTAGAATATCTTTTAAAGTTATTAATAAAGGTTTTTAAAATCGTCCTGTTCAGCGGTTTGTTGACCAAAATCAATAATTTTTAAGAAAAATCTGATTTTGGAGAAAAATAGAACTGGTTACTTGATCAGTTTCTGGTTTCTCTGATCCGACCATCTAGTCTGATCCGGTTTTGAAAACCATAATATTAACAATGGAGTTTTATTTTTTTTTCTTCTCGGTGACTAACAATGGAGTTACTTGATTGATTGAATTGGGACATTAATAGCTAAAGTACCCAGCACCCGGTGCACCTGAATTAGCAAAGAGTGTGAAGGAGTTGCTTGTGGATGCTGGTTTCAAACATGTCAAGGAAGACAAAGCTCGTGGGCTTGACCATGGTGCTTGGGTCCCGCTCATGCTCATGTATCCAGAGGCCAATATCCCAGTGTGCCAGCTTTCTGTCCAAACAAACGAGAATGGTACGTACCACTACAACATGGGGAAGGCGCTGGCGCCCTTGAGGGAAGAGGGGGTTCTGATAATTGGGTCTGGAAGTGCCACACACAACTTAAGAGCCCTTGGCCGGGCTGATGATGGTTCTGTCATCCCTTGGGCTCAAGATTTTGATACATGGCTCAAAGAATCTCTTCTAAATGGAAGGTAATTTCAGTACTCAAGCAAATATTAGCATTATTTTCGAAAAACAACAACTAAGATGGTATTTGGTATTGATGGTGTTTTCGGAGCATAGATGTCAATTCAATGCCATATAGGCATTTAACAGAAAAATGCCAAAAATAATGTTTAATTGATAAATGTGTCCCGATTTATGTGAGAACCATTTATCAGAAAAATGCTAAAAATAATGTTCTTCATTTTTAAGGGTGAATTTTTTTTTTTAATTTTTTACTGTTTGTTTTATATGGGTCTAATGGCATCTAGTGGCGCTGAGGTGTCAAAAAACATTTAAAGCAAATTTTATTCTGATTTTTGAGAAAACTTTTATTAAATAAAGTAACATTAATACCAAACATACCCTAAATCTATTCATGGGGTTTCTACTTGAATTTAACACTAAAATCATTATTTGCAGACATGAAGATGTGAATACCTATGAGGTGAAAGCACCCTCTGCAAAACTTGCTCATCCATGGCCGGACCACTTCTACCCTTTGCATGTTGCTATGGGAGCCGCAGGCGCCGATGCAAAGGCGGAGCTCATCCATCATAGTTGGAGCCTTGGTGCACTTTCTTATGCCTCTTATCGTTTCAAAACACCTCAATGATTGGTCATTTGCTTTGTGTTGGTTTTGTATTGTAATGGTAATGCTGGCTGTTCAGCATGATCAGATAGATGATGGTTAATGATGTTTTTCTTTTTTTCTTTTATATATATTAATGTATTAATGGTTGTTAATGGTGTATTAGTATTTGGCACTTCTGTAATCTCTCTATTTGTGTTAGTTGGTAATAATTTCAACCATTATCAAATAAGATTACCTTTAGGCTTTGTTTGCTTTATGACAAGTTATTTATTCGGGTAAATGCAATTATTTGAGAAAGTTTTTTTCTGAGAAATATTTACCTGAGTAAGTGCATTTATCCATGCTCTTTTATTTCCCAGCTAAATAAAGTAATAACCATTTTAGCCATAAAAGTTCATTATTAAGAGGGGCATTTTTGTCCCATTCAAGTGTTAGCAACTTTCTCCCTATGTGGGAAAATTATTTATCCACCTAGGAGATGGGTAAGTGATACCCAAGAAAATAAACTTTCCTTGGTCCCCACATAAATCTGAAAAATGAACATGGGATTCTTGGTCAATGGAAACCAAAATCCCATTGACCAACTTTCCCTCCCTCTCAAAATCCAAGAAAAGAACACCCCCTTAGGCCCCATTCGCTTTCTGGTAAGTTACTTACCCAAGTAAATGTAGTTACCTGGGTAAGTTTTTCTTAGGAAACACTTACTTGGATAAGTGCATTTACCCATGTTGGTAAATAAGGCAATGACCATTTTAGCCATTAAAATCTATTATTAAAAGGGGTGTTTCTGTCCCATTCAAGTGTTGACAACTTTCTTCCTAGGTGAGAAAGTTATTTATCCACCTAGGAAATGAGTATCACTTCCCGGGTAAGTGATGCCTAGGAAAATAAACTTTCCCTGGTCCCCACATAAATCTGAAAAAAGAACATGGGATTCTTGGTCAATGGGAATCAAAATCCCATTGACTAATTTTCCCCCTTCTCAAAATCCGAAAAAGGAATGCTCCCTTAGAGTTAATATATTTTTTCTTTTCTTATGATTTTTCTATTTTATTATATTGCATTGATTCGTTTTGCATCCTCAATATTGCCATCCCTTTAGGAAGAATAGTCTCAAAGTCATGCAATTGGGGTCCCGCCTTCTTCAGGTTGTTTTTGGTTTGATAGGAAATAAGAGATAGAAAATCGAGGGAAAATTCTTTTAAAAAATTATGAAATCGTTGAGCATTTTACCTTAATTTCTTTTTCTCTTATTTTCTATGAAACCAAATATATTGGAAGGGATTATTGCTTATTTTGGCAACGGTCAAAAGTGGGTTTTAATATTTTTCAAGAGTGTGGTAAGGGTATTTTCGTCAAAAAAAAGTTTCAAGTGCTTATTGAATATGCTTACAACATTGTGCCTACCAAATCCAAACTGGGTTGTCATAGGTAAGGTTTTGTTAATTAAAAATAACAACTCCAGGTTATCATTGATTAAATAATGATAACCATTAAATGCAGCTAATCTGGATTTCTATGGAAATACTTTGGCATTGATAATAATATTAAACAAATTTTACCACGCCGCAATTGTGAATAATAGAAATTCCAAATTTTACCATGCCGCAATTGTGAATAATAGACAACAGATTTCCGTTGCAGGTTTCAAAGATAAGACTGGGGAGTGGTGCTCTGATCATCGAGATGGATGGAGTCCACAATTATAAGGCTCTGTTTGGTTCACGGGAATAGGAATTTGGAATAGGAATCGGATTGGGTTATTCTAATTCTAACTGTTTGGTTGATCGGAGTCAGAATGTAACTGCTGACCTCAAGCAATTGAACGATGATAAATCTCCTAGGGTTCCTTTATTTCTAAAGACATCTGTAGTCGCAATCAAGATTCAAAATTAATATCGAAAGTATAAGTGTATTGTATGATACATATTGGTTTTTAAATCATCCAAATGCCATTGAAAGGGTTCTTGGAGGCGGAGGGTATGTAGGAGCATTTGGCAAGTCTTTTTTGAAAGATTTTCTCAAGTTTTGTCAGCTAAAAGATATAGTGAACTTTTGCATTAAGATCTTGACAGCTTGAAGATCGTTTAGTTAAGATGTGTCTTTCGGTGCATCTTTCCTTAAGAAGATGAATTGAAAAAAAACCCGAAAAGCTCCGTTTAGAGATTCCCAAAAATCACCCAAAATGGATTTCATACTTTTTTTTCAATACAACATTTTTTGGCGACTAAATCTTTTTTCAACCAAACAGGAAAAAACAAAAGCATGGGCTGCCGGACTTCTAAAAAATCTACAGCCCATGTGAAAAGGCACATCAAACGGCCCCTAGTTTTAATTCATAGTACCCCCTCCTGTCTTCTTACTTAATTAACTTTGAAATGATGGCTTAAATAAAAGAAAAAAGAAAGAAGGAAAGAGCATCATAGCTTACAAACATTCAAAACCGTCTTTTTGTGTTTTGCATGTAGCAATACTTCGAAACTTGGTGGCAAAGAATGTTCATCTCATCGTGCCAGAAGTTGAGATTAATCCAAAAATGGTGTTGATAGATTATCACTATGAAAATCATACAATTTCATAAATTAAATAATAAAATTGAAAAAAAAATATATATGAAAGATTCATAGGACTCGTAGAAATAGGAATGTCTCTAATATTATATATTCAGCGTATTAAACAAAAGTATATATAATAAATTAGATTAATTGTTACTAATGATGGAAATGATTAAAACTGCGCCAAATAGAAAAAGAATTAATGTCTAACTAATGACCCATTGACTGAGTCAAACAAGTCAATGACTCAACCAATCAGGTCATAGGTTGTTGATCAAGCTAAAATTTATTTTATTTTATTACTTTTTTTTACACTGAAGTGATTTGGATTTAAAGAAATACCTAGGAATCTGTCCATGTAAAATCTAAAAATTCGTTCTTTAGGTTGAAAGACAACAAATCCACCACTATACCCTCATGCAAGTACTTGTCTTAATTATATGCAAGGTTCAAAGTATCGATGAATCAGCCTGTATCAATACTTTTTTTAGGTTTTATTTATTTATTTTTTCGAAACCAGTTCGGAGGAATCGATTTAAGGCCCAACTACCCTCTGAACCAGTGTCTGACCGGATACAACCCCTGAAAGGGCATATCAGAAACCCATTAGCACAATACAGGCCGATACGTATTAATACTTTGAACCTTGCTGGTTATATGGGTTAGAGACTAATATTGTTTTCATCTGGGTTAGAGACTAATATTATTTTCATCATTTGATGTTGCAAGATACAACACATGCACACTTACTGGCCAATAGAAAAGCTTGTCCCACCTAACCTAAACCACTATTACTGGTCAATTTGCTCATAATCTTTAATATCTTCTACACCTTAAATTACTTTGAAATCGGGGTATCATCTAAGACTCATGGTTCAAAGTTGTATCCTATGATACGGTGTGATATGTATTGATAATTTGAACCTTGCTGAGATTTATTTGGGGAAACAATAACTATTTCTTAAATCAAACCCAACCACTATCATATAATTCAAGAAGTTTTGCTGAGGTTTTATCAGGAAAAGACAAGAAGATGACAGAACTGGGCATATATGATGTTTCTTACTGTAGATGGATTCACTGATCAACTACAGCTATTTTGATAAATATGATAGTATCTCCAATACATGACCTGTACATGCCTGGGATTTCAATAGATTAGCCAAAATATAATTGTACCTTGCTTTGGATCCACCAATTACATTTCAACATCTGTTAAATGGCGAGTGTTGACACTGTAGGAACTGAGGTTACAACAGGTTTTTTCTTCCCTTTTACTCCTTAGGCTTTTCACTTTTTTGTCATGACCTACCATTTGGTATTCCATATGGGTATTTTCTGAACTCCTATAGAGCTGCCAACATCATGTAATGCACTTGTCTTGTAGAATTCTTTCAGTTATGCTGACAGCACCAAGTATTAGCCTCATATTTCATAACAGTAAAGACCAGGAAACAAATGCTCAGGGAGGTCTGGCCTGGATAGTGGTAAAGAGCTCGAAAAAGCATGTCCCATGGATCAACCATTTGTCAATGTTACCTGGGTGGCCTTTCCAATGCAACCCAACCAAACTTCCCTTTACGGAAGTCAGACAACACACGGAATGCTGCTTGATTGATATCTCCATTAAACAATTGAAGTGCTATCTTCTCAACAAATCTGAAATCCAGGAAATGTATGCGGCAGATCAATACAGATATCAAGATAAAAATTTGGGTCACGATATAGGTACTTACATTTTACCACAGAGACCATCCACATCAATTTTGTAACGGTTGTAAAGAGCTTTTGGACCTGCTAGAATGAAGAAACTGCATTTAGTACAAGATATGTTAATGTAGGAACCGAAGAGTCAAAACTTGTTCTTATCTTTTTCAGAAAACTTGAGTTCTCTGAAATATTATGTATTTTTGTATTTAAACAGTATGTTATTTTGGTCATTTTACAGGTTTATGGTAATCGGGCCTAAGAGGTTCTTTTGTCTAATCATATTTAAAATTTCAGCCATTAGTTATGAAGCTTAGAAGTTATTTTCTTTCTGTCATAAGTATGACAATGATAACTGTAATTTCTGTTTCCCTTCTGCTAGGATTGGTAACTCTACAGTTGCGAATGACATTTCAGTAAACCTTTTACAATTATATCTTTGTAAGTGATTCCTATAAACCTTAGAGTAATCCTAGGTATCCTGAGTGACTCTGGGTTTGTTCTCTCTTCTTTCTCTTTTATTTTCTCTTTAACTCTGTAAACAGTTATTACAGCCATCAACATATCAGGTGCTTTTTTCCAAGAAAAGAGTTCGATTAACATTCCTAACAGATTCAGTTAATTCAGCAAAAACATTGGAATTTTCTTGTTTCCAATTCATACAATAATACTTTTCTTCTTTGTTTTATCGATAATGTCAAAATTTCTTCCATCAAGGTTTAATATTTTCAGTAAATACTGAATTAAATAATATTTTGAGTAACTGTTTTAAATCAGTAATTCTAACCAATGAAAGAATTCCAATACATGCTTGTACAGTGAGTCACTTATCCACCACTTTCCAAATTCTTCATTTTCCTCCAACCTAGAACAGCAATGGGAAGGAAAAAGTAATTTTTTTTTACTGATAATTTGGAAGAAGTGGTTTCAAATAGATTATTTTTTATATCATTATAAATATGAACAGGAATTCAATCCCCCAGGTGTGCTTTTCTTTATAAGTAACTGTTAAAAAATTATATTGAAAATGTCAAACTATTAGCTTGCAACTCTCCCCCCCCCGCTTCCCAAATAAGCAGATTCCAAAACATCTAATTTCTTCTCTGCCCCTTGCTTTTACAAGCCCGTCTGTCAAACTGTTATACTGAGGTATCCAGTTGAAGCTAGTTCTTAGCTCCCTCTCTGATCTCTTTGTGGCGCCAAGTGCCATTCAGATTGTGCTGTAGACACCAAATAACAACCTTTAATCCACCTCAATGATGATATTTCTACAGTTTAAAGGTTTTGCTCTTCCTAGTCTCAACAGAGCTGCTGTTAATTCTGCTCTTGTTGAGTCCCCAATCCCAATTGGCCCTGAAAACATAGCAACAATGTGTCCATCACTATTTTTTATCACACCTGACTCCTGAAATCCCAGGGTTGTGTAAACTACAACCATTATAGTTCAGCTTAAAGTAGAATGGAGGTGGAGGGTACTGTTCAGCAATGAAATATGACTTGACAAAAGTGGAATCAACCACTGTCTTCCAATTTCAGCTGAAATCATTAAAAGAGAAAGGAGTAAATACGTCCAACATCTTACCCAATGTGCTACCTTAACTGTAATATTATCAACAATTTCCTCAATACCCATTTCCTTATCCCTAATAGTCATGCATTTCTTCCAGGTTACTTTCTACCTGGCATAGAGTTGTTTGATTCTTACAAAGCTGCTGCTAGTTATAGAGCTTACGATACCAATACTGGACCAAAATGGCCCATGCATTCATTCAGAACCATAGAACCCCTATGATACAACGTGAGTCTTGCAAAGGGCTTCAAATCAATATACGTCTTCTAAATCTTCCAGGGAATTTGAAGCAACCAGAAAATGAGTTTAAAAGTCAAGAAGAAACATACCTATTGTTGGAAGCCTGGTCAACATCTGTACAAGGATTGCAGCCACATCAACGACATCATATGATCTCTCTCCAATGTCATCACAAATTGCCAGCTTTATTGCAGCTGTCTGGTCACTAATCCGCATTGGGATTATACCAGGAGAGTCCAGCAACTCCAAATCTTTCCCAAAACGAACCCATCTTTCCATGGAGAAAAAGGATGTAATGAATAGATAGAACATCTTTACAATAACAAAATTTCTTGTTCCACTTGACTCCCACATGCACTTCCAATGATACACAGCCCTTTAAATTGGAAGTTTTCAAATAAATGGAACAAATTGTGAATTATGCTTGTTCTTGTGTTGCTGATCAAAAACAAAAAAAGAAAAATTAAGTTGAGACTACTACTACTACTACTACTACTACTACTACTACACTACTACTATGTCCGTCTGAAATTTAACAGATAAAAATTACATACTTTAGTTCTCTTGTGACACCTGGCCTGGGAGCTGCTGGACACATTCGTCGTTTTAGCAAACGGTTAATTAAAGATGATTTACCCACATTTGGATATCCAACTATTCCAGCACGAACCTGTCACATAAGCAAAGTGTTCTCAACATAACATATGACCATGATTTCTAAACCCATGAGATGTCACCAGTTTTGAAACTGCATCAGAAATCATCATAGTCACAAAGAAGTTATGGTTCATATTTGATAGAAAGCAGGCTGAAGGTAGAGATATTAGTATTGTAAGGGAGATCAATGGCCCAAGCTTGAATGGAAAATATACTGCAAAAATAGTAATAGCTGTTCTATAGAGAAGAATTGATATCGGCAAGCTTACTAATTCAATAATTTGAAATGCAATTGCTTTCAACACTACGAATTCTTAGAGATATTACTACCTACAAGACTTTATATCAAAAGTGAACCCCTATAATTGGACCATTCCACCCTCAAATACCTATCTCAGATGAGACATATTTCATCATTCACTAAATAAGACACCTATGCAAGAACAAGACTTATATCTCCAATGACATTACCAGATTCAAAACCCATGTTCTTACCAGTTTCAATCACTTAACAAAGTAATTACATTTGCACATAAAATATTAATGGAGCAGGTAAGTATATAAATATTCTGAATAAATGAAAGCCCTTGTCTCAAAAGACAACAACAGAGCCATTAAAATAGTATTATCCAATAAAAATTCTTAAAACCTCACCGCACGAGGAAGTAGTCCTTTGGCTCTACGTTTGATATTCACCCCACTAGCTAGTGACTTTGCAAGCCTCCCTAGCTTCATGGTGCCCTGCATTTCCAAACAAGAATTATCATATTATATTGTGCCATGTAAATAAAACAATCAAAAGAAAAATGACAAAGAGTTTCATCTACATACCATTCCTAGTTGCCCATTGGAGAAAACAACCTTTACTCCTTGTTGTGCAAAATAAGTAGCCCATGCATTTCTGTCTGCAGTAGAAATCATGTCTTCCCTATTCAGAACTAGAATCTTCTTCCTGTTGCCAAGCCAGGAATCCATCTGCCCAACAAAGATTCAGTAAAAGAAACAAAGGAGTGGACTTGAGATCACAACTATATTTCTAACTTGTAGGCCCTGAATAGTCAACTCAAAATTAACCAATATCCACATAAATGAAATAGAGAACCCCACCTGTGGATGAGTTGTGGACATAGGAATTCTTGCATCCCTCACCTCTATCACAACATCCATTAACTTGAGCTGTTCTTTAAGTTTCTTTTCTGTTTTAGCAATATGGCCAGGATACCACTGCCAAAATTAGATGTCAAAGCCCATGGCATCTTAAAGTAGGCACCACCAGCTCTAAATTAAATGATGATTATATTATGCTAGCATCTCAAAGATCAATTATGCAAGATTACGATTAGCGCCTTGTTTC
Organism: Nelumbo nucifera; assembly: GCF_055504915.1. Classification (NCBI taxonomy): domain Eukaryota; kingdom Viridiplantae; phylum Streptophyta; class Magnoliopsida; order Proteales; family Nelumbonaceae; genus Nelumbo; species Nelumbo nucifera. The sequence continues at coordinate 53,107,873 of NC_142653.1, forward strand.
TACCTGAACAGGACGCAAAGGCTTTGTCCAATGGTAAAGCTCAGCATCCAAATCAATCCAATCACTTTCTCCCTGGTAGCCTTCAAATGTATTGCTAGAATTGGCATTTTTGTCATGGTACCATCCCGGAACCTTTCCATCCACAATCTGCAATATTTTCTTTCAACTTTATGTTCCTCATGTCAACTGAGAAAATGAGTCTGTGTGTGTGTATGTGAAAGTAAAGAAAAGATTGAATTTAAATATGAGAAAAAGACAAGATGATAAGATGTACTGCCATTCAATAAAAAGGGTTCCATGTTTCTTATCTATGGTATAATTAAAAGGTGTATATTCTATTTCTATATCATCTCATGTCTCAAAGATAACACTATTCCACTCACTATAACAATTTCTTAAGATTCAAACTTCTGTGTCGTTCAGTATGGAGGACAAAAAGATCATCCAACTTAATAATAAACTGTGGATAGCTTTCCTTCCTTTTTATCTTATCTTTAAATACCAGAAATCTCTTGCCTTATAAATTCAATTATTACTTTATATGGTTTGCTAACATATTGGGATGGGGGCAGAGGAGGGGAAGATATTATCTCTCTAAACTCTTCACTAAAAATGAATTGATACATTGCCAGGAATCATGCAGTGTTGCTCAAAAATGATTTGACACATTAATGGCATGGTCAAAATGGAGGAGGAAATGGAAAACCAGATTTTCACGTGAGAGAAATAACATATACTGGTTCAATACATCCCTCTATCTCCATATTAAATGGTTGATTGTTAGAACGTACTCCAACACTAGCTGTATAAAAAAGGAGATTTTTTTGTTGGCATATTTTTTACGAATATGCATTCTCACTACAAGTAAGATTTGGTATAAAGACATTTTCTTGATAAATAATGAGATATTATTTTATTGATTGCCATGAAAAAAAGAAAAAGAAAACCGTCCAGGCTAGATAGCAGGACCAATACAAACCAGCCACAAGCTGAACAAACTAACAACATAAAAATTATAACAGTATATTACAACAGAACCCCAGGACCAGGTATTCCCCAAATACTCTCTTGATTTGTTACACCAGATCTCGCCAATCTGTCACCTACAGAATTAGCCAATCTAGGAATCCACCTGAATGAGCAATTCAAGCTGCTTCCCACAACCTTAGCCTCCCTTACGAAAGATCTAAATCTCCAAGGGGATTCTTTCTACCATTGAATTTATCCAAGAAATTACAACTTGGCAATCACCTTCAACAATCATAATTATCCATCTTTGTTGTGCCAAAAATTTTAGACGTTGAATCAGTGACAATACTTCAGCTTTCAAAAATTGCCAAACCCTGCAGCACCTGAGTAGCTTAACAAAATGGACCCCTTGCCATTCCTTACCACCCCTCCCATGCTGGAGCCACCAGGGATGCCTAAATAGCACCCATCAAAATTGAGTTTGAGTCTACCAGCCTCAGGAGGATGCCAACAGATCAACCTTGGTGGTTTTCTAAAAGATTCACAGAGAAAAGCTCCTTTGAGCTAGCATTCCGTGCTCTTCTATCCTCCCTTCCAGACTCCAGTGAAAGAGCTAACATGGGAATAAGGATATTAGCTTCCCAATCATTCATAATGACATATGAAGAAGGCTCCATATAATTCAATTATTACCACATATTTGTAGCATTCCTGAAATGTCACCTCAAGGAGTCTGCTACTGCCATGCAAACTTTTCTTATGAAAACTATAGTCACACCACCTAGCTTAACTAAAAGGCACATGATTTTTGAAAGTGAACATCAAATTCTCTTAGTGTTTAAGATGTGATGTCATACACTAGGGCATTATGGTTCCAATAATGTTATAAAAAAAACAATCATAAAAAGTTTCACCTCGTCTGCTCCAAGCTGTTAACAGCATCAAGAACAAAGGGCATTTTTTTATCAACAACAAAAACTTTATTAAAACAAAGGGCATTCTTCTAGCCCACAAGTCTATAGAAGGCCCTATATTTTGTTCAAGGATAGAATCTACTCCAGTAAGTCCAACTTTTGGACAAGTTATGGACAACTTATATGGGAACCAAAAATTTTCATTTGTCAATATATTAAGTGGCATTTTTTATTTAGTAATTTTCTAAGGGTTTCTTTTTAAACATGTTTGGTTTCCTTGTGTACTCTGTTTTCCAAATTAGTGAAACAACACTGAAGCTCATCTACAACTAAAATACATGGTAATCTCAAACAAACTAAATTCTGTTTCCAGAAGCACTTTCTAAAAACTTGCTCAGCCCATATGGTACATGAATTCTGCCATGGAATTGACACCCTCCAAAATTTTGAACATAGCAATTTCCTGACAAGACATTCAATAAAATTTTTGATCATATTCCGAGAAGAGTTGTGTGGCAGGAATAAATTTGGAACAGGAGGAGCTAGAGTAAGTAGCAGAGTCTTTAGGTTGCCTGATAACTGTTTGTCCTTTGAAATACCTTGGGATGCCACTAGGAGACAATCCAAAAGAAAGCAGGTTTTGGAACCCAGTTGTGGAAATGTGTTCTAAGAGATGGGCTGCCTGGAAGAGAAATTATATTTCAATGGGAGGTAGAATTACACTGATATAGCAAATTTGCCGGTCTATTATTTATGGTGTTTAAAATGCCACGGAGGGAAGTGATGAAGCTAGAAAAGTTTATGAGAGATTTTTTGTGGAAGCCAGGGGAAGGTAGAAAGGATCATTTGATCAAATGGGATGTAGTGTGTAAAAGTAAAGATGAAGGGGGTCTAGGCATAGGAAACTTAAACAAGAAAAATTCCTCTTTATTAGGTAAATGGCTTTGGAGGTGGACTCTAGAGAGGGGAAGATTGTGGCAAGAGGTGATTGGTAGTATCCATGGTTCTGCAGGCAATGGTTGGGATGCTGGGGTATCATCGAGGGCTACTTTGGCGTCTCCTTGGAAATCTATTTGTGGAATGCTTCCTCAGTTCCTATGGAAAATTAGGTATGATGTTTGTTCTAGAGAAAAGGTTCTTTTTGGGAGGACCTTTGGATTGGTAATTCAACCCTTAAAGATTTGTTCCCCTCTTTGTGTTCTCTTTCTTTGTTTAAAAAGGAACCTGTCTTTCACTCTGTTTCCCTCTCTGAGTTGACTGGGTTAAGCTGGAACTTAGGGTTAAGAAGAAATTTAAGGGGCCTTGAATCAGAAAGGGCAACCTCATTGTTACAAAGTCTTGATTCTGTTGTCCTGGATTTTTCTAAATCAGATGGTCAGATTTGGATTCCACACCCCAGAGGTCTTTTCCTCTTGTGACTCCTTCTCTTTCTTGTTTTTAGACCCAAACTCTCTTCCTTGCCCTACTGATGAAATCTGGTCTAAACCTATTCCTCCCAAAGTTGGGAGGAATAGGGTGGTTGAAGGAATCGAAGGCAACTCTAAACTAGTAATAGGGTGGTTGAAGGAATCTGAAACTGTAATTTGGAAATACAAAGAATATATTAAAAGATTTAAGTGGCTGGTCAGAGATATGACAATTTCAGTCCAACGGGAAAGGCAGTCAGCTAACGGGAAGGCTGATTTCTTTGCAAAACAGGGGGTGCATAAGTCTGAATTATTCTAGGCTCAGTTGTAATCTGTTTATATGGCTGGGGCTGCATCTCGCGCCTCTGCTGGATGTACTCTGTAATCATGTAATACTTAATTATGCTCTAATAAAATTTCTATCATTTATCAAAAAAACAATAAATTTTTTTATCAATACCATTCAATCCATTTTCTGACAATTAAATGCCAAAAGAGATTCGTAATGGCCATAAGTCAGGGTTATCGTCCTGGATTTAATAACTTAGAAGATGTAGCCTTTTAAGGAAATTAACCCGAGTTTAAAACTCAAACGAACACAACAGAACTTTGAAACTTCACTATGGCATGGACGATTAAATAGATTATCAAATCCTTGGACGAAGAAATTACAATTTAGCATAACCGAGTGATTTCAGGACTAACGAATCAGTTGTGCATGCATCATCTATTGAACTAGTCAAATTCTCAGGAGAATGATTCAGTCCTATCTTGGTTGAAACCCTGGGACAGTACTGTCTAGTCCCTTGTAAGATTGCACTACTTTGGGATGCTTCGAAATCTGCAAGAAGCAATTCTGTGGATAGGAGATTCCAATCGTTTAGCAATATTGAAACCAAGTAAATTGCTTAAACAAGTTGATTTTCTGGCATTTTCAAAATGGTAAACATAAGACTTGATCGTACATCCTCCCCTGTATACTTTGCCAACGTCAACACAATCAAATAAGGATGAAGAGACCAAATGAAGCAACCTATGCCCATCTGTAACAGATTCTCACAGAATTTAAAAACAACCATAACGAGATAAGTACAACTCAAATGTTCCGTAACTGAAGCATTTCACATACAAACTGACATATTCTGAATTGGAAATGGAGAGTACCTAAATCAAATTTGACTTAGAATTTTGAAATATATTGAAGAAGCAGTTCATCAACGAAAAGTGGAACAAATAGTAATTGAAAGAAGTCTTCTATACTACTGAATATCTTACCTGAATAGAGGGGATGGGTGAAGGAGAAACTGATGCAAGAGCAGTTGCTAACGATTTGCTTCGACTGCGGAGAGGGTGAGGTGAGATTGTTGTAGTGGGGAGCCATAAACCCGATAGTTGAACCGCCATGGCTGCTTGATTGGAGCCTGTGCAGCTGTGCTGTATCCGAACGAGAGATTGGGGGGAGAGAGAGGATAAGGACAACTGACTAGTGTTCGAAAAAAAATAAATAAAAACCAACCTGGAACTGAACCGTTGTTGCCTCCGGGTCGCGGGGTCATCGATTCAACCGTTCGATCCGGAGGCTGAACCGTTTTAGGTCTAATTTATATTTTTATTTCTGTTTTTACTTTTAGGGAAAATCTATGATGTGGGAAGATATGGTATGAAAAGAGTTTTGACAAATCAAAACCCATCCATGAATTTTGATAAATAATACCTTATTTGCTACAATGTTTATGATTCCAGTTTATTGATCATTTGTTTTTCGGATATCATATCTTTTTCATATGATAGTTAAACCCTTTTTTATTGATAAAAAAAGACTAAAATTGAGATTTGAGATTAAAAAAGCACTTTTCTTCAAAAAAAACAAAAACATCAAAGATTATCCCAATCGTACAACCAAGCACAAAGTAATGGTGAACAGTTCAACCACCTAGATCGAAATGATTTTGACAAATGACAAATTTTAGAAGAACAAAAACTAAAAATAGGATTACATGACGATTTGATCGGACAACAATCGAAGTCAATGGTGGGTTACAAACATAACAACTAGCATGAGCCCAAACTACCATAAAACACTAAGGCTCTAATTACTAGTGACCATGGGTTAGACCATGGGCCAGGCTAAGGCTAGCCCAACCTAAAAGCCTAGACATATGGGTCCGACCTCAGCTTCTTTTATTTGGGCCAAGCCTAACTCTTATGCTCAAAACTTCAAATGAGACATATTGGCTAGGGGTGAGCAAATGAGTAAGTTTTCTACCTGGAATCACATGGAACCAATATTGAACTAACCTTATCTAATCTATTATTGAGTAGGGTTTGGTGCCAAATTATTGAACCCCCTCGCCCCCTCCCCCCCCCCCCCCCCACCCCACCCAGGTTGGTTCTAAAGTTTAGGATTTTACCCTACTTGAACAGGCTGGAGAACCGACCTTGGTTGACCTTATTGGAATTAGCCTTGATTGGCCTTGGTGGGACCAACCTTAGAACTGAATTTTTCTTGAAATAAATCTCAAAATAACTTGAGATTGTGAAGATTTGAACCAAAGCACTCATGATTATTGATGAGAGGTGATTTGGCTCGACCTACCAATAGTGGACACATGAATGTGACCTGCTGACTGGACTATGACTAGGCGTTTCCTGCCACATCAGCATTTCCTGTCACCTCGGCAAGGACCGAGGTCCAAGTAGTTCGGGATGGCCCAACCAACTGAAGTGACACGTAGCGGACTTCTAGAAGTATGCCAACTGTCTCTAAGATCTTCGGGATCACGCCACATGACCATAGGTCTTATCCTCATCCCGCCCGGCTCGGATGGACACGATAAGCCTTATCAGCTAGCATGTTATCCACCTCCCGGGGCGGAACGGACTCCTAATGGCGCAGGTCGAGGATGTCAGAGGTGTTTCGTGAGAACCGCAGAAGCTCATCTATATAAGGGCACCAGCCCTTGTAACCCAGGTACGCGCGATTTACTGCTTACTAGCTTTTATACTCTCAAGCTTTCAGCTCGCACATAGTCAAGTGCTAACTTAAGCATTGGAACGACCCCGTCGGGTTAGCCATCCTGGGTTCTCTGATCTTTCCTGTCTTGCAATTCGACTGGCTAGCTAAGCAATCGGCGTCTGAACTGCCATCCAACTCACCCTATTATCAGCTATTGGTGTAGTAAATGAGCAAAAATAGTTTAATTTGTATTAAATAATACATATTTCTAAAACCATAAAATAGTAGTTTTTAAAATATAAACAAAATTTGTTGTAGAGATGTTAAAGGATTTGTGGAATATGATGCTAAAAAACCAAATGAAAATATATTCTTTAAATTAGAAATTCAAGAACATGTTGTTGGTTTCAGTTGTGGAAACCAAAAATACATCTATACTATATATAAAAGTGTGAATGCAATGTGAAACTTTTTTTTGGACTAAAATTACCCTCTACTTCTTTGTTTGAAAAGGGGTATAAAAACCATTTTGTTATATTTTTAATGCCAACTTTAATGGCTACTAAATGCCCATAATTGTGTATTTAGTCAATATCTAATGGTAAGGTTGAAAATGTAACTTCAATTATTACTTCTCACCTCATTTAATCATATTTTATTAAGATTTATACTTAAATTATTAACTCTCAGTTTCTCTTATTAAATTAGATCTGTATCAATATTTTTAATAATATAAACCCATATATTTTAAAACTGGCTAAAAAACAAAGCCATTTTTAATCCAAGTGGTGGTTAAGAAATTCAACCATCCGAATCAAATTGATCAACCTACAAAGTCGTAGTTAGGTAATAAAAATTTCAAAATAAAAATAAATATAGAAACTTACAAAAAATTAGACACATTTATGATATTTTTATTAATTAATTAAAAAACAAGTGTAATAAACAAGAATTATTTTTATTAGTAATGAAAATGAAATACATAATTTAGAACTGATAAAAAATGAAATTATTTTACTATTTGGCAAAGATCAATAGTTAATACTTTGCGTCAAACGTCAAACATGTTAACCTTTAATGTCATAAACAAATAATAAAAGTTAATAAAATATAAAAATACAAAAATAATAAAGAATGCATAAATTTTTCAAAGAAAACATTTATGCACATGTATAATATCATATATTTATCATATTATACAAAAATAAATGTGAAACATTAGAATTATTTTTACATACATAAATACAAAAAAAAGTTATAGAAAAAATGAATACATCTATAATTTTATATTTACACTACTATTAAAAATATGAATAAGATTGAGGAACATTCTTTTCACTAAATACTCATTTTTGAATTTAGTCTCTATTATTTATGAGGTTTAAATTGTAAATTGAACTACTACTTTTCATCCCATTCAATTCTCTCTATTTAAATATTATATTTTTTTATAAATGAACGAAAAAAGAAACATAAAAAAGATTAAATATTACAAAAAGAAGAATCTAACCAAGAAAGTAGAGTTACCAATGATACTTGGAACTTCACAACTCGATCCGATTATCATATATTTGGATGAGGTGTTTATGTAATCCTATTTGAATTTTCAATCTACATCCGATTAATAATAAAATAACAAAAAATAAAAACATATAAAAACAAAAAATAAAAAATACATAAATTTTATAAAAAATTTTGGATACATTATTACTGTCATTATCATCACCTAGAATTACCATGTACAAAACACGTGCACATTTACTATAAGAGTACTATTTTTTTGTGTTTGGTTCAAATCAGCTGATTTTGTTTTTTTTTAGAACTATTTTTGATATATTTTTGAAACTCAAAAATTAAAATCACTTTAAAAAAAACTATCCTAAATGTTCATCATCACCATCATCTAAACCTTGTTGCAAATATGTGGAGTTGGGTACGTGAATTTCTTGTCTTTCTGCTTTGTTTAGTGTCTAATCCATTATTAAATTATATCCTCATCATTTTTTTACCACTTCATCCGATGTCCTTACATAATTCCACTTCTTTTTTTTTTTTTTTTTGCAATAGGAATATGCATTACCACGTATAGCAACCTCATATTACCAGAGACAACATTTTATGGCCAAGAAGGAAAATTGTTTATCGGAATTTGATTGATTTTCAAAGACTAATACATAGATTTTTATGACAATAAATTAGGATACTCAGGTCATATAACATGAAGGCCTTAAGATGTAGAATTTAGATTAATTGGAATCAATGATAAAGTTCTACACCAATAATAAATTCATGGGCCCCATTGTGAAAAATTGGGTCCCATTTATTTTATTAGTAACATGAAACCTTATAATTGGTTTCACAGCCCGTTGAAGCCTGAACAGCCATCTCCTTCAGCTAAACCTTGCTCTAAGATGTATAATAGTTGGACTATAGATGGGCTTATTTACTGCTTTTTTAACTGGTAGAATAATAGGTGACAAATTATTAAAAGAGAGAAAAATATGTAAATTTTCTTATAAAAATTTACATTATGAGAATAAGTTAGATATCAAAAATATAGAAATACAATTTTAATATATTTTGTAATATAAAATATTAGTATACATGTTTTTGTCTTTGATATTGCTTGAAGTAATTCGCTTTTCCTTCATGCCATTTTCTTGGTTTGACTCATCAAAAAAGCATCCAATCGTCTGAGAGCACAACATCCAATCGCACATGAGGAGTATCTCTTGTACATGTATTAAATTCATGGGAAGATGTTCTGAATGTGCGGTTGGATGCCCATGCTTTAAAAATATTCATAGAGCTTTTACTTTCAGGAGATCCCATCACTACTTTCATCAATATGGTCTTGAGTATTATGGAGAGATTCCTGATTATATACATCAGTAACCAATTTCTTACTCCTATTTTGTTTGATAGACAAAAGATCCCAAGTCTCTATTAAAACAAGCTAGTGACCGTATCAACTGAGCCACCTATCAGTTGGTTCCTTTGTAGACTAACATGCTTATTTTATAAGTCTTGTCTTACTAGGGTTAAATCAACACACAAGTCATTGCCCTAGAATAGTTGAACTCTTGAATTTAAATACTTAAGCCTCAGGAAAGAGTTAATTAGAGCTTCAAGGCAGGAAAGAGTTATTAGGGCGCCTAATACAAAGAAACCAATTTGGATATAGGTATATCCAAATTTGGTTCTATTTATTCAAATTCAAATCGGATCTTATCCATCAGTTTCAAATTTAATTTAGATTACAATAAGATATTGAAATGTTATATACATCATTAATAAAATTAACAAAAAATAACTTTGATATTGTATTTCATGAACAAAATGAATTGAAATCAAATCAGATTATCAAATTAGATAGGTGTGGATCTATTGATAAAAAATAAACAGATGAAATTCCAGCCATCCTAATGGGATTAAATCCAAATTTGAATTTTTTGATACTTGATTCGAATTTGAATTTGGACAAACATACCATTTGCAGCCCTAGGAAGAGCGAGTGATTGTAGATATGCTAAACTTCATCCGTCCCCTTTTTTTTTCTTTCTTCAGAAGGAGGCCTTGCCCCTTTCACTTTTTGTTTTTGTTAAAGTTCCCCTTTCATTTTAGAAAGCTTTCTTATTTTTATGATTTCTTTTCTTTTCTTTTTCTTTTTTTGAATAGAGACATCAACTTCTCCTTCATTTTGAGTTTCTTTTTTTCTTTTTTCCATTTCATTTTGTGGGATGGGAATAAGGATTTCCATTACTTCAACTTCATTTCTAAGGTTTTTTTTTTCTCTACGGGGACATTCTTTTTTGGATTTTGAGAGAGGGAAAAGTTGGTCAATAGGATTTTGGTTCCCATTCACCAAGAATACCATGTTCTTTTTTCAGATTAATGTGGAGACCAGGGAAAGTTTATTTTCCTAGGTATCACTTAACTGGGTAAACCCATCTCCTAGGTGGGTAAATAACTTTCCCACTTGGGGGAAAAGATTCCAACACTTAAATGGGACAAAAACACCCCATTTAATAATGAATTTTTATGACTAAAATGGTCATTTTCTTTTTTACTTGGGAAATAAAAGAACTTACCCAGGTAACTACATTTACCCGGGTAAGTAACTTACCGAAAAGCGAACAGGGCCTAAGTTTTAACCTTCTTTTTGGGGGAACAAAAACAGAGGTTCCTACGTCCTACCCTTCTCTACAAATGGAAGCTGAGTGAGCACAACCCAAGCTTGGAAAACCTAAATCTGAAATTTTACACCAACGGGACTCAAGTTTTCAGACCTTGAGCTGGACCTCACCTCAAATCTCAGGATGGTCCTATCCCAACCCTAGCCTAGCCTGAGCCCTACCTAACATACATCATATAAATTAGGACCAATAAGCCTGCGTGATCAATCCAAACCTGGCATAGGCATCAACCCAATTCAAAATTACTTGTTATTCTACTGTCCAAAGGAAAACATTGAGTGCTCTGAGAAAATGAGTAGTGTGGATTAATCTTCTGAGCCCCACTAACTACTACACACTTTTGTAAGTGTTTAGGACTGCAGTGTGGATGGTATAGATGTGTAGTGAGAAAAAAAATCTTGGTCATATATTGCAGAACTTTATAAAATGTTTGAATATATCGTGATTATTGTGATATGAACTGATCCTCAATATTAAGTGTACATGAGAAATTGTGAGATAGGACGGACCAATCCTCAGTATTATGTGGATCAATCCATACTACAATCTTAAAAAGCATCAAAACACCCACTAAATTACTTAGCTCTAATCATCTATGGATCCCTCCTGATGTAGAACAAGCTAAGATCTAGTGACTAGTCCTTAGAGAATGTTGACTGGTCTTCTTTGATCAGAATCATAGTTTTCAAGATACCAAGGTGAGGCTAGGCGACAGGGGGGCACCTTGTTGCCTAGTCACCTAGGCGATGGATTTTTTTTCAAGTAAAAATATGTATCCTAGGGTAGCTCCCTAGTTTCATAATCATATTTCTTTAATAAATATCCATAATTTTCATAAGTATAAACTTCATGTTAAAGTATAGAAAATCAACATATCCCAACATATTCATGAGAAGAAAAAGAAGAAAGAAAAGAAAATTCAAAAAATATAGGGGCTGAACCCCTATTTCTGTTATAGGAAAAGAAGAAAATAAAAGAAAAGGTGGAAGAAGAAGAAGAAGAAGAAGAAGAAGAAGAAAAGGAAGAAGAAGAAATTAGTATATAAGCACACAAAATTAGTAAAGAAAACAAAAGAAAATGTGTTGCTTGGAATAACATTTTATATTATTCCTTATTGGTTCAGGACCTTCAGGTTTTGAAGTGTTTGAAGGTTCAATACAGCATTTAGCTATGTTTGTATTGATTAAACCTTAACAAATAAGAAAATAGTAAAAAAAATTAGTATATGAACACACAAAATGAATATTTTAGTTTAAAAATGTCTTTTATAATTATAAACTCAAAAAATTATGAATATAAAGTTTTTTATAACACGTAGAAAACTACTTGGTGATTAGGCAAGGCGGCCTCCAAGGGCGCTTTGTCGCCTAGATCAGTGTTTTAAAAGCGCAAGGCACAAAAAAGGCGCAGGGGTCAATTTGCGCCTTAGGCACAAGGTGCAAGGCGAGGCGCACGCCTTTTTGAAGCAAAGCGCAAAACTACAAAAAAAATGCTAAAAAATAAAAAACAAAAAAATATTAAACATAATATTAATAAAAAATATAAACTTAAGTTTTAAAATAATGTTTTAAGAAACCTATTATCTAAAATTAAAATACATAAACATAAGATCTAAAGCATATTCAAATGAGAATTTTAAAATAAAATCAAACATATAAAACATTTTTTTTATCAATAACCACATATTTCATTAAATGGAATTAAAATTACAAAGAAAAGGAGCTAAGGTATCTTAACTCACTAGAAGAAGGGAATGCACCCAAATTGATAAAAACAACGATTACAACTAAGTCCAAAACCCATAAACCCTATAAACCCCTTGCCTAGCTAATCCATTAGCAAAGGAGTTGGCATTTCTCTTTACCCAAGTACACTGAGCTTCTATATCCTTGATCAGCCATTTGAACTCTCTCTTTCATTACTGTAGCTCCACATCTTAGAGGTGTCTTCTTTTAACCAGTCCACTACAATCACAGAATCTCCCTCTATAATTAATTTCTTGACATTAAGGTCTTTGGCCCTTTGTACCCCTTCCAAAGTTACTAACACCTTAGCCCTCAAAGAGTCTCCCACTCCAATTGGGCCAGAGAACATAGCTATTACATAACCTTTTTGATCTCTTAGTACCCCCCCCCCCCAATACCCAAAAGCCCTGGATTCCCCATGCTACTGCCATCAAAATTTAGTTTGATAAAACCAGGAGCTGGAGGGTTCCAAGCATGTAAAACCTCTAATTTCTTTTTTCACTCAATTGCATTACTTCACATAGCTAATGTAATGGAAAACATATTACATTCCTGATTCTACGAGCCGCCTCTGTGCCACACCCTTGAGACAAGCCCAAACAAGTCTACATTAGGTCTTAAATTCTTAGTTTTCACACAAAAAGTAACGATTTTATAGTTTTAATTGCTCTTTAAGAAGACATTTTATTAGGATGAATGAATGAACAACATTACCAAATTAGGATGAATGAATGATTTTCCACAGTTTTCTTGTTCTCTAGCTCTAAGCAAATTTCTAGAAACACCTGCACATCTAGCAAGTGTCCATCTTGAAATATCCAACCTCAAACAACCTGATCACATTGGATAGTAAGTATTACTTTGTCAACTATATGGAACTTGAATTCAACCTTCTGACCTTCATTAAGAAGTCCCATTGGAGTTTCCCATGTTTTTCACTATAGTTACCCCAGGGGTTCACCAAAAAGAACTTCTATGCAAGAAAACAACCAGAATGAACAGTAAGTAATCGTTGCATTCACATGTTGTCTCGCTTAAAAATCCAATTTCTTGCTTCTTTAATGAGTAAAAGAAGAAATGAATCAGGAGTAATGTTTAATCAAGTAGACCACATCTACAAATAGGAAATTTCCTACATCAGGCCTATCAAATAAACAGCATATGCCACATGTAGGTCTTTGCCTAGTGATGCTGTTAAAAAATCTCCCCAAGGGTGGTTTTAGATTCTCCATTGTTTTGGTGTGAATTGTATCATCAGATTGACCCTACTCATGAAATGTTGTTTCTCAAAAACTGTACTCTGAAACTATCTTTGAACTCTCAGTCCACCACTGATGAACCATAAGCCATTCAATGAAATATAATATAATACGCAAAAACATCATTAATAACACAAAGAGTAGTTTTGAGCCTCCAATCTTTCTTGGAAATTTGTACAAGTGCCTCAGAATGTAGAGCACTGTACTACAAATACAAGGTATGTAAAGTCTTGCAATTATTTCCCATATATGCCTCCCATGGCATTTGATTGTCAATCAGAATTTGGTTAGATATTCAACAGATGCTCCTTCTGGAATAAAAAAATAAGGCACAATGAAAATAATGTACAGCCATCTTCTCCGATAATCCATTCATAAAATAAAGGTAACCATGTTATGACTCTAAGAACTTCTGAACGAACATTACCCTGAAGGCCCTACATGAAATGTCCACAAGATCAAGCACAACTGTCAATATTCTTTATATAGCATTCTTTCTTCCCACTTTTGTGGAACTACCTTCCATGAGACCATTTGTCAGCAGAATCTCTAAATCTTGCTGGTTTTCAACGATATATAAGCAGTAACTTCATAACAATTGCAATTCCCAAATCATTCACTTAGAATTCTTTATATGAGCTTTGTCAATTCCTTCACAAAGAGTTGAGTTTTGATGAAGATCCTAACCCAAGGCTGAGAGAAAGGAAGCAACAGTCATGTTCTTGTCTAGGGCTCTACAGATTTTTTTTTTTTCTTCTCCGATAATCCATTCATAAAATAAAGGTAACCATGTTATGACTCTAAGAACTTCTGAACGAACATTACCCTGAAGGCCCTACATGAAATGTCCACAAGATCAAGCACAACTGTCAATATTCTTTATATAGCATTCTTTCTTCCCACTTTTGTGGAACTACCTTCCATGAGACCATTTATCAGCAGAATCTCTAAATCTTGCTGGTTTTCAACGATATATAAGCAGTAACTTCATAACAATTGCAATTCCCAAATCATTCACTTAGAATTCTTTATATGAGCTTTGTCAATTCCTTCACAAAGAGTTGAGTTTTGATGAAGATCCTAACCCAAGACTGAGAACTTATTGGTTGTCAATCATGTTCCAAGGGCTTTTGTCTATGGTATAAGATAATGCGCAGTAATAGAACTACACAGTCAACTACAACAATCAGGTCATTAAAAAAAAATGCAAAAGTAATAAGGTTGTAAGTACCTATAGTTGAATAAACAAGAGCCAATAAGTCTATTAAACCTAATAAACAAAGCTAAGATCAAGAACAAGAACCATCCCAGGAAAGATGCTCTGCAATACAACTCCCTTCTTTTACATCTCTAGCTAAGTGGCCTAGTAGTTAGTTCTAAAGAGTTTGGAAATCTATTAACTGAATCATGCAGTCACTCTAGATGTTAACTCCTAGCCTCTTTAACATGATAATAGAACCCAAGGCCTCTTGTACCAAACTCTTGGAGTTAACATCTAGAGTGACTGCATGATTCAGTTGGGATCATTGCCCTTGGCATGGGATTCAGTAATCCAATATCAAAGATTAAATTTTCCTACATACCACTTTCATGGACACTCTTGGCATAAGCCCCTAAACTATGAAGGAAATCTTATTAGAAAAATCTCACCTTTCTTGCATTTTAAGCCATGCCACTTTCATGGAATCTCTAGATTGAGTGTGTCCTACTAAAGAGATTCACTTTTCTGATATTTTCATCCATGCCATTTTCATGTTCTCCTTTGACTCAATACTGAAGTTGTGTTTCAGTTGTGGTGGAACTGGAAATTGGCAGTGGAAAAGGATTTTGTTAAAACTACTCCATTGTAACAACTCACAGGAAAAAAAAAACGAGGCTGAAAATGTGGACAAAAGTGCAAATCTAGCCATGTTTTCCATTGATTCACTGGGAAATAAAATGCCTGGGGATAGTCATTCTCATCATCCATCAAAACAGAGAACCAATTAAAGAAATATCAACACCTTAATATTATAGGGAATATACTAATTCCTAATACCTAGATAGCATTTCTCAATATCCTAATCTGCCAAATTGGATCAAGAGTGTACATTTTGACAATGAAAAGCACATAAGCAATACCTTTGGCTAGATAAGGAAAAATAAGTGGCTAGAAAGATAGGTGACCCAAACAATGTGGATTTTAATTCTAGCTAGTGAGTGCAGTGGCCCAACCTTTAGACATGTCAAATTAGGAAAATAGAAGTTAATTATTAAATAAAATATTCAGGATATATCTCAATGTTTTGAAAACTGGAAATGACCAACTAGATGAATGGGTTTCTATTATAACAAGATTCCTTACTGAGTTACCAAAACCCGGGAAAAAATTGCAGTCTGTTCAGGTTGATCTGAGAAAACTGGGAATCAGGGCCCTTTCCAAATGCCCAGTCCAATTTTTTAAACATTGAGTTTGCTTACTTCTATAAACCCTTTCATATCTTTTGCTTTCATCTTTTATATTCATCATGGATATATGAAGTAAATTGTCCTTGAAGGGGAAAAAAGCAGTTACCTTTATGAGCACCGCAATTACCACAAAGCCAGAATGTTCAGAAAAAGCAAGTATCATCAATCATAAAGAATGAAAAAACAGTCATTCCTTTCTTCATCACTCAATTGAATATACTACAATTTTAAAATGTGAAAAGGCTTGGCGAATCACAAAGATGATCATATTTTACCTTGGAATACATTTATTAAATCAGTAATCTCATGCTTGTACCTGGTCACAAACTTATCTCGAAACTTCATATCATTCATTACTAATACAGTTCCAAGGGAAACATTATTCTTCATGAATCCCTTTGAGAGCAGAACCTGAATAACTGATATTCTTGGAACAATCCTATTTTCCAAACTAAGACTAAATATTACTGGATTTCTGGAGAGAACTGAGGGCTTCAGGTTCAATTTGTTCATGAAGAAATCCAACTTAGTCCTGATGTTCTCCTCCGAGATAGATATGCAATTAGGGCCCTTTCTGAACAAGCAAAATATCTCATCATCTGACCAACCAAAACTCTTGTAAACTCGAAGTTTAGCATCCCATGTAGCTGTGCTCATCCCCGATTTTATACCTAGGGCTTTAATAAACATTGTGCTTGAGGGATCAAAGCCCATTTCACATATCTTCTTCACAAACTCGCTAAATCGGTCGTTGTTCTGAGTTAGTCTACCAGGATACAACATGATAAATTTCGAGATATTGGACTCAGGCACACCATGATTCAGCAAGATTTCGACTTTAGGTGCCAACATTGTCTGGGCATTAAATTGGAGAATCCAGGAGGCACAGTTGCGGTAAATGGCTAAGACGACGTTATTGTCTGTGTGAAGTAAAGTCTTGAGAAAATTCCAAGAAGGGATGATTTGCTTCTCTAAGCTCCTGGTGAGAATGGCAGGGTCTGAAGAGATGAACTTAGTAAGGTTGGGCCCTGATATTCCAAACTGTCTGAAAAATTGAACTTTAGGCTCAAATGATTTTACTGGGTCGGCTAAAAGTAGTAATGGACGCTTTGTTATGACTTTTTCGATCTGGGTTTTGCTGAATCCGTGGTTCTCAAAGAATTTGAGCACAGAATTTGGTTTCTTCTTGTCTTCCAAATGGACCTTCTTTGCAATAGAAAGGGCTCTCTCTGATGAGAGCCCACAAAAGTTTACTAGGTAAGAAACTGTAAAAGAAGACTCCTTTTCTGAATTTGAAATGTGAGAGATGGATTTGAGAAATGGATTATGAAGATATCTGAGAGCTGGTGTTGAGTCCCTTCTCCTAGCAATAAGTAATCTTTTACCTAAAAAACCAAACATTGTATGAGATTGAAAGAAGATGCTCTTAGAGAACTTACAGTTTCATGGAGTTGGCGTCCGGGAGGATTTTGATGGAAAACACTTTCTGAATTCAAATGGGTCTTCGTTCTACCATGGGAACCCTAACATCAGTTAACAATTAAAATTAAAAACCGAACCGCGCACATTTCTAAATAAAGGATAAAACATAAAAAACCTCGCTCTGTTCTCAAGAATTGTAGTGAAAATTGCATTTTAGTAACTTGTAGTTTGGGTGAGTCTCACTTTGTTCTACGAACTTCAAAACATGTCAATCCTGACCTTCTAAAATTGTCATGCCAATTCAAGCCGTCAGTTATATGTACTGTTTGACATAATGTGCAATTTAAATGTGGGCAAATTCTTTAATTGATTAAGTATATCCTTACTGTTTTCAATGTTATCTAATGCTATTCCAACTGTTTGTGATAATTTACTAGCTCTATCTTTAACGTTAGTATCACATGTAACATATAATTTTTTTAAAACCTAATTTTACCCTTCATCCCTCTCCCTTCCTTTTTCTTCTCATTCTTTTTAACCGTCTTCTTCAAGAGAGCCATTGGCACCTCTGCCAATCTACCAATGAAATCCCAAAAGCTCCACTCTGTGGTGAAGAGAAAATATGTCTTTACGACAAAAAGAATTATCCCTCTTTTCATTGGTTCTCTTTGAGACAACTACCTACAGAGATAGATCCACTTTGTAGGGTTCAAGCATGGATGTGGAGGGGTCAACAGTGATGAAATAGGGGTGAGAGGGAAAAGACGGTGATGAAACAGTTTCCTACTTTGATATCTTGTAAATAAAGAAGATGACTGCAACCAAGTAGATTTATCATGTAAAAATAAACAAAAAAATACCCATCAATAACTGGAGTCCTGAGGACGACTATAACTAGGTGGAGTTTTGTTGTCGAAGAAAGAAGAATGGAAGTATATAATTTATACAGGCAGAAGCTTTAGTAGTGACAGATCTAAATCTCTCTCAGATCTAAGATGGAATTTATACATGGGAGGTGGAGAGGGAGAACGAAGAGGGGAAGGGGGTGGAGGAAGAAGATCATCGCTGCTGCTGGAAGTTGCAGCAGTAGCGGTGATTTTCATCGATAGGAGAGAGAGAGAGAGAGAGAAGAAGAAGAAGAAGAAGAAGAAGAAGAAATTTGTCAATGGCGGGAGGAGACATCAACAATCTTCCGAAAAACGATGCCAACTACACAACCTGAACCCCACTCTAGTTTTTGGAGAGAGCATCTCTAGTCCATCCATAGAGGAAATCAACTATTCATGGATGGTTATAGTATATGTGGCTTCAGACTTATCAACATTGCAAATGCATGGCTTTAATGTTTTCTAAGCATGTAATTGGCCTTAGAAAGATGATGAGCTCCCTACAGAGACAACTCCACTCTGTAGGGTTCAAGCATGGATGTGGAGGGGTTGGCAGTGATGAAACAAGGGCAAGAGGGAGAGAGAATGAAGGGGACGGAGAGACAGAGAGAGAGAATGAAGGGGGGACAGAGAGAGAGAGAGAGAGAGAGAGGTTGGATATGGAGGGATCCGCTATTGTTGCAACAACAGTGATGAAACAAATACAAGAGGGAGAGAGAATGAAGGGGAGGGAGAGAGAAAGAGAGAGTGGCCAAACGTGGAGGGGTCCACCACCGCCACTACAACTTGCAATAGCGGCGGTGATAAAACAAGGGCGAGAGAGAGAGAGAGAGAGAGAGAGAGAGAGAGAGAGGCTAGTGTTGTTTTGTATATGTCCAAAGTACCACCATACCTGCCCATCTCATCTCAGATGAAGGAACCCAGATCTGGACCTGGACAGCGAAGACAAACTGAGGAAAAATAAGAACCAGAGGAGCTTTCAATTTGACCTAAGGGCTAAACGGGCATTTCAGCCATTCCGTTAAATTTTAATGATAATGATAATTTTCTGAAATAGTAAGAGTAGCATTAGACAATAGTCAAACAGTAGGGGTATACTTAGTCAATTAACTAAATCATAAGAGTAGTTTAAGAAATTTCCCTTTAAATATTTACAAAATGGTAAAATTACCCTTTATAAGATTTTTGAGACCATTTTATTCTTGTCTTTTAAATGTTAAAAGTTAGGGTTCATTCCTCTTCTTCCAATAAGGAAGAAGGGTTCTTCACTATTGAACGAACGAAGGATTCTTCAGTACTGAACGAACAAAGAGGACGAATAGCTATTATCGATTCTTGAAAGCATTAGGTTCTAAGGTTATGAGGATTCCCTTCATATCTTTCATACTCTTTCCCTAACCTGTTATAGGTTGTGTACCTGTTGTTTCCCTTCTTGCATCAATATGGTTTTTTTAATCATTTTCATTGTAATGTCTTTCATTCATTTGTATCATTTATTATTTAGCTTTTTTACTTCAGTTAGAATGGTTTGCAATGAATATTCACATGGTGTGTAGGGATGTCTTCTTAGTCCACATGTGACAATTAACATATTAGGCACCTTAAATACAAGCCAAATTATTGTAAATGTGGAGAGAGAGTTGTGATCCGTGTACCAAAAATATTCTTTAATCCGAATAGGATATTTTATAACTACCCGATTAATTTCGTAAGCAATTTAATTAATTCACATTGTATTTGATTGTATTCAAGGCAACATACCCTAGGCCATGCAATTTTTTTATGGACATTTCCCACAATCTAATCTTATAAAGGCAACTCAATGATTCATCTAAATAACTATATTGGAGAGCTTCAGAAATTTGGTAGTTGATCAGGATTTTTGTTTGAAGGCCTTGGAGTCTTCCTACAAGTAGTTATTGAATGGTTGAAGAACAGTAGGGCTTTAATCATTGAGTTCATTATTGTGTTCTTTGGCATATACATGTACAAGAACAAGAGTATAGGATTATGTACTTTTTACTTGTTTTTCAACATGTCAAGAGTTTAGGCACCAACCTCTTATGAGTCAAGTCAATCATCTCTTATATTAGCCAACAACAATTCAGTATAATGAACGAACTGATATTGTGAATTTCAACATTAATGGTTATAGGGAGTACCACACAAATGTCAAAACATGAAGCTCTCACCAATCAATCCATGAACTTCATCATGAAAACTCCACAGACATATCCATTGCTAAAATTATGATAGCTAACTTATAATCCACAAAGGAGTTTCACATATAAGTTGGTTGTCAACCCAATGCTAATCACAAACTACAAGTTGGCTAATTTAATTACAAACAAATAACTTGTTATCACACAAATGGTGTATTTTTGGGTATTGCTTCTTCATACAAACACCATTAATGGATAATAAGGAGAATGCATAGGTTGTACTGGGTCAACAATAATTCCTTATCCTTCCAAACGTCCATATTGCTAAGATAAATCCATATGTTAGATATATAGAACATGATTCAATTAATAATAAATTACTTAAATAGTATACAAAGTTTAGTACTCCCTGATTTCACCATGCAAGAATGCCTCGATATCCTTTAAGTCCTTTTATGACACCATAATTTTCCATTTGAAAGTTGCCCAAATCAATGGACCAACAGGTATCTATGCCAACAA
Organism: Nelumbo nucifera; assembly: GCF_055504915.1. Classification (NCBI taxonomy): domain Eukaryota; kingdom Viridiplantae; phylum Streptophyta; class Magnoliopsida; order Proteales; family Nelumbonaceae; genus Nelumbo; species Nelumbo nucifera. The sequence goes on from NC_142653.1 coordinate 53,128,759, forward strand.
GGTTAATGATAAGTAGCTTACCCCTTTGAATAAAAATAAATTAACAATAATTCATTACATCACCTGTTGAGGTGTGACCACATGTAGCACCAAAGGCTATTGCAAATTCGTCCTTGGGAACCTATTAATGATGCTTAGGTGTCATGGAACTAGTCGATGAGGCATCATGTGGCGCTCGACTGGGTTGAGTAAGCCTATGAATGCAAGCAATAACACATAAAAGGCAACAAGAAGACACATAAATTAATCAAAAGGTACTTTGTATTGCATTAAATGTTGGCAAGCAAAAGCACACAAGTTTGTGTCGAGGGGACCTCGTACTTAATCTTTACATGGTATTGGCACCACTCAACTACTTACCTCCCCTCAAAGAGTAAGTTAAGATTTTGTGTGAGTGACAAAAAGAAACATCAAAATGGTGAAAAATCATACTAAGTATTTACAATAATACCATTGGCATTCCCCCCCCCCCCCCATACAAAATACATAGATAGCTCACCCATGACACTTAATGACACTCTAGAGGCATGCTGAGGGCACGATGGATGGTGCATGTTGGTGTAGTGAAGGAGTCACTTGTAGTAGTCTCCCCCACTCAATTTGATCTACGTCCTTAGAGATCGGCTTCGACTAGTCCCTTGGAGTTGTTAGAATAAAAAGAGGATTCTTCAACTCTTCCACAAACATACTGTAGTCCAAGGCCTAGGTATGTACTTCGGTGGTATGGTTGAAGTGGCTTGTTGGGTTTGGGAATCCTATGTCTAAGTCCTTTCCTAGTGGCCTCAAGGTATGACAGTGGATGGTTCAAGTTGGTTGTAGGGAAGGTTCGGGCCAGGTCAAGGTTAAAATGATGTTTTGGATTGTTGGGAAGTTAGTTCCCATGAATTTCTTCCCAAGGGTGACTACTCACAGGGTTACTCGTGGTTTGGCTTGAGGAATAGTGTGAAAGTGATCCCTAAATGGCTTGGGTGGCACTCACTCTCCCTAATAGTTTTGGTAGTAGGTATGGTTGAAGTTGGAGATGACCTTGGGTCTTTTGCTTTGCTTGATGGTTGATAGTGGGCACAAACGCTGCTGCTAGAGTGTTGAGGACGACTTGATGAGCTATTGCTTCATGCCGGTGTCAATGTCGACTTTAAAAGTGGCTTCTTCAGTTGGGGTGTGGAGAACTTCTCTACTATGTACTTGTTGGTGTCGAACAAGACTTCATCATGGAAAAGTTGTAGTATTGAAACTTGCTTTTGTGGGCCCTAGTGGAAGTCATGATTGGTACCATGCAAGGGGAGTGCTTGTCCAAGATGCACAATGCGTTGATGTGAGGCATGAGTGCTGTTTTCACCTGTTCTAAAACATCCATTCCCAGAACAACTTGAAAGTCATATAGGGGTACCACAGATAAGTTAATCTTGCCTGTCCAAGGCCTAACTTGGAGATCAACCCCGTGGGCCATGCCTTCAATTGCCTTGGCACCAGAGTTCATGGCCTCGAGTCACCTTGTCTCCTTGGTAATGTTCAGGTTTAGTCGTCAGGCCTTGATGACCGAAATAAAGTTATGGGAGGCCCCTATATCAATTAGGCCTAAGTCGGCTTCCCGCTAAGGAGAACATCTACATACTTTAGCCCCTTTTGGGCTTTCTTAGGCCTTTTGGGATTGGCCTTTTTCTTTACATGGCATTGAATAGTTGTAGGGCTCCTACTCTTGGTACTTGCACAGACTTTTCCTCATCACTTTGCTTGTTATCACTGAGCTTGGCAACAAGGGCATTGACCTTCTTTGTCGGGTAGTTCCGAACCCAATGTTTCTCCCCATAGATAAAGCAAGAACATGGGGGCCCAATGGTCTTGAGCTTGTACTAGTGTTGGGGACCTTGTTTTCCTTGTGGCTTTTTCCCATGGTCTTGTCTTGTTGGCTTGTTGATGTTGAAGTTGTTGTATGGAGGGTGTGTTTGTTTTGCTCCCCCACTCAATCTTGAGGCACATGGGCTGATTGACTTGGGGGCTTCGTCATCTAACAAGCTTGTCTCAGTGAGTTGATCTACCATTGTCATTGATGTGGCAAGGTCCTGCACACTGCGGCATTAGAGCTCTAGTTCAATCCATGGCTTCAATCTATCCATGAAGTTGAACAATAGATCCTTGTCAGACATATCTGAAAAATCCAAGGTAAAGGCTGAAAACTCTTTAATGTATTCATGGAGCGAGTCCCCGTGCTTGAGTCCCTTCATCTTTTTCTAGGAAAGGTACTCCACGTTCTCAGGATAGAATTGTCACTTCAATTTTATCTTGAAATCAACCCATATGTTAATGGTGCACATGCCCCGTTCAATGTCTTGGCATCGCCTGTGCCACCACAACATAGCAATATAGTCAAATACATGGTTGCGGTATGAATCTAAGTTGTAACATCATCAATGCCGATGACAAGACAATATTGCTCCATTTGCCACAAGAAGTTGTCCACCTCTCCAGCATCTTGGGAACCAACATAAGGTGTGGGCTCTTGAATCTTCACGTGAGCAGGGGCCAATGTTGTGGAGGGGCTAGGTGTGCTGGCCATTGCTATCTTTAGAAGGGTCATATCCCCCCTAATGTCATCTAGTTGATCTTGGAGGTCAACATGGGCGACCATGGAAGCTTTCATGGCCAACCACTCTCTCTTCATTTCTTCTAATTGTGCTTGAACGGCTACGGGTGTAGGCATGGCTTTCTTCCATATTAACCATTCGGCTTTCATCTCGTTGACCTGGTCTCGGGTGTTGGCTAGATCTAGATGAGCTCCCTTCTTGTCGAGATGATGCGCCAAGAACTTCCTTAAGGGTGCCATTCATGAGTTTGGACCTCACTCACGATGCCATTCAAGCAAGCTTCTAGCTCCACCATGGAGCTCTCAATGATTTTAACATTGAGGTGGATCTCTTCCACTCAATCATGCATTTCCCCAAATGTCACCTTAACGAAGGATGCATGTGCCAAAGGTAGCAAGCTTGTCAAGTGACTTGTCATGCTTGCTCGACTTGGATGTGCGGCCCCTCTGGGCTTTTTCTATGAGGGCTTCATTGCCTAGTGCTTCATTGGTCTCCTAAGTGTGGGTAAGCCCAAGCCGTATCTCATTAGTGACTTACCTATTGTACTTCATTACGCCACCACTAGTGTCGTTGTGCAAGGGTCATGATGTGTTGAAAAGCAACCTACTCTGATACCAACTGTCATGGGAATAGTTGACGAGGCCCCGTACAGTGTTCAGTTGGGTCGAATAAGCCTACGAATGCAAGCAAAAACACATAAAATACAACAAAAAGGCACACAATTTAGTCAAAAGACACTTTGTATTGCATTAAATGTTGAAAAGCACAAGCGCACACATTAGTATCGAGGGGACCTCGTGCTTAATCTTTATAGGGTATTGGCACCACTCAACTACCTACCTTCCCTCAAAGAGTAAGTTAAGCTTTTGGGGGAGTGATAGAAAGAAACATCAAAATGATAAAAAATCGTAATAAGTATTTACATTAATACCATTGGCATTCTCTTATACAAAATACATAGATAGCCCACCTAGAACACACTCAATTACACTCCGAAGGCATGCTTAGAACATGGAGAATGGTGCATGTTGGCACAAGGAGACACTTATGACACAAGTGTCACAGGTGACTCCTTTGCCGCGCCATCAAGCACCTACAGTGAGCCATCAGAGTGCCAACCGCGTGCCTTCATGGTGTCAACATGTGTGTCATGGGTGGGCTTTGCTTGTATTTTGTAAGGGGGACCGCCAATGGTGTTATTGTAATTACTTAGTATGTTTTTCCGTCCTTTTGATGTTTCCTTTTGTCACTCCCCCAAAAGCTTAACGTACTCTTTGAGGGGAGGTAGGTAGTCGAGTGAGCTCATAAGTGTGTAAAGGTTAAGCACGAGATCCCCTCGACACTGTATTGTGTGCTTGTGCTTACCACTGATTGATGCAATACAAATAGCCTTTTGCTAATTCATGTGCCATCTCGTTGCCTTTATGTGTGTGTTTGCTTTGTTTCGTAGGCTTACTCGCCCATTTCGAGTGCCGCACGGGGCCCCAACGATTACCCCCATGACAGTTGGTATTAGAGCAGGAGTTCCTACACACACTCTGGACCTTGCCTTCGTCCCTACATCAACACAATGAAGAGTAATCGGGGCATTGCCGATGACACACCGCATGGGCGGCTTCAAGCCCACGACTCTGATGACGCTCCACTTGACGAACCTACCAAGACACAAGCCCCAAAGGGGTGTACAACTAAAGCTAGCAAGCACGACAAATCAGTCGACCAACTAGCTACTGTGGACATGCGCCTCCTACGTTGCGAGGTGACAGTGGGAGAAACCCGAGATCGGGTTGATGAACTCCACCTCAACCTAGAGACGGTTGAGAATGCAGTGGTGGAACTAGAAGGACATTTCAATGGTGCCTTCAGAGACATGCACACCACCATACAGAATTCGGGAGCTGGGCCTTCCCAAAGCAGCCTACAGGGCTTGCTAGACAGATTTTAAGTGCAATTAGATGAGATGAGAGATGAGATGACTCTCCTAAAGAGGGCAGTGGCCAATGCACCTAGCACTCCCTCCACCCTAGCTTCCATGAACATCAAGATCCGAGAGTCAACACCTTACTCGAGTGCTCGGGATGCTAGGGAGCTTGACAACTTCTTGTGGCAATTGGAGCAATATTTCTCCGCCACTGGCATCGTTGATAACCAAACTCAGGTACGTACAACTGCTATGTATTTTACTGATATCGCAATGTTATGGTGGCGTAGGTGTTGTCAAGACATTCAACGTGGAACTCGCACCATCGACACTTGGGTTGGATTCAGGCGAAGAATGAAGAATCTCAGACATCAAGAATCACTACATGACTATGTCAAGGAGTTTTTGGCCTTGACGTTGGAGATCACTGAAATGTCAGACAAGGATCTTCTGTTCAATTTTATGGACGGTCTCAAGCCATGGGTCGAGCTCAAACTTCAGCGACGCGGGGTTGAGGACCTCGCCACTGCCATGGCCATAGCTGAGCAGCTTGTTGATCTGAGAACACCTAAGGAAGATGTGCAAAGACCATCCAGCCCAGGTACCATGAGTCTGAGTGGGGGAGATCCACAATCAACCTCTACAAAGGAGAAGCCAGTTCCCGCGGATAAGCCCTACAATTACCAACAAGGGAAGAAGCCACAAGGAAACCCAAGCTATCAGGGCCACCAATCCACTAGAAGACCTCCTCCTGCGCCTTGTTACCTTTGCAATGGGAAGCATTGGACGAGTGACTGTTCAACCCAAAAGAAAATAACTGCCCTCATCGCCAAACTCAGCGATAGTGAAGAGAACGATGAGGAGAAGCCCACAGCGGCGCCAAGAGTAGGCGCCCTCCAACTCATCAACGCCATGGTCAAGAAAGAGGCCACATCAAAGCGGCCCACCAAAGCCCACAAGGGGCTGAATTATGTAGACATCACCCTCGGCGGGAGGCCGACCCAAGCCTTGGTGGACACTAGGGCCACCCACAACTTCATTTCACTTGCGGAGGCAAAGCGACTCGGCTTGACCACCACCAAACAAACTGGGTGGGTCAAGGCTGTCAACTCCGGGGCCAAAGCAGTAGAGGGCACGACCCGTGGAGTAGAACTCCGAGTTGGACCATGGAAAGGACCCATCAATCTATTTGTGGTTCCCTTGGATGATTTTCAGGTTGTTCTTGGAGTGGAGTTCCTTAAGCAGGCGGAAGCAGCACTTATGCCACACATCAACAGTTTGCTTATTCTGGACGAACACTCCCCTTGCATGGTTCCTGTCTCATCAGCCTTGCAGATACTTGGGAAGCAGCTTTCAGCCTTGCAGTTGTACCAAGAAACCAGCAACCATGAAGACAGCGTTGCGTCAACAAGGAAGAACCCCTGTCAAGTACCTCACCTCGACATTGGAACCGGTTGGGAAGTCATCACCAGGAAGAAGTCACCCCCAAGACAGTTCCATTTCCAGTGCCAACGCCAATGCCAGCTTCCAAGTCAACATCAACAGCAGCATCAGCTTCAACACCAACCACATCAGCAGAAGTCGACTTCGCAGCAAAAGCCACAAGTGCCCGCAATTGGTGGGCCCAACTGAAGAAGACCCAAGGCCGTGTCAAATCTTGCCCACATCTACTACCACAACCACCGGGGAGAGCGAGTGCCACCCAAGCCATCTAGGCACCACATTCACATCATCCCTAAGGCTAGTTCTCGTAGCAGCCCTGTGAGTTACCCTTGGGGAAAAGTGCATGGAAATCCACACCTTAATAATCCAAAACACCATTTTGATCCTTACCTGGCCCAAACCTACCCCTTAGCCAAACTAAACCAGCCACTAACATACCTTGAGGCTGCCAGGAAAGGACTTAGTCATAGGAAACCCCAACAGAATGAGCCAACTCAACCATGCCACCAAAGTATAAACCTCGGCCTTGGACGATAGCCGGTTCGGGGAGCAGCAGAAGAACCCTCCTTCCACAACAGTGACTCTAAGGGACCAACCGAAGCCGATCTCCGAGGACGTAGATCGAATTGAGTGGGGGAGAATGTCACAGGTGACTCCTTCGCCGCGCCATCAAGCACCTACAGTGAGCCATCAGAGTGCCAACCGCGTGCCTTCATGGTGTCAACATGTGTGTCATGGGTGGGCTTTGCTTGTAGTTTGTAAGAGGGACTGCCAATGGCGTTATTGTAATTACTTAGTATGTTTTTCCGTCCTTTTGATGTTTCCTTTTGTCACTCCCCCAAAAGTTTAACGTACTCTTTGAGGGGAGGTAGGTAGTCGAGTGAGCTCATAAGCGTGTAAAGGTTAAGCACGAGATCCCCTCGATACTGTACTGTGTGCTTGTGCTTACCACTGATTGATGCAATACAAATAGCCTTTTGCTAATTCGTGTGCCATCTTGTTGCCTTTTTGTGTGTATTTGCTTTGTTTCGTAGGCTTACTCGCCCATTTCGAGTGCCGCACGGGGCCCCAACGATTACCCTCGTGACACAAGAGCATGGAATGGTGAAACTTTGGTGTTGCTCCCTCTTACCAAACATGCCTCTACGAGTATACATACACATCTCAACCATAGGTACAAGAATAGTTGGGAATTATACTAGTAGTTGGTAGGTCCATTTGGGGATCATCTAGGTGACTAACCTCCTCAACCACATCACAACTCACCTGTAGACCCTTATTCTTTTTGTCCTAATTACCACATTCGGGTTGATGCCATTGTTTTCCAAAATTTCACACAAGCAAATTATTTTTTTATGCAACTCTACGTTCGTTTTCCTACATGGAGACAACTATTCATTGGCCTGGATAGATAAAAGTCGAAATCCATTTGCTTGTACACATTTTTTTCACATCCCCTATAAACATGAGAGGTTAAAAACAAAAATTCATCATGCTATTGAACAATTCAATGAAACTAGTAATTAAATAAAATAATAATCTCACTTACTAGCCCCCCACCTTGTGCTCGGGGCAATGATGCAATGGGGGCACCCCTGTCATAACTAGACTTCTCTTTTATTGTGCTTTTCCACTAATGGTGTCCCACACTGTAAAGAATATGAAAGAACGAGCCGTTATTGTTAACAAATCTTCTAACAACTTAAACAAATACCAAATTGACATAGATATAACTATAAATCCCATGGACTCTACACATTTTCATGCATCCTCTTTAACATTGAAGGGAAAAAACACAAGATTCCCCACATTCACTACACGCATCAAATGAAACTACTTACCTAGACCCACCTCATGTGCCCACCCACATCATGAGTAGACGTTTCTTGTATCATGCTTTTATTGGTACGTAGTGTCTACACACTATAAAGAACATGAAAGAAATATCTATTATTCCTAACAAATCTTTATGATTAATTAAAAAAAATCCCAAATTGCCATTGTTATTAGTGTAGAACTAACTTTTGCCACATTAAGTTCCTTTATCAAGTGCAATTCATTCACAACTAATGTCAATTGTTCAATAACTTGCACAAGAATATTTTAATTATTCTTTAAAGTTCTTTTAATTAAAATTTCATGTTAAAGACAAGTATAAGTCTTACCATATCAGACATGAGGCCACTCAATGTATCAGTACATCTCGACCTCCAATCAAACTCCATTTCCCCAACTTGAAAATGGGGTCTCACATTGATGGAGCTTGGACTATAAATGGATGTGTATCCATACAACCATGCTTGCAAAAAAAATAATTCATTTCATTTATGACATGATAGTTAAAATAAAATTGATTCACTAAACTCCTCAACTACCAAATTCCTTATTTGGCTCTTAACCACTCCCAAACCAATTTGTCCTCCACCCTTTTTGGACAGTCTACATAACCTCCCCAATAACGAACTGCAGCTTCCATTTTTGGGACCCAAATTCACAACTTAGCAATTCAATGTCGATTTTGCAATAAGAGCAATGCCTTGCTTTAAAAATGAACTACTCCTTCACTCAGTTTAAAACAGTTGGATTCAGAATCCCATGACTCCACCAGTTGCCGAAGCAGTGCATTCTCTACAACTACATGAAGCACGTTGATGAAATATATAAATGGAGTCATAGCCAGTTCCTCCTTATGCTCATTTCAAAGATTAATCTTTCCTAAAAGATCTTTCAATCTTTCGGTAGAGCACCTACTAGGACATTGTAATGCCACCAAAACCCTACAGGTAAGCATGAGCTAATCATTAGTTTCGCAAGTATGGACACCAAATTGACAACATGATTGCATGCAACAATATAGAAATGGTGTTACATCAATAATGAAATAACCATCATTACCTACTTGCATTGAAACATTGCTATTATGGCCATATCTACCAACAATGCAAGTCAAGGTACTTAGGATTATATCTATTCATATATTCACATTAAATTATCAAATCACACTATAGTATTTACGGAGAAGTACAGATACATCTGATGCAGAATTTTGAATTCCAGCCCCCCTACTACTAGTCCTCTCCCCCCCCCTCCCTCCCCTATAAACCATATCTTGCCCATGAATTTGGCATCAATTCACGGTCAGGATGCATTCCCCCTGTACTATGGAGCTATAAAATTCTGATCTGAGCTAATTGGTCATTCTCCCTAGTATTTATCAATTGTGGAAGCATATCTCGTGTGGAAACCTACTCCAGCCAACCCCCTAATAAGAGTTGTTTACCTCAAATTTTCAAAGACGACAAGTCTGTTCCAAACTGGATAATATTCATTTTTTCCATTGCTTGAGCAGATCTATGGGGACATTATTGGTTAAGAGAGGAGTTAAGTCAAAATATCATGATTTGGTGGAATGATATGCATTTTGATGTTTCGGCAAACTATGTGTTAATAGTCTACATTGATTAAAGTGTAGCACACAAAGCACACAACATCAAATGCCTAAAATAATTGCTGATTTGGATAAGGAAGAGGAAGGTGGAGAGATAAATGGAACACATAAGAAGAGTAGGATGGTAGCTAAGGGGAAATTTCTTTCATTCACTTACCAAGAAGAATCTAAGTGGCGGCAAGGGTCAAGTATAAGATGGCCTAAAGTAGGTGAAAGCAACACTTCATTAATTCAAAACATGGCCAACACAAGAAGTAGAGCGTATTTAAGAACATTTTGCTGATTAAGAAAACAAAAAAGAAGGATTTGGATGAGAAGGAATGACAAAAGTAACTAGATTATTAATGACTAACTACCCCTTACTATAAGGCCCTGTTTCCTGGGTAAGTTCGTTATCTTTTTCACCTATTGCCAATTTTATCCTTTGAGCTTAAGTCCATGTGATACAAATCATACACATTGGGTCCCTTATTTCTACGGTTTCCCCCTTTTCTCCTTTTCTCCTGTAGTTGTAGATGGATTGTCATAAGATTGGGGGTGATGGGATAGAAGCCAACCCAGGAACCATGTAAACAACCATCTCTCACATTTTGTGTTCTCTGAATATAAACATGGATCCTGTATTCTATGGTTCAAGGTTCAGCGATAAAGGAACCAGAACATCATATAGATCTAGCTCTCACGTTTTTCAAACACAAAAAGCTGACATTCTTAAATTTATGTACCATGTAAACAACCAAATCATTTTCCATTCACTAAGTCTCAATCTTGGTATTTTCTTAATAACTAAAGATAACCCCAATATTTGATCAGCATATGGTCAGTAGGCCAAACCCTGTCACACTTCCCTATATAGGCATCGGCTGCAAACCTGTAAGAAAAGGGAAAAAAACATAAATAACTATATTGGTTTTCCTAGTTGCAGAATTTTCAGTTAACAAGCTTAACAAATTCCATCCATATGAAACAAATCAACTTAATAGAAGACAAGGCTTGAAAATTAGGAGCTGAATCAACTCTACTTTTGTGCTTTACTCAAGGAGTGTGATTTTCTTAATACTAGTGAGAAACATAATAACCCTATCTAGAGAAGGTAAAGTTGGAAGTAGAGATTTCTTTGAAATTTTTCTGATAATATGTCAATGGGAATATAAGCTATGTCAATTTAATAGTTTCTTGATGGCATTCCATGATATTGGCACAAAGTTCAAGAAACAAATTGAGTCAAGCCACAGGCACACTCCTTGCCCCTCACACACCAACCCACTTGTCCATGCCCAAGCATTCCCAAACATGAACCTGAAACAATGGAAGCTCATAAAATAAGGTGCAAGTAGTTACTTGCTTTATGAAGAAAATAAGGTGAAAGCTCATAAATTGAGTAGTGAAACCAATGCTTGCATCCAGAATAAGGACTATAGATTTGAACATGATGCCTATAAGTTGAAGAGAATCAAGGTAGTGCCTATTGAGGAGAATAGGATTGTTGAGAAGATTGAAAATATGCCTGACCCAAAAGAAAACTCTGAACTAGACCTGTTTCAGATGTACGAGAATTTCCTGACTGTCTTGTATGAAGGAAATGACCTAAGGATGCAATTCAAACTAGTGGAACATATACGACACTTGCTGAAGGATGATGAGGAATTTTTATGGGAACCAATGGGTTTGTTGAGGCCCTTGTGCGGTTTTGGGGGTTGGTTGTTCATGACCTTAACGAGAAAGCTGTGGAATTTGGAGTTATGCCACTTTTCAACCTTGCCGTTGACAATAACAGGTTTGCACTTGTTCAATAGTTTTCTTGTTTTATTCAAATATCTACGTTGGCCCTTATCCATCTCATTACACACACACACAACAGCATGGCAATTGTGAATTGCACCATATCACAGTGAAATGGTTTTGTGTTTTCTTTGCTGTTCTCCTTGTCATTTTGCTTCCTGGTATATACACTATTTTAATGGATTTTAGTAGTAAAATGGATTGAAAAAATGGGATTTCCAGTTATTCTTCTCCCCTCCCGTACTCTTAGTAACTTGTTCTATCATGATAGGGATGAATCTGCTTTGGCTATTAGGAAGGACATGACCAAATCCCAGTTCAACCTGTGCAAAAGCTCTCAAATTGGATACCCAAGCTTCGTACATGCTTTTAGGTCAATATGCTGTGAGCATCTCTTAATAAAAAAAAAGACAATGATTTCATGTTCTATTTACCAAATAGATCAATTTCGTTTTAATTTTCTTTATGTAATCAAACATGAAAATTGTTTTTGTACAACCAAACAGAAATGTTACCTCAAGATCATTTCTTAAACAAGGAGAAGTTAGAGTTGTTTTCGGTGTTTAAGAAAAGTTCTTTTTAAACACTTTCTGCAAAATGAATAAGCCATTCTTCTTAAACAATTACTGTAAGAATACAAAGTTTTTCTTTTAGTGGGATGTGTGCATAATTTTTCTCTTCTTGGGGGAACTAGATGAAATTTCATGTTTCATGTTGTCCATCTTCCTCCTAAAAAAAATCATGTTTCATGTTGTCCATCCCATTTTGCATTAGTTTATTACTTTTGTTATTTAACTAACCATTTAAATTAATTTTGTTATTTCGTTCTATTCATATTTCCCATTTTTATTATCTACCTCTTTATTATTTTACTTTTATCATTATTTTTCTTATTTTTTGGATTATTGGGTTGCTTTACTCAATTTAGGAAACTAATCACCACATCTCCATAATTTTTTCCCCAACTTATGTTTAGAGAATTCAATTAATATTGAAAGAAGTTTGGCTGTTCAACAATCCCAACCCTTAACAGTAAGTCCATATTCCCCCTATGGTCCATGCAACATCAATAGTTTTAACATCAAAACTGATGGTGCGTAATCTGGCCGGTCCTAGCTGTCAATGACCTTGCCTCTAAACGGAGCTACAGGGAACTTGAAACGGAGAACATGAGGAAACTCTGGGGGGAACCCGGTGAGATTGCTCCGAAGCTCAAGTTAGTATTCTCTCAAAGGCAAGATAAAACCAGATGGCGCAAAGTTCACATACCTTGCTCTTGGGGCGTAGGGAGTCTTTTATAACCACCTTGCGCACTCACTCCTAAGCTTCTGTCAGGTTGGGTATGATTATCTCTACGCTCCTGCCAGTTCGGGTGTCATCACCTCTGCTGGACAGAACCACCACTGCTCTCTTTGTCGGAGCCGTCTCTACAACTGGAGATGGCGATGGCAGGTGGCCGTTGAAGTGCGGCTGTCAAGCGTCAGATCCCAAGTCAGTCAGGTGCGCCGCCCTTGGATACGGACTTCCTCGGTGTCAAGTATGGTACGATTGTTTAGTTCGGCGTCCTGGAGGCGAAGTGCTGGAGTGGTGAGCGAGGTGAAGTCTTGAGTTCGGATAGAGGAGTGTCCCGAACTGCCATGGGGCAGGCCAGTTCGGGTCGTTGCCTTGTGTGAGGCTCGGGGCCTAAGGGAGAGCTCGGGCTCCTTGCGGGGACTTCGGGATCCTTGTAGGGAGTTCGGGCTCCTAGTAGGGAGTTCGGACTGCTGGTTCCTCCTTTCGGTGCTTGCGCCTTGGGCGCGCTGTTGTGCCGAGATGTTGCCTTTGCCACGTGTTGAGTGATTACGAGGTCGGGCCAAATCTTCCTTCATCAATTGCCCCCCACTCCTCGCGCTAAGGGACTTGGCCTGGCCCGGGGAGTTTGTGAGGTGGCAGGTGGATTTGTCCTGTACTTCGAACTTGTTTGGCTGGTGACGCGAAGTGCGCGTTTTGTCAAGATTTTTCCAAGTTTTCTCGAAAGCCAAAAAGACGGGAAACGCGCTAATATGTCTATGAACGTTGACGGACGTGATGGCGCGTGCGCTGCTAGGAGACGTGTCAGTGGGCATTTTTTTCAAATTTGAAAAGACACGCCGCTGCCGCCTTTAATGCAGAGAGACGTGCGCTGGCGCTTTTCAGTTTCTGAAAGACGTGCGGCCAATCACGTCTCGGTCTCAGGAGACATGCGGCCAGTCACGTCTCGGTCACTGGAGACGTGCGGTCAGTGCGGCTGCGGACCGTTGGATTGTCTTTGATCCTAGTCATTGGTTCTCGGTTACTGCGGGTATAAATGGTGGGGGATCCCAGTCATTGCCACTATCCCACGTTTTGCTTCTTGAGCTCGCGTCTCAGTTTCAGTTCGCGTCTCAGCTTCTAGCTCACGTTCACGTTCCCGTAGTCCGTTTGCTTCTTTCCGGGTGAGTACTTTCCTGTAATCCTTATTCTCCTTCCAATGTCTAGCTCGGATAGCTCAGACAGTTCTTCAAGGGGGTCAGATGCAGGTTCTACGAACCGAGCTGCAGCCTTCAACAGTCCTAGTGACCCTGAGGTAGAACTCAAGGAAGAGTTCGAACCCGTAGGTCGAGTTGCCTCGGGTAGTTTGGCGTCCTCCTCTTGTCGAGGTCGGATGTTGGACAAGTTTGGGCCTTCGACCATGACTCTCGAGGGACTTCATTCCCTTATCACCCAGTTCAACTTGCCTAGGGAGTATACCTACTTCATACCTTCAGACAGTTTCTCTTGGGAACACGGTCCTGATGAGATCGTGATATTCCGGGAGCAGCTCGCTGCTGGGTTGCGCCTTCCTTTCCACCCCCTCATTGTCAAGGTAATGAACCACTTCGGTGTTACAGTCGGCCAGCTTCACCCGAACTCTATTCATAACTTGGTGGGGACAATCTCCCTATTTTGCGAACAGGTCTTGCCTTTAGACTTGGAGATCTTCTCCTCCATTTTTATGCTTAAGAAGCAAGCGGGTCCCCTTCCTGGGCGTAGGCGGGCGTATTACCTGTCTCCTCGCCCGGGTTTTAAGCTTCTACACGAACTTCGCAACAAGGTCCTGGCATGGAAACAGGACTACTTCGGGGTGCGAAGTGAATTGGGGTGGCCGTTCCAAACCGGGTGGGGAATGGCTGCCCCTGACGCCGGTGTTACGCTTGATAAGGAGACGGCGAAGGGCCTCCGGCAATGGGCACGGCTTGGGCTAAAATGCCATCAGTATCTGATGGAGGCCAAGCTCATTGCGGCCGGTCTGAGTTCGGGTAGGTTCCTTACTCAGAGGTTTTTTGTTTTGCTCTGTTCTTTCATTTTTTCTGATGCCGAACTCTTTTTGCAAGTGTGATGGATTCAGAAAGGACTCGTGGTGGGCACCTGTTTCAAGGAATGAAGAGGAGGAAGCGAGTCGCCAAATGAACTCGTGCCGAGCTGCCCCGAGATGCGGAGCCCGAGGTACCTGACTACCCATTAGGGGATCCGCCCAGGGAGCCTGAGATGGCTCCTCCAATGCAAGAAGCGGCAGGGGCCCCTTATGCCAAGACTACTTACACGGGTGCTCCCGCTTACTCTGGGTCTACTTATACGCGAGCTGGGCCCTCAGGCTCGGGAGCCCAAGGGGAATTCAGGAGCATGTTGTCGCCGAACCATGCTCTTTAGAAGAGTAGGGAGGCCATTTACCCTGAGGAGGTCACGGCGTGGACCGATCTTCCTTTGAACCATGTGGTCTGTCGTGTTGCCACTCATGCCATGGTGGTAAGTCAGATTTCTTGTCGGGCTCTTTGCTCTTATCCCTCTTGTTGTCGTTCTTTTAATCACTTGTTCTTTCCTTTTTGTAGGTGAACTCTTCTATCCATGCCTTGGCGGCCCAGGTGGAAAGGAGCTCGAGGCAGGCGTGAGCTGCCGAAGAGGCTTTTCGTGCCGCTGAGGTGACTTCCCGAGTTGCTGAGGCAGCTGCTCGCACTGCTGAGGCGGCTGCTCACGTAGCACAGACCAGGCAGGCGAGGTCTCAGAGAGATGCCGAGGCCATGGGAGTTGTGGTGAAGCACCTGGCGGACCTGAGGCTGGGTTTGCAGCATCAGGTTGAATACCTTCAGGAGGATATTAGGGAGAGGACGCAGATCTTTTCTCAAGGCATCGAAGATGCCAAGAAGAAGGTCATCGATGAGTACATCACCTCGCCGTGCTTCGATGACCTGATGGTGGACTCGTACAGAAGGGGTTTTAAACTAAGCCGGTGGATGATCCGGAATACGTACCCCGAGCTCGACATTAGTGCCATATCCACTTCACGCATTATTCAAGAGATGGCCAACACCGCTGATGGTGAGCCGGATTCCAAGGTGAGGCAGGACCTTCGGGTGTTGTTGAAGTGCCTTCTGATGATGAAGAAGTAGCTCCGAGCCTATGGAATGTATTTTTTTTTTGAAATGTACACAGTATTTTGCAATGAAATGATTTTCTTTTGATTTTTGGTCGCTCTTTCCTCCGAATTGGCTGTATCGCCGAACTGACCATATGTCGATGCTCCTATTAGTTCGTTGTTGGCGCTTTGCCTGAGCTTTTAGTTTGCATCTTTGGCCTTTGTTCGTCCATGCCGAGGTCCTTGTTAGTTCGGCGTCCTTGCCCTTTGGCTCTGGTAGTGACTTAATCTACTTCGCTTGGTGATCTATAGGTAGTATCTTCTCAAGTTAACGACGTTCCAAGCTCGGGGTACTTGTTTTCCCTCTAAAGTTTCGAGCTCGTATGCCCCCCCAAGCGCTCTCTTTACTCGGTAGGGCCCTTCCCATTCGGTCCAAGTTTGCCCACGCCGGGCTCGGGTGCTATGATCTTACGGAGAACCAGGTCGCCAACGCGGAAGTTTCGCTTTTTTACTCTAGCGTTGTAGTACCGAGCTACCTTTTACTGGTAAGCTGCGGTCCGGATGTACGCAAGGTCTCTTACCTCGTCCAGTAGGTCGAGGTTGGTGCATAACTCATCTTTGTTTGTTTGATCGTCGTATGCTTCTAGTCGTAGTGTAGGTATTTCGATCTCCGTCGGGATTACCGCTTTAGTGCCGTAGGTGAGGTTAAAGGGGGTTTCTCCTGTGGCACTTTTTTCCGTGGTTCAGTGAGCCCATAGAACACTTGGTAGCTCGTCAGCCCACAACCCCTTAGCTCTGTTCATTACTTCTGTCTGAGCGTTTGCCTGCGGGTGTGCGACCGATGTGAAATTTTGCCGGATTCCCATATCTTGGCACCATTCCTGAAACTTGATATCCTCGAACTGCTTGCCATTGTCGGAGATCAGTGCCTGAGGTAACCCGAAGCGGCATACTATGTTCTTCCAAAAGAAGTTCTACACGTTTCGGGCTGTAACTGTTGCCAGAGGTTCAGTTTCTATTCACTTTGTGAAATAATCTACCGCTACCAATAGGAACTTCCTCCCACCTATTGCTGTCGGGAATGGCCCCAGGAGGTCGATGCCCCATTGCGCAAAGGGCCATGGACTGGTGAGGTACTTGAGGTCGGTGGTGGATTGATGGTGGATATTGGCATGCTTTTGACATTTGTCACATTTTCTGACGAGCTCAACGAGCTCTGCCGTCATCGTTGGCCAGTAGTACCCTTGTCGAAGTGCCTTTTGGGCGAGGGCTCTGCCCCCAAGTGTCCGCCGCACAGACCTTCATGAATGTCACGGAGTACGAGCTCGACTTCAGCAGGTCACAAGCAACGCAAGTAGGGGAGCGTGTAGGACCGTCAGTACAGCCGTTCGTCTATTATGACGTATTTGGCTGCCTGGCGCTGCGCTCTCCTAGCTGCATTGCAGTCCGTAGGGAGGGTTCCGTCCAGCAAGAAGCTCGCGAGTGGGTCGATCCATCTTGGCTCTGCTTCAAGGACGGGAGCGACCTCCTCTGCCCCACCGAGAATGCTAGGCCGAGGTAAGTCCTCTATGTACACGGTTCTCATGGTGTTGCGACTCGTGCTAGCTAACTGGGATAGGGCGTCGACCTCAGTGTTCTCTAACCTCGGGATTTGCCTGATGAAGTGTGACTGGAAGTTGAGTAGAGCCTCCTTTAATTTTGCCAAATATGCGATCATAGTGAGCTCGCGTGCTTTGTATTCGCCCGTAACCTGGTTGACCACGAGCTGGGAATCGCTGCAGATAACTATGTGTTTTGCTTTTACTTTTTGCGCTAGGTTCAGCTTGGCTATCAGTGCCTCGTACTCCGCCTCATCGTTGGATGCCATGAACTCAAAGCGTAATGCGTATTCCAATTTCGTGCCACCTGGGCCACGCAGCACTATTCCAGCCCTGCTGCCCTACTGGTTCGAGGAGCCATATACGTGAAGGATCCAGGGCTCCTCATCCCAGTTTGCGTTTAGTCTAACCAGGAGAGATGCCACACTAGCTGCTACTTCACGGGGTTCAGACTCTATTGGCTTGGGAGCTTCGGTCTCACCCGAACTAGGGATCTCGGGCTCAATCGGCCTAGGAACTTCGAGGCTGAATGTGCACCCGGCGATAAAATCTGCTAAGGCTTGGACCTTAATAGCAGTTCACGGCTTATACTGGAGGTCGTACTCACTGAGCTCGATGGCCCACTTCGTTAGCCGACCAGAAACCTCGGGCTTAAGTAAGACTTGCCTCAGAGGTTTGTTAGTCAAGACGATGACAGTGTGGGCCTGGAAATATGGGCGGAGTTTCCGATCTGCAATTACCAGTGCGTATGCTAGCTTTTCTATCTGCGGGTATCTCGTCTCTACTCCCTGCAGAATTTTACTAACATAATAGATGGGTCGTTGGACCCGATCTACTTCTTTTATTAGTACCGAACTGACTACCTCGTCGCTTGCCGAGAGGTATAGTTCCAAGACCTCGCCCTCCTCGGGTCGAGCTAAGATCGGCACACTAGCGAGGTAGTTTTTTAGCTCGTCGAACGCGAGCTGGCAGTCTTGGGTCCATTCGAACCCTTTGCCTTTGATTGCTTTAAAGAAAGGCAGGTAGTAGTCTGCCGATTTGGACATGAAGCGGCTTAGAGCGGCTATGCGGCCGTTTAGCCTCTGAACTTCTTTTACTTTTCTGGGTGGTCTCATATCTAGGATGGCCTTTATCTTGTCCGGGTTGGCCTCAATACCGCGCCGGTTGACAATGTACCCTAGGAACTTACCCGAGGTGACACCGAAGACACTTGTTTGGGTTCAGTTTCATGTTAAATCGACGCAGAATTTGGAAGACAGAATCTAAGTCTTGTATTAATTTCTGTGAAAACTGCGTCTTGACGACCATGTCGTCTACATAACATTCTATTTCCATGCCAATTAAGGGCCGAAACAGCTTATTTACAAGTCTTTGGAAGGTCACCCCAGCATTTTTCAATCCGAAGGGCATGAACTTGTAGCAGTATAGGCCGAATTTGATTATGAAGCTGGTTTTTTCCTCATCGGACTGGTCCATCCTGATTTGGTTGTAGCCCGAGTAGGCGTCCAAGAAGCTTAGCAACTCTTATCCCGAGGTCGCATCCACTAGGTGGTCAATCCTGAGGAGGGGGAAGCAATCTTTCGGGCAAGCTCGGTTCAGGTCGGTGTAGTCGACGCACATGCGCCACTTGCTGTTTGCCTTTTTCACCAACATGGGTTGGCTACCCAGCTCGGGTAATGAACTTCCCTTATGAAGTCTGCTGCGAGGAGCTTTTCGACCTCCTCGTCGACTGCCCTCCAGCGCTCTGGGGCTAAGTTGTGTTTCTTCTGTCTAATGGGTCTGACTACAGGGTCAGTATTAAGTTTGTGAGTTATAAGGCTGGGGTCAATACCGGGCATATCGACCGCGGACCATGCAAAAATATCTAAATTTTGAAGTAAAAAATTCACCAGTTCGGTTCGTAGAGGTTCCTTGATGGAAGCACCGATCTGTAGTGTGCGAGTTGGGTCCATGGCCGAAGTCAGGATCGCGACCGTTTCCTCTATGGGCGAAGCTCGTTCCTCGCCTTGCTCCGTAGGCCGCTCCAGTTCAAGGTCATCGGCCGCCTTGGTTTTTCCCTTCAGGGCGGCAACATAACACTTGCGAGACTCAAGCTGATTGCCCCGCGCTACCCCCACACCAAAGTCTGTAGGGAACTTCATTGCCAAATAATAGGTGGAGACCACTGCCCGTAGGATATGCATAATTGGCCGCCCTATTATGGCATTGTATGGGGAGGGGGTCGTGACCACCAGGAAATCATGGTTGAGTCTGACCGCACAAGGCCATGTGTCGACTTCCACAGGTACTGTTATTTTCCCGAGGGGCCTGACTTCCTCTCCACTGAAGCCCACTAGAGGGGTGTTTGCGGGCTTCAGCTCGCTTCTCTGCAATTGTAGCTGGTCAAATGCCGACTTGAAGAGGATGTCCGCCGAACTACCTGAATCCACAAGTACGCGCCTGACTTCGAAGTCGCTGATCCTTAGTTTTATGACAAGCGCGTCATCGTGGGGGTAGTGGACACCTCGCGCGTCGTCTTCCATGAAGAAGATTGGTTCTTCTGTCTTTGGCCTCTTTGGAGGGTTCTGCTCTTCTCGGGTTGCATCGCGAACTGACATCCGGGCCGCCGCCGAAGTACAACCTACTACCACCGAACCTCCCACTATTATGTGGATGGTTCCCCGAACTGGCCTCTCTTCTGGAGGCTGTCTTTGTGATGGTTCGGCTGGCCTGGTGCTGGATTCCGGAGTATCCTTACTGTGCTCCCCTTGCCGGCCTGTCTTATTATTATTATTATTATGCTGTACAAAATTTCTCAAGTATCCGCGACGGATGAGTCCCTCTATCTCGTCCTGGAGATTATTACATTGTTCGGTACTATGACTGTGATCTCTATGGAAACTACAGTATAAATTTTTATTTCTTTCGTTTGGGTTCCCCTTTAGGCGAGGTGGCCATTTGACGTATGGGGCGTCTTTGATCGTCATCAAGATCCCAATCCGCCTTGTGTTTAAGGGTTTCGCCTCCCGGGCCGGGTTTCTTCTGTCAACTGGGTTGGAGGGCTCGCCTTCTCTTTTCCTTTTCTCGACCCCGCCTTCGGTCCTTTGGTTGATCTCTTCCTCTGTTCTCATGAACTTGTCCGCGAGCTTGAGGAATTCGGCCACGATTGCGGGTTGGTTGGCTACCATGTGCCATTTGAACTCCTTGTGCGTTACTCCTCTCTTGGCCGCCGCGAGCTGTACCGCGGGGTCCAGTCGCGGTATCTGCAAGCACACATCATTGAACTGCTTGATGTAGCCCCGGATGGACTCTCCTTCCCTCTAAACCACTCCGAAGATGCTTTCCTCGGTTCTGGGGCACCGCTTGCTAGTAACGAAGTGTGCGGTGAAAACCTACACGAACTGGGTCCAACTTCTTATTGACTCGGGGGCTAGGTTCCTGTACCAAGTGCAGGCCACCCCCTTGAAAGTGTTGGTGAAGGCCACGCACATGCACGACTCACTGGCCCTTGCCAGGTGCATTTGGGATTGGAAGGCATCGACGTGGTCGCTAGGGTCGAAGGACCCATCATACTTGTCCAAGGGGGGGAGTTTGAAGTCTCTGGGCATGGGGACTGCAAGGAGTTCTGATGAGAGTGGGGAAGGAACTGAGAGAATAGGGGCAGCCTTTACCTCGTCCAAGCTTGTCTCTTCTTTACCTCTGAGCTCGGGCAGGACACGGGTGGCAGTTCGGCAACTTCGCCGGCGCCTTCGTTGTTGAGTGGGCCTGGTACTGGCGCTGCTGGCCTTTGTGTTGCCAAGCTCGATGGGCCCGGAATGTTGGTAGTTTGCTGCTAGGGCGCTGAATCGGTTCTCTGTGAGCGGGAACTCAGGCTTGGAGCGCCGAGGTGTTGACTTTGCGGGCGAGGTTCCCGACCCGCCTGCGAGCTACGAGGCGGGGGTGATTTTTCTTTCCTTTCGACCTGGGGATTAGGCCTGGCTGTTAGGGGGTTCTGAAGTTGGGAGGCTTCTCCTCGGTAAGGGCGTCCACCCTGAGGGGAAGCCTTAACCGGCTTCGGAGCAGGGTGCCGAGGTGGAAGTAGTGATTGGTGCTGCTGGAGTTGATGCTGCTGGAATTGTTGCATTTGAGCTTGCATTGCCCGCATGCATTGCATCAGGTTGTCAAACTAGTTCTGGATGGTCGCCAGGGGGACAGCAGTTGGTTCAATAAAGGTTGTTTCGATAGGGAGTGGAAGGGGGATGTTCATGGTGGGAAGGTTTACGGGTGCCACTGTTCGCGACGCGTTCAGGCTGGGGGTCCCATCCACCGGAAGGGGAATGGTGAACTGTCCGATGCACACTACGGGGACTTGAAGTTGTTCCCCGGTGGTGTTCATCTCTGCGCCACGTCCGGCGTTGTTGGAAGAAGCCATGAGTGTTGGGGTTTTCTGGAAAAAGATGGTTATGAGAGTTTTAGAGGGAGGCTTTTAGAAGCGTTCCCACATACGGCGCCAATTGATGGTGCGCAATCCGGCCGGTCCTAGCTGTCAATGACCTTGCCTCTGAACGGAGCTACAGGGAACCTGAAACGGAGAAGATGAGGAAACTCCGGGGGGAACCCGGTGAGATTTCTCTGAAGCTCAAGTTAGTATTCTCTTAAAGGCAAGATAAAACCAGATGGCGCAAAGTTCACATACATTGTTCTGTCAGGTCGGGTATGATTATCTCTACGCTCCTGCCAGTTCGGGTGTCATCACCTCTGCTGGACAGAACCGCCACTCCTCTCTTTGTCGGAGCCGTCTCTGCAACTGGAGATGGCGGTGGCAGGTGGCCGTTGAAGTGCGGCTGTCAAGCGTCAGATCCCAAGTCAGTCAGGTGCGCCGCCTTTGGATACGGACCTCCTCGGTGTCAGGTATGGTACAATTGTTCAGTTCGGCGTCCTGGAGGCGAAGTGCTGGAGTGGTGAGCGAGGTGAAGTCTTGAGTTCGGATAGAGGAGTGTCCCGAACTGCCATGGGGCAGGCCAGTTCGGGTCGTTGCCTTGTGTGAGGCTCGGGGCCTAAGGGAGAGTTCGGGCTCCTTGCAGGGACTTCGGGCTCCTTGTAGGGAGTTCGGGCTCCTAGTAGGGAGTTCGGACTGTTGGTTCCTCCTTTCGGTGCTCGTGCCTTAGGCACGTTGTTGTGTCGCGATGTTGCCTTTGCCACATGTTGAGTGATTACGAGGTCGGGCCAAATCTTCCTTCATCAAAAACAAACATCAAGACAAGTAAAATATAGAAAAACAAATTGTATAATTCTACTGTCAACGATCTAAATCATATAGTGAAGGTCATATGTAGCCAAGAATATCATAAGGAATTGAAGCAAAGCAAGAACAATATTGTTGATATGGATTAATAGATATAGGAGGTTTCAATAGGTTCAAATCAACCATTCAAGGGGATATCTGAGGATCCTTGCATCTCCAATTAAAGTCAGAAGCAAGAATGACACCTGTTTGTTGTCACTTCACAATGGGACGCCCAGATCTATAGCAATGGGATTACAAGTAGCATTCGAATTCTCCTTTTCTTACTCTTTCTTAAACTCTTTGATGTATACAGCAACCAAAAGAGTAGCTCTGAAACTGAAATCGATGATTGGGAATCTTGAAACAGGGGACCGCTCTGAAATCGATGTATAATGCTACGTGAAGTGGATCACTATCGTGAGGATGAAAGGAAAACCATCGGATAGTTGATTTCAGGCGAGATTACTAGATGAAACAGGTGTGGCTATGAAAATAGTAGTGGCTGCTGGATCTAGATTGACAGCGATAGATGTTGAGGATGATGTAGAGAGAGATAGAGGGAGAGAAGAGAAGTGAAAGAAGAGAGAGAGGGAAGAGAATGAGAGAAAGAGAAAGAGTTTGGGGAGGTCATGAAGATGATGAACTCTTTAGCAGTAATGGTGAGTTTTGGAGAAGGAACAGTAGAAGGGGAGAGGCTCTCGAACGGCGAACCTTTTAAGGGCAATTTTGATATTTTCATCTTTTCCCATTTACCCTCCACTCGGGAAACCAAACATACCCAAGTATGAGAAGGGAATTCACAATCCCATTGACCAAACTTTCCACCTTCATTTCACAAAAAACGAACGTGCCCTAAAAGATACTGCATATTGGTAATTAATTAAAGAGGGATGTATTGATGTTTCCTATTAAGTTCCATTAAAAAGCGTCTTATGTTCACAATTTGAATGCCACTTATACTCCATTCATACCAGGAAGAAAGGAGTAGTAGAGATCAGAGACTTTAACCTAGCTTTACTGTTGGAATTGTGTATAAATTACATGCTAAGTGGTTGCCATTATGACTTAAGGTGATGGATCTTCCACTTTATAGATAATTTGCAAACTTAGTATTGTAACAAAGAAGTGACCATACAAAGTTAGTTTCTTCATTACAAACTTGTATTTCAAATACATCTAAAGAACTTGTATTTCAAATACATCCTTCAATCACCCTTTAGACACACACCGAAACTTTCTAGACTTATTTTCTACAACAAAACCAACTCTAATTGTGTCCTTAATCTTTCTTACCACTGCCCTTCATTTCTTGTTATACCCTTTTTCCTTGATGCCATTTTCTTAGTTTGGCTGAAATGGGGAATGCAAAAAACGAAAAAGAAAATTAGGATCACTAATAATAATTTGATAGAATGAAGCACGAATCAAAGTCATGCACATAGACCTGGCATTGCTTTCTTCAATAATAGCAAGCCTCTTACCTTATAATTACCAATTGCTTTCTCATATTTGCGCTCCCTAGGATGATAAGATCTCAGGTTCTGGGATTTACTAGAAAGTGCAATTCCTATTGATTTCAATTTGAAGTTTATCCTCATTGAAAATAGTCTTTTTTTATTGGTAATATTGAAAATATTGAGTCTAGCTAGGTGTAAAGTGTAATTTTATTTGCACTAGTATAAATGCACATGTAATTTTATTTGCAATACTTCTGAGTCATCCACTTAGAATTCTTCATGGGCTTTGTTAATTTCACAAAGACTTCAATTCTGATGAAGATCCCAAGGCTGAGAAAAGGGGCAATAATCATGTTCCTGTCTAGGCCACTAGAAGTTATTGCCAAAAGAATGGGTTTCATTTTCATTATGAGCTATCAGGCCAGGCTTCAACAAATCCATGTACAAAAAAAAAGAAAATAAAGAAAGAAAGAAAGGCATAAGTACTCCAGCGTAACTAACTTTCAACAAAAGAAACCTGTTTCTGTGAAATTAAGTATTAAAAAAAAATACGAAAGAACAATTTGGTTCTCTGAATTCCTTGGGGAGAGCTGGAATTTGAAGATGTCAGCTTACGTGGCTAAATTTGAAGATATCTGAATTATATCCACTGCAAATTAGAGGTAATATTTATGATTCTGAATTTATGAGGTAGAGACTGTAATGTAAAAGAGGAATTACTCTTGTGAAGCTTCACAGGTAAAAGGTGGACATGAAGTTCTTAGCAATGTAAATGGCAAAAGAATTGGACGCTACTTGCCCACTTTTCTTGCTCAACAGAATGGTTGCAGCAACACAAGTGACTATCGAGGACCATATAGTGATTCTAAATGTGTGACTAATTGTGGTCATCCCTCTCAGAGATGGTACCATGTCCCCTGATCTTTTCTTCCGGATGATGAGAACACATTGACCTTGTTTGAAAAGATGGGTGGCAGTCCTTACCTTGTAAACTTCCAGATTATTACTGTTGGGGCAGCATGTACCACTGTGCAAGAGGGAAAGACATTGGAATCTTATGCCAGGGTGGTCGCACCATTTCAGAAATTCAATTTGCCAGCTTTGGTGACTCAGAAGGCACTTGTGGATCTTTTGTCAATGGAACTTGTGATGCCAACAATATTCTGTCTACTGTTCAGAATGCATGTCTTGGAAAGGAGAGCTGTTCTATTGAAGTGTCAAAGAATGCTATCGGAGCTCCCAATTGTGGTGGGAAAATCACCAGGAGACTAGCAGTTGAAGCTCTGTTGGAGATCTTTTTTAACTTTTTTCTTTTAATTCCCAAACAGTTCTTAAGTGTCTGATGTTTCTCTTTTCTTTCAAGTTGTTAAATGGTTTAGTTTATGTTTAAAAAGTTTAGAATATATTTTTCGGAAAAGTACAGATACACCCAATGCAGAAATCTGATTCCCACTGCACAGCTATAAACATTCAAAACGTCCAAAAACCACACCCTATGCACCCATACCTGTCTGTGAATTGACATCAATTCCGAGCTGACAGCTACCCCAAATGTACTTTGAACCTACAAATTCTGACACTGGGGATATTGGTCATTCTCCCTATATTTTTTGATAGAGTGGAGTGTTATTTGAAACAAATCAACACTTGAGCTCTAGTAATATTAATGATAAATTGTACTCTAGGTGCCCTTTCTTTTCTTTCATGTTTAGAACTATGCTCACCCAACCAACTGCAATCCAAATTCCTAACTTCTTGTACATACATGGGTGACACATTCAGTGGTTTGAAACTAGCATACCTAAGTGATCTCATATGCACAAAAAAGGATGAGATTAAATAATTGCAAATCTCCCCTCTTTTAACATCTTCTGTCATATCTAATCTCTCTGTTCTTTTTTTTCTTGAAAAGAATGCAATAGGTTGATGTGTATGCTAATTTTAGTAAGTCAAGCCTTCTGCATTGTAAATCTCGTATGTGAGGCCTATTAAATGATGAATGGTTCAAGTTCTTATATTTATATGAAGGTATGCTTTATGGGAGACTGAAGGTGCAGCTAAAGATCCACCAAATCTGATCCTAGATTTCCCTCTAAAATCAGTGTGCATTGTATAAGCACAACAGATGAAAATTTTGACAAATGTTGCTCATGAAGCATTTTTTTTTTTTTTTTTGAAACAGGTAAAGTAAGAATTTCATTAAGACAAAACATGTACAACAAGGAGCTGTACACAGGGATTTATAAAAACTGCACCAGCAGAGCTAGACCCCCAAACCCTGATTTGCAAAAAGACTCCCAACCGCCAAAAAGCAATTAAAATTTGTCCTTGAAAACATTGTTTCCTGGTTAGCTCATGAAGCATTTTTAGCATGCTGAAATATATTTGTCTGTGACTGTTTAGTGAAATGGTAAAGTCCAGGGTTGACAACTGTGAGCACATGGATTCAAGTCTGAAAGTGGCAACTACGTGCAAAAATTGCCAAATGTTGGGGCCTTTATCCAGTCCACCATTCACTAGATCTTAGATGGCTGGGACCAGCATTGGGTAATGGCCCTTAACATCTTCAAATTCTATCAATCTGGACCATGGTTGTAAAAACAAAATATGTAAATGCTATAGACATTATGTTCAATATATAGTTTCAAAGGTGTATGAGATAATGCACAATAATGGTACTAGGCAGTCAACTAACTCCAACAATCAAGTCATAAAATAAAAGCCAAGAGTCTAAGGCTGCATTTGGGATTCCTTATTTTAATGGCTTATCTCCTTTTTACAGTTAAAATGTCCTTGTGAACACTGAACTTTTAATTGCAAAAAGAAGGTAAGTCCTTAAAATAAGGAA
Organism: Nelumbo nucifera; assembly: GCF_055504915.1. Taxonomy (NCBI): domain Eukaryota; kingdom Viridiplantae; phylum Streptophyta; class Magnoliopsida; order Proteales; family Nelumbonaceae; genus Nelumbo; species Nelumbo nucifera. The sequence continues at coordinate 53,155,476 of NC_142653.1, forward strand.
TGCCAAATGCAGCCTGAGCACCTCTAATTGAACATTAACCACAGGGCCTTCACATGAAAGACCCCCCAAGAGTAGCTCAACTGCTAACATTCTTATATTCTTCTTCTTTTTTTTTGGCAGATTCATTCTTATATTCTTCCACCACAAGTTCACTAGTGAATAAAATTTCTCAACCCTAATGTTTTTTCCTTTTTGGATTATTAACTAGATGGAGCATATCAAAGAGCTTTATTAAAGTATCAGAAAAATGCATAAATAGAATAGAATCACCTAGTTAGTCATAGATTGAACAAACAAGATCCAATAAGCCAATCAAAGGAAGTCAAATAAAACCAAATAAATAAAGATAAAGCAAGAACAAGAGCCATCCCAGGAGAGATGCTCTGCATTACAACTCTTATTCTTTTAAATCTCTAGCTAAGCTGTCTGCTAGAAACTTCTAGGGAGTTTGGAGATCTCTGAACAAACTGAAAAATGTAGTCACTCTAGATGCTAATTCCTAGCCTCTCTAACATGATAAGAGAACCCAAGGACTGTTGTACTTATCCAGCCAATAACCCTGTTGATTTTTAACAATGGGCAGACTGTAGACTCTGACCAATTGAACTTATATATTTATTTATTTATATTCAGTTTGGATCGTTGTCCTTGCTATGGGGTTCACTAATCCAATACATGCTACTTGGTCCTAGTTTGGACACTCTTGGCACAAACTACAAAGGAAATGGACCATTACTCAATCTTGGTCCTATTATCTAGGGAGTGGTAGACTGGATACATACCTAACCTGTGGTATTTTTTGTACACAGTTACTTCTTTCAAACTCAAACTTGCATTTGCCATTGCACTAAGCAATGGCCCTAAACAATGAAAGAAATTGTATTAGAAAAACCTCACCTTTTTTGTATTTTTAACTCATGCTACTTTCATGGGATCTCTAGACTGATAGTAACTAAAAACCACATCCTACTAGAGAGATCTTACTTTAGTAATATTTTCATGTGCCATTCCCATGTTCTCCTATGACTCTACATTGAAGCTGTGTTTGGATTGTTGCAGAAATGGAAATGAGCAGTGTAAAGGACTTGTTAGATCTACTTCATTGCTACAAGTCAAAAAATTGAGTCTAGAGAATGTGGAGAACAATGGACTTATAGCCATTTTCCATTGATTCAATGAAAAATGAAATGCCTGGGTTGTGGTCATTCCCATTATTCCATTATCCATTGAATCACAGAACCCTTTCTGCTTTTCCATTTGCACATCGCACCATAAAGACAACCTAAGAGAATTATACTACAGAAATGTCATGATTAGGAAAATCCAATTAAAGAAATGTCACCATTTTAATACTATAGGGAATAAACCAATTCCTAATACCTAGATGGCATTTCTAAAGTTCCTAGTCTGCCAAATTGGATCAAAAGCATAGATCAGGACAATGAAAACCACATAAGCAATACCTTTGACTAGCCAAGGAAAAATAAGTGGCCAGAAAGACAGGTGGCACAAACAATGTGGATTTTGATTCTGGCTAGCGAGTGCAGTGGCCCAACCTTTAGACCAGTTAAATCGAGAAAATAAAAGTTAATTATTAAATTGAATATTCAGAAAGTAGCTCAATATTTTGAAAACTGGAATGGACTAACTGGATGAACATGTTTCAATTATAACAAGATGTCAAGCTCCCATGCTGGGTTACCAAAAACCAGGAAAAAAATTGCAGTCTATTCAGGTTGATCTAAGAAAACTGGGAATCAGGACCCTTTTACATTGAGTTTGCTGACTTCTCTAAACCCTCTCATATCTTCTGGTTTCTTCTTTCATGTGTCATGGAAATATGCCAAGTAAATAGCCCATACAGGGGGAATAAAGCAATTATCTTTATGCGCACCAGAAAAAAAAAATCATGAAGCCAAAATGTTAAGAAAAATATCATCAAGTATAGAGAAAGAAAAAAAATCATACCTTCGTTCATTAATCAATTGAATATACTACATTTTAAAATTCAAAACTACTTGGTGAATCAAAAAGATGATCATATTTTACCTTGGAATACACTTGTTAAATCAGTAATCTCATGCTTGTACCTGGTTACAAGCTTATCTCGAAACTATTTTACCTTGGAATACACTTGTTAAATCAGTAATCTCATGTTTGTACCTGGTTACAAACTTATCTCGAAACTTCACATCAGTCATTAGTAATGCACTTCCAAGGGAAATATTCTTTCTCACAAGTCCCTTTGAGAGTAGAACCTGAATAAGAGATATTCTTGGAACTATCCTATTTTCCAAACTAAGGCTAAATATTACTGGATTTCTAGAAAGAACTGAAGGCTTCAGGTTCAATTTATTCATGAAGAAATCCAGCTTAGCCTTGATATCCTCCTCCGAGGTAGATACGCAATTAGGGCTCCTTCTGAACAAGCAAAGTATCTCATCGTCTGACCAACCAAAACTCTTGTAAACTCCAAGTTTAGCATCCCATGTAGCCGTGCTCATCCCTGATTTTATATTTAGGGCTTTGACAAACATTGTGCTTGAGGGATCAAAGCCCATTTCACATATCTCCTTCACAATCTCTGTAAACCGATCGTTGTTCTGAGTTAGTCTACCAGGACACCACATGATCATTTTTGAGATATTGGACTCAGGCACACCATGATCTCGCAATATATCAATTTTGGGTGCCAACGTTCTGAGAACATTAAATTGAAGAATCCAGGAAGCGCTGTTGCGGTGAATGGCCAAGGCGACATTATTGTCTGTGTGAAGTAAAGTCTTGAGAAAGTTCCAAGAAGGAGTGATTTGTTTCTCTAAGCTCCTCGTGAGGATGGCAGGGTCTGAAGTGAGCAACTTAGTGATATTGGGGCCTGATACTCCAACCTGTCTGAAAAACTGAACTTTAGGCTCAATTGATTTTACTGGGTCGGCTAAAAGTAGCAATGGACGCTTAGTGATTACTTTGGCGATCTGGGTTTTGCTGAACCCGTGGGTTTCAAAGAATTTGAGCACAGAATCTGGTTTCTTTTCATCTTCCAAATGAACTTTCTTTGCAACAGAAAGGGCTTTTTCTGATGAGAGTCCACAAATGTTTACTAGGTAAGAAACCGTAAAAGATGAATCCTTTTCAGAATTTGAAATGTGAGAGATGGATTTGAGAAACGGGTTTTGAAGATATCTAAGAATTGGTGTTGAATCCCTTCTTCTGGCGACGTTAATACATAGTCTTCTACGTAAAAAACCAAACATTGTATGAGATTGACTGAAAGAGGAAAAGAAGGATGCGCTGCCGCTTATAGAACTTACAGTTTCGTGGAGTTGGCGCCTGGGAGGATTTTGAATCTTTGATTGAATACTCTCTCTGAAGTCTGAATTCAAATGGGTCTTCGTTCTCTATTCGCAGACGGGTGAGATGTAAGAACCGTTACAGCTTACAACCAGTGACTCAGTGAGAACCCTAAACAATAGACAAACCAAAACACCAGAACCGGCTATACATCACACGGGAACATCGAAATCGAACTTTCAAGGTAGATAAAGTCCAATGCCATTTGGATGTTGGAGGTCCAACCGTCCAGAGCCACTAAGTACTATTTGATAAATAGTTGTGGCCTTATGGGCTTCAATGGGCTTAGAGGCTTGGAGGTAAACCAACCAAGAGCCATATGGATTGAGAATTTGAGATTAAGAGATCAAATTCAACAAAACAAAAGGGTTATTACCTACAGAAATAAGCAATATATGAATGATGTCTCTATGACAAGGGATCGGAGATACTTTTTTTAAGAAAGAAACGGATAAAGTTTTTTTTTTTTTTTTTTTTTTGTAAAAGAGGAATGCATTAATTATAAAACCAGTACATGGAGCTTGCTAGATGGGGTTTGAAACCCCGCTGCGCCAGCTTGTGAGCTGCACTATTACAATTTCTGTTAATGCCCTAGGTTCAGCCTGTAAAAGTTCACAATGTTCAATCCGGACTCCGGAGAACCCTTCCAAGCAAGAATTTCCCTGTGTGGTCACGGGCAATTATCTCTACCGAAGCTTTGTCATTTATGCGTCTGTTTGGCATCGATGCTGTTGCTCCAGAAAATAGTAACACGTTAACGCTAATGTTGAAAAAAATGGTGTTCTAGGAAATATCAATATGTTTAGAACCGTTTTTTCATAAAAAATGGTGCTCTAAGCCATGTTTTAGAAATCGAGAAGGCATGGTTTGGAGTAACGCCGAATTCAACGTTTTCTCAGATTGGGGCTCATTGCAGCCAATAAGGACATGATGTGGTAGTGACATGGACTTCCTATAATGGGTACCAGTGCTGAAAATAGAAAGTGGTACCATAGCAACACGCCATGTGTTTTCTTAAATTCTATAAATCTCCTTTGTGTTTTGATTAAAACAAAAACTTTCTGTGCATTAGTTTCTTATTCTTACTAATAAAGACGTTAAAGTTAATGAAATTCCCCCTTTTATTGTTAATGTATTATCATATATAATTTAAAATTTGGGTAAATTACAAAGACCCCTTGTACTATGACCATGAGACAAAGACCCCCTTCCATTAGCTTTACATTGAAATCCATCATTACAGTATTTTTAATCCCCGTATTACCCTTGTAATAACTATTAATTGGGAGAAAAACATTGTTTATCTCCCCCAACCTCACATACACGAACAACAACGGTGGTAGGTGTTGTAGGGGCTCCTCTCTTCCATTTGCAGGCTTCCTGCACCGTTTCCTGGGCCTTCGCTCGTCCATTGGGCATGGACGGTCTTCCTTGCATGATGCTTCAACATCTGAGTGCTCTGATTCTATGGCACTCTGTCGAGTAATCATAGGAGACTTTGAAGTTGTCTCAGTGAAATCAATTTGTCTCTGTGCTTGCATCTGTTTCTGAAATGGGTTCAACCGAGTGTCTTACCTGATCCCATTACAGTGGCCAAAGGATCGATGGGAAGGCTCGACGTTGTTATTGATCATAAGAACAGTATGCCCAAGCTTTTGCTGATTGTTTCCAGGATTTTGCGGGCTGATAACCTCAGCAATTGGCCCTGGTTATACCCTGAAACCATGAAGGCCCAAACCCATGAACACTCTTCCTATTGTTAAATGGAAGCCTATTCCCATTGTATACATCCCATTGCCTCTCCTTCACCTTTGCAACAACGAGCCTTTCACTGTGCAAAGAATGAGACCGAATGGGATTCAGATTTTGACCAAAAATCTTTGGGAACTCATCTACTCGTTCCACGGTCTTGGAATCTGATGCAATTGCACTACTATCTTTCTTCTCATTGGAAACTGGTAACAGTTTGACATGGATAGGGAAGGTAGCGGACTTTGAGAACATGGACCTTACTGTCTGCAACACCTCCAAATTCTCAGATTGATCCCAATTCAGCCACTCCAGTATCTGTGAGGATAAGAACAACAGTCTGGAGCCCAACAAACCTCGCAAGGAACGATCGGACACAGTAATTAGGTGATTTCAAGGTATCCGAAACCCATAGGTACTTCCCTTATCCAAACACTTTACCAGGAGCCCCCTTGATAAGAACCCACTAGACGACATGCTCTAGGAACTCTTGAATCAAGTTGTTATGCACACCTAGAAGCTAGAAAACAAGCTGTAGTTGATCAGATTATAACCTTAAAAAAACTAAGTCCTTAAAGAATCCAATCTTGAAGACGCCATAAAGGTTGATCACTCCCTTGATAAGTCAAGATATTGTATTCTACCAAAACACAAGAAGGCAAAGCTAAGTTTGCTGAAAATACCATTGTATTATTGATGATTTTCGTTTTACATAGTTGTGGCCTTTATATAGGCATGTAAACATCATTATGTTATAAGGAAACTCCTAATCTTATAAGGAAACTCCTAACTAATGATTATCTTATCAGGAAATACCTAACTGATGAGGATCCCTTTAATTTAGGAAAACAAATCTGCTTTGAAATATGAATCATTCTAAAAGACTACAACTAATGACAACTAAGCATAGAAAAGTCAAAGTAAAACATAAGAAAACAAAACAAGTCCATCAATACATCTTAGCATGCGAATTGGGCATTTTCTTATCATGTCCATGCGCCAAGCCCATCAAGCTTTGTTCTTCAAGTTCTAAGCCTTGCACATCGTCTTGCACATAAAGATAGGTGATTATCCTTAGTGAAGTTTTGGGAACTGCTAAAACAATCTTAGAATCTTGTAGAGCAACATTTTTGTCACGCACTTCCATGATTAAACCTTGTAGAGCCTCTTTCATCCTTTTTGTCCTTGCCCTAGTCATTGGACCACCGATTCCTTGCAAAGGATCTTGAGAATATTTGAGACTTTTAGCTTGAGCCATTTGGCTAGCATCTCGATCTCCATTATTCCCTCCTTCCTCGAAAGAATTCGTCCTCGAATCACCTACATCAAACAAAGATAAATCAGCAACATTAAAAGTCGCACTAACATTACCATAGTTGCTTGACAAATCTAGCTTCTAGGCGTTATCATTGATTCTTTCCAAGACTTGAAAATGTCCATCTCCCCTAGGCTACAATTTTGATTTCCTTTGTGTAGGAAACATCTCCTTACGCATGTGTACTCAAACCCAATCTCCAAGTTCGAAAACAACCTTCAAACGCCCCTTATTAGCTTGCTTAGCATATTGCCCATTCTTCCTTTCAATGTTAGCCCAAACCTTGGCATGTAAATCTTTCACAAAAACTGTCTTTTTCTCACCATCAAGATTAGCAAGTTCATAGTAGGCAAAGGTAAAATATCCATAGGAGTTAAAGGATTAAAGCCATAAACAACTTCAAAAGGAGAAAAACAAGTAGTAGAATGAACAGATCAGTTATATGCAAACTCAATATGTGGCAAACACTTCTCCCACTGCCTTAAGTTCTTTTGAATGATAGCACGGAACAAAGTAGTGAGTGTCCTATTAACTATTTCAGTTTGACCATCCGTTTGAGGATGTGCAACAGTAGAAACAAGAGTTTAGTTCCTAATTTATTCCATAAAGTACGCCAAAAATGACTTAAGAACTTAACATCTCTATCACTAACAATTGTCTTAGGCAAACCATGCAAACGAACAACATCTTTAAAGAACAAGTCAGCAATATGTGTTGCATCATTGGTCTTAGAACAAGCAATGAAATGAGCCATTTTACTAAACCGATCAACAACGACGAATATGTTGTCCTTACCACTTTGAGACCTTGGTAACCCTAAAACAAAATCCATAGAAATATCAATCCAATGTTGGTTAGGCACTGGTAACGAGGTATACAAGCTATGTGGTTTAATCTTAGATTTTGCTTGCTTACACGTAATGCACTTATCACAAACAGATTGTACATCTTGCTTCATAGTAGGCCAATAAAAATGCTCACGCAATATATCTAGAGTCTTTTGTACACCAAAGTGCCCCATCAAGCCGCCTCCATGAGTTTCTCTAACAAGTAACTCACGAATAGAATAAATAGGCACACACAATTTATCTTTCTTAAACAGAAATCCTTCATGCCTATAGAAATCATTAAACACACACTTATAACATTCATTTCATACTTGGCCGAAATCAAAATCATTAGCATACAAGTCCTTAAGCAATTCAAAACCAAGTAACTTGGTTTGCAAAGATGTAAGTAATATGTACCTCCTAGATAATGCATTAGCAACAACATTTTCTTTTCCATGTTTGTACTTGAACACATAAGGAAACGTTTCAATGGACTCCAGCCACTTAGCATGCCTTTTATTAAGCTTACCTTGGGATTTCAAGAACTTTAAGCTCTCATGATCATAATGTATGATGAATTCCCTTGGCCACAAGTAATGCTGCCATGTTTGAAGAGTCCTCACTACTGCATAAAGTTTCTTGTCATAAGTAGGATAATTCAAGGCTGCCCCACTTAGATTTTCACTAAAATAAGCAATTGGTTTGGAATCTTGCATCAAAACAGCCCATATTCCAATTCCAGATGCATCACATTTTACCTCAAAAGCTTTATCAAAGTTAGGCAAACACAACAAAGGTGCATTAGTTAGCTTATCTTTCAAAATTTCGAACGCTCGATCATGCACTTCATCCCACTTAAAAACAACATTCTTTTTAACAAGTTCATTCAAAGGTGCAACAATAAAACTAAAATCCTTAACAAACCTTCGATAAAAACTTGATAAACCATGAAAACTTCTTACCTCGTTCACATTCTTAGGTGTAGGCCAGTCCCTTATTGCCTTTACCTTCTCTTCATCAACACTAATACCCTGTGAACTAACAACAAATCCAAGAAACACAACAAATTCCATGCAAAATGTTTACTTCTTAAGATTAATATATAATTGGTGCTCTCTTAATACACTGAAAACATCATGCAAGTGTTTCACATGCTCATCCAAATTTTTGCTATAAACTAAAATATCATCAAAGTAAACTACCACAAATTTCCCTATGAAATCACACAAGACATGATTCATTAATCTCATGAATGTACTAGGTGCATTAGTTAAACCAAAAGGCATTACTAACCACTCATACAATCCATATTTAGTTTTAAATGTTGTCTTCCATTCATTTCCCTCTTTCATGCGAATTTGACAATAGCCATTCTTTAAATCAATTTTAAAAAATAAAGAAGAGCCATGCAATTCATCAAGCATATCATCTAATCTAGGGATATGATGTCTATACTTAACTGTAATTTTGTTAATGGCTCAACAATCCACACACATACGCCATGTTCCATCTTTCTTTGGGACTAAGATGACAGGAACTGAACATGGGCTAAGACTCTCCCTTACAAAACCCTTTTGCACCAACTCATCCACTTGCCTTTGTATCTCCTTTGTTTCCTTGGGATTAGCTCTATAAGCAGGTCGATTTGGTATGGCGGAATTGGGTGTAAAGTCTATTTGATGCTCAATACCTCTTAAGGGAGGTAATCCATGGGGAATCTCCTCGGGAAATAGGTCATCAAACTCCTGCAATAAAGACACAACAACACTAGACAAAGAGGGGGGGTTTAGGACATTAGTAGAAAAGTAAACATCCTTGTACATAAGTACAAGTAGTTGCTGCCTTGCGATCATGACACTCTTAACCTCGTTTTTTTAGCAAATGCACTCATTCCCTTACTTTTCTCTCTAAATCTCCTCTCGGCCTCACTCTTTCCACTTGCATTTTTTTCTCGGTCTCACTTGCTCTCTCTGCTTTTGTTTGTTCACTTTCTTTCTTTTTCTTTTCTTATTGCTCACACTTTTGTTCTTCTCTCATTTTTCACTCTCTTGCTATCATAATCTGATCTTCATAAGCTTGCAAAGGTTTAAGAGGGGTTAGTACAATAGTTTGGTTATTCATTACAAAAGAATAACGATTTTTATACCCATCATGTGTAACCTTCCTATCAAATTGCCATGGTCGGCCTAGCAAAATATGACCAGCATGCATTGGTGCCACATCACATAGAACCTCATCCTCATACTTGCCAATTGAAAAGGAAACCAGAACTTGCTTGGTTACCCTCACTTCTCCACATTCATTCAGCCATTGCAATTTGTACGATTTAGGATGCTTTATGGTATGTAAATTCAGCTTATCCACCAACAATGTACTAGCAACATTAGTACAACTTCCACTATCAATAATCATAGTACATACCTTATCCTTCACATGACATCTTGTGTGAAAAATATGCTCACGTTGCTCCTCATCACCATCATCCTTAGGCTGTATACTTAGGGCTTTCCTTGTAACCAGCAAATCACCATGAACGGGTTCTACAACTTCAACATCAGAACAATCCTTCAATGGTGGCATCTCATCCTCACTTGAGCTAGCACTTTCTATTTCCTCATTCTCCAACACAATCATAACTCTTTTGTTTGGCCATTGAGAAGCAATATGCCCGAAACCATGGCACCTAAAACACTTAACATCACGCGACTTAGAAGACATTTTAGTTTTGGTTTTACCTTTATGAACAGTAACCGAATCCTTTTGCTTTGCTTCCTCCTTTGTTTTTGAGACAACCTTGTTGTTCTTCCAATTATGTTTCCATGAAGAACCAGATCTGAACCTTTTTAATTTGATTTGCTTCTCCACTTTAATGGATTTGTGCAATAGCTCATTCATTTCCACATAGTGTTGTAAATCAACCACATCAACAATCTCCTTATTTAGGCTGCCAATAAATCTAGCCATTGTTGCTTCTCGGTCATCTTCTATGTTTGCTCTAATCATGGCTATCTCCATCTCTTTGTAATAGTCCTCTACACTCATGGAACCTTGAACCAGCCCCTACAACTTTCTACGCAAATCTCTATAGTAATGGCTAGGTATAAATCTCTTGTGCATTACCAATTTCATCTCTTCCCATGACCGAATTGGCCTCTCTCCATTCCTACGCCTATTGATCACCAATTGGTCCCACCATATGCTTGCATAATCTATGAACTCCACGACTGCTAGTTTTACTTTCTTCAACTCGGAGTAATCATGGCAATCAAATACGTGCTCAATCTTTCTTTTCCACTCCAAGTATAGTTCGGGATCATTCTTTCCTTGAAGGGTCAGAATCTTCATCTTTATGCTGCCCAAATTGCTATATCTTTTGGAAACTGCCTTCTTGCCTCGTCTAGAACTTGATTCCTCCAAATCTGAATCATCTTCCTCTTCTTCTTCAAACACATGTCTTCTAGTGGACTTAGAAATAGATGGGGATTGCAAATCATCCAACCTCGCATTCAACTTTCTAAATTGTTCATTAACAACCCTTATGAATAATTTCATGTCAATCTCTTGTGGTTCTCCTTCAATGCTCATGGTTATAACCTGCAAAAGCTCGCTGAAAATAAAAGAATTTTGTTCCTCACCTCTTTTTTTTTTTTAGTTCCTCACACTCCCTCACATGTTTGCAGTCAAATCAGATGGTTATCATGATCTCACATCTCTTTGCTTTTTTTTTGTTCCTCACACACTCCCTCACGTGTTTGCACTCAAATCAGATGGTTATCACGATCTCACCTCTCTTTGCCCTCTTTTTTTTTTTATTTTTTTCCACTCAAGCCAGCCCCCTTTATGTTCTTAACAGAATCAAGATCAACAAATCTCAAGGAGTAATCAGTTAGATGGTGGAAATTCTCAAAATCATAATTTTAAAAACTTAATTGAGGCAAACAGTAGAAATAAGGAAGGAAAAAAAATTCAATTATAAGAACCAAAAAATAAGAAAACTTCAAAAGGAAGCAAAAAACATGCAAAAGAAATCACTAGAATATGGAGCACGAAATTAAATTAATTTAGATACAAGAATCCTTATTTGATAAGGATTAGTACTAATTAATATAGTAAGACAGTTGTTTAAGGAAAAGAAATCCCAACCCAAAAAGGATTATACAACTAGCTCTTGAATTAGTCAACTAGTCAAACCCAAAAAAAAAAAAGAAATATGATCTTGCAATTCAAGAAATCCCATTCATGTTGGGAAAATGAAAAGAAAATCAGATCTATAATCTAACTCCTCCTCCTCCTTTTTTTTCCGAATTGGATATTCTTTTCTCTCTCTCTCTCTTTTTTTTTTTTGCCAAAATAAACACACAAAACATAATTGACTCTACTAAAAAACACAAAGAAGTCGAATGGAAGAATTCAAGGAAATATGCAAGGACAACACAAGAAATGCGCAAAGATCAGAGAAAACACAAAACAAGGATAAGCAAAGGATAAGTAACCTGTTTCTAGAACCAAGGCTCTGATACCAAATGATAAGAACCCACTAGACGACCTGCTCTAGGAACTCTTGAATCAAGTTGTTATGCGCACCCAGAAGCTAGAAAACAAGCTATAGTTGATCAGATTAGAACATTAAGGAAACTAAGTCCTTAAAGAATCCAATCTTGAAGACGTCACAAAGGTTGACTACAAGAAGGCAAAGTTAAGTTTGTTGAAAATACCACTGTATTATTGATGATTTTCATTTTACATAGTTGTGGCCTTTATATAGGCATATAAACATCATTGTGTTATAAGGAAACTCCTAATCTTATAAGGAAACTCCTAACTAATGATTATCTTATCAGGAAACACCTAACTGATGAGGATCCCTTTAATTTAGGAAAATAAATCTGCTTTGAAATAGGAATCATTCTAAAAGACTACAATTAATGACAACTAAGCATAGAAAAGTCAAAGTAAAACATAAGAAAACAAAACAAGTCCATCAATACATCTTAGCATGCGAATTGGGCATTTTCTTATCATGTCCATGCGCCAAGCCCATCAAGCTTTGTTCTTCAAGTTCTAAGCCTTGCACATCGTTTTGCACATAAAGATAGGTGATTATCCTTAGTGAAGTTTTGGGAACTGCTAAAACAATCTTAGAATCTTGTAGAGCAACCTTTTTGTCACGCACTTCCACGATTAAACCTTGTAGAGCCTCTTTCATCCTTTTTGTCATTGCCTTAGTCATTGGACCACCGATTCCTTGCAAAGGATCTTGAGAATATTTGAGACTTTTAGCTTGAGCCATTTGGCTAGCATCTCGATCTCCATTACCCCTCACCCTGAGGAAAGAAGAAGAACATGGAAGCAAGGAAGAACATCTCCGTGCCTGTGACGCTGTCCAAGCCAAATGCATAGCTTTCCTCATCGGAACCTCCAAAGAAAGTGTGAAACTTCTGCAGGACCCTCTTTCTCATCTTCTATTGAGTTTCATCTTCAACCCGAAAGCTTAGGTTGTGGGTAGCTTCGAACTCTTCCCGTTCCTTCAGCTCTCTATTGGGAGGGAGGACTTCAACAAAAACCCAGCGTCACTGTAACAACTACCACCACTGTTGTTTGTGTATCGTGAGGTGGGGGAAGATGAACAATGTTTTTTTCCCAATTAATAATTATTACAAGGGTAGTATGGGGATTAAAAAATATTGCAATGGTGGATTTCAACAAAAACTAAGGAAAGGGGTTTTTTGTCTCATAGTCAGGAGGTCTTTATTACAAAATAAAGTACATGGGGTCTTTGTTACAGACCCCATAATACGGGGGGATCTTTATAATTTACCCTTAAAATTTCTTTATCCTTTTGCTACTTTATTATGCCTGACAACATTTAGAAGAGTATTTCTCTACTCTTCTCAGATGAAGGTAAAAATGTTGAAGTGAAATTTAGAAAAACAAATTTAATTTTTTAGATATTTTAATAAATGTACATTTAAAGAAAGTTGGTTAAGGGTAAATCTAATATTTAAAAAAATGCATTATATCAATATTTTTCATATGAAAAAATAGGTATTTACACTTTTTTTTTCAAAAGTTTAAGGAAATTTTTGTTTGGGTCAAAACACACAGGATTGTTAGAAAACTTAAGAAGGGATGATTTTATAGTTTTCCCTTTTTTCCTAATTGTGATTAACTGATGAAACAAGGAGGGCGCATAACTATATGAAATAGCTAAGCTTTTCCTTTTGACTTTTGTTATTTGAGACAAAAAATTACTATTGATATTTTTAATTTGTCAATAAATACCATTAAGAATGCTAAAAGCATTAAAATCCACAAGTAATCTCTCCTTAAATCTCTAATTAAAATCCCATGGAGCGTCTGGTTTCTAACAAGCAAATTGAATAATTTTAACAGTAGGAGATTCAAAGTCATCGTGACAAGTAATAGCAGCTAGTGGAGTGCGGGTGTGTCATGTGAGGGAATTCCTTTATCTCCTATGACTATAGTTATGGGCAAGGTTTTTAAAACCGACCCGGAGAACGAATCGGTCAGGGGTTCAGTTCTTGGGTCAAACGGTTTGAACGTTGGCTTGTTCTGACAAAACAATAAAAAATAAAAAAAATAAAAAACGGTTAAAATCGTTGCAACGGCTCGAATGATTAATCGCCTAGGTCAGCGGTTTGCTGACCAAAATCAATGATTTTTGACAAAAATCCCGTTTTGGAGAAAAACGGAACTAGTCACTTGACCGGTTCCCAGTTTTTCTGGTCTGACCATCCGGTCCGGTCCGATTTTGAAAACCATGGTTATGCGTATTACCTATAACTCCAAATTACAAACAACCAATTCATCTAGCAATGAGAAATTGATTCAGTTGAGATTACATAAATTGTTCATCACTTACATCAGGACCATTGATTATTTTTTCTTTCACCTATATATTATTAACTAGCTCAAGTTGCTGAAGGCCCTAATTAAAACAATCATTTTATTTTTAATATGAGAAGGGATGGAATGGGAAAGGATGGGATGAGAAGGGAAAATTTATTTTCTTATTTTGACATTCTGGTGTTTGATTGCTGAGAAGGGAAAATTACTATTCATCATCTTCCTTCGAATTCAAACCAATGGCGTGGACGAAGTGAGTTCCAATCTCCCCCTCACTAGTAAAAGAAGAATGCCCAAAAAAACTGAGATGCTAAAACTGAGATCCATACCTTGATGAAGTTATTGATCTCCCCACCCATTCCTTGTCCGGTTCGGTTTTAAAAAATGAAAACCTTGGCTCATACTACCTTAGCCGAGGGTCAATACCGCACCATGATCTAAGGGTGTCAATGGACTGGTATTGGATTGGACCCTGTCTAGTCCAAAATTAATTTGGATGGATTGGACAGACCAACAAGATATATTGGATCGGAGCAATCCGGTCCAAAAATATTTATTAGATTGGATTGAACCTGGTCTGTCCGTAACAAATTTATTTTCGATTAGGTTGGATTAAGTCAATATCTGATCCAATGATATAATATAAGAATATATGTATCAATGAACCAGGTTTGAGTGAAACCAATTTGAATCAAAATGAATTTGAACAGATTGGATAGTCTAAAAATTAAATTGGACTGGTCCAAATTGATGCCAAACATTCATTGGATTGGATCTGATCCATTTATAATAGATTCACGTTGGACTGGATCAGATTGGACCAAAATCCAGTCCAATTGACACCCCTCTATGTATGGGCCAATGCGCTAATGCTAATGCTGATCAAAGCCTAGTCCGTAAATAAGCTACAGTCCAACCCAACTCTGCCAACCTTGAGGCTTGATTTATTGGGCTTTGGGCCTTAAAAGCTGGAACCACCCACAAAGTAAAATTGTAGGTGGAGTCTAATTAATCTAATTCCCGTGGCACTGACTGTACCGCGCAACCGCAAGTCTTTATCTAGCAGGATTTATACTCTTATCAAAGGTGGATTTGGAGCCGTTATTAGCGGGACTCCAAACCGCATTGCGTCTGGGACTTTCCCGAGCCACTTAAAATCCTAATTAATAAATAATGCAACTCATAATTAATTTCCTAACCTTTCAAAAATCCTGTTTACATTACCCAAACTAAAACGTTTTCAGACTAATCCTGCCCAACTACAAATCTCTCTTTCTCTCTCTCTCTCGTCTCTTTTTGCTGTATGTGCTGAACTAAATTGTAATTCAAGAAGAAGTAGGAAATGGGAATTAGAAAATTCTAATAAAATTTAAGTATCTTCTTTCAGTTTTACACTCTTACTGCATTATAAAAACTCAGTAGTCAGTAGTACTCTCCTTCCAGTTCCAGTTTTTGATTAACTCACTCTTCGTCCCTGCCTTCTGCCTTCGTCCACCAATCCGCTTCAAGATGTCGCTCATAAACTTGAATACTCATATGACCACTCGGGAGCCATGGGATCAAGATGGTTTGGATAAGTTCCAAATCAAATTCCAGTTTTTAAAGAGTACCACATGGCTTCTGCAATCGGGGGATGAGGAAGGAGACGATGCGTTGGCGACGATTGAGGTGGAATGTCCCAGAATCACCAAGAACTTCTCCGTTTATCCTTGCTGCTTAATCTGCGACGTCAATCGTCCAAGGATGGTATCTACCATGCTTTCCGAGATGGGCTTCTCTGAGGCGGCGAAGGAGCTCCTCGCACCCAACATTTCTTCCTTCGCTCGAGAGGTGGCCATTGCTGTTTCTAATGGAGCTACCATGCGGGTTGCTATCGTCCACGTATTGCAGACGCTCGGTGAATGGTACGACGAAAATGCTGCCATAGCCGCAGCTTCGAGGGAATCAATGGATGCCGGCAACGGTGCCGGTCGTTTCGGAGCTGTCCCTGCGTCTGCGTCAGCCATTGAAGCGTTGGAAAAGGTGAGACTCGACGTCAACGGCAACGGTGTGGATTCCACTTCCACCATGCCCTCGCGCTGTACCATTTGTTTGGAAGAGCTTCCAATCGGGTCGCAGGTCACTCGGATGCCATGCTCTCATGTCTATCACGGAGGTTGCATTGTTAAATGGTTGGAGACCAGCAACTTGTGTCCGTTGTGTCGTTATGAGATGCCTAGAGCTTGAGGAATATTAACACATTATATTGATTTTTCACGTCAAAACAAACAAGTAAATGGGTTCTGAATTAATGCTTTATTTGTTTGTTAATTAAACCAACAATGTTAAGGTGCCGTAAATCTGATAAACACAGTTTTGTACTTTTATTCCAGCTGTCAGGAATTTAACTTATTTATTTATTAATATCAATAACAAATTAAGTATATATGATCAAGATGTTATCCAACTTCCAAGTTCCAAAACACATGCTGCTTCCATGCAAAGAGAGTGGAAAGATGATAGTTCAGTGACACCCAGTGATTATTATACAAAATTGCTAGTTTGGATGGTATTTATTATACAAAATTCCAAGTTCCAAAATATAGTCCAACCCTTTCTTAAAACAAGTAGAATCTGTCCATGAAAACGCGAGGAATGGAATGGGGTCCTCTCTACTTCTCTTTTGCACTTCAATGTCCACTACAAAAATGGACACTGTTCTCTATTAAATATTTTCTTTCCCCTCTAATATGAATATATTCCATGGTTTTCAAAACCGGATGACTGGACCGAAAAATTGGGAACCGGTCAGACGATCAGTTCTGTTTTACCCCAGAACCATTATTTCACCAAAAATTATTGATTTGGTCAGCAAACCCCTGATTTGAGTGATCGAACTATTCAAATCATTTGAACCATTTAACAGTTTGAACCATTTTTTTTGTCAGAATGGACCATCTGTTCAGTCTAAACGATTAAACTATTCGACTTGGGAACCAGACTCCTGACCGATTCATGTCGAGTTTGATTTTAAAGACCTTGATATATTCTCATATATGTGGATGGACAAAGGAGGCCGACCTCCACATCTTTTTTTTTTTGGATGTAAGTTTTGTTTAATAGGGGGCGGAGTAACAGTGAATCAAAGGTGATTGTGGGTCTTTCCCACTCAATCCTTCACCCGATTCAAACTCTCATATTCTCTACAACATTTCCTTCCTCTTTCTTTCAAGGGCCTAATCTTTTTTTTTTTTGGATTTTGAGGATGCAAAAATTGCTTAATGAATTCCTTTTACATTTATGTGGGGTCGTACGAAAAATTTATTTTCCATGGGTATCATCTATCTCCTAGGGGTGCAACTTAGGTAGGCTCAAACCGAGCCCGAATCAGCCCATCTCAAAATTTTACACGGGTTGGACTTAGATTTTCGACCCTCGGGCTAGATTTGAGCTTTAGAAGTTGGGCTTTTTTATTTTTAGGGCCGTGTGGGCTCGAGCCTAGCCCTTAGATAGCCCAAACTCGACCTGAGCCTGACCTAACTATACACATACATACATATATATATATATATATATATATATATATATATATATATATGTTTGTATGTGTATGTAATTTTAGAATGGGTTCATTAACCAATCCAAGCCCGAGTCCAACCCAAGTGCATCAAATTACAGTGTCGGCTGAGCTCATATTGGGATGACCTTAAGCTCGGTCCGAGCTCGGGCCTTAAGCCTAAATTTTAGGGTTGGGCCTGAGTTGACCATAAACCCGGACCAATTTGCTTGACTTGCACCCTTATCTCCTAGATGTATAAGAAACTTTCCCAGCTAGGGAGTACGAGTGGCAAATGGGTGGATCGGGTTGGGTTTGATAATGGTTGAGTACCAACCCACCCATATTGCATCCATATTGACCCACCAACCCACTATGACCCATCATCAATCTTTGTTAATGGGTCACAACCCATCCATACTAACCCGCTTGATCCATCCATATTAACCCTTATCCACCCTTCTCCTTCTCACTCTATCTAACTAACTAATATCCCTTAATTGCTAAGCTAGCCATAAATTAATTCCATTTCAATAGATTTTTATTATCAATATTTTTATTATTGTTTTTATATAATTATGTATTCTTTATTTTTTTCTTCTTTTATTTCAAAACCATTTTGCTCTTGGTAACCAACAGTCCTCTTTCTTTTTCTAATCTACAGGGAGAGAGCGAGAGAGACCAAAGGTGGAGGAGGGTTGCCACTGCTACTATTCAGGATCGTGAACTAAAAGAAGATGAATAGTGAACTTGGGTGTATTAGGGCGATATTGAAGAGAGCGATAATGGGAAAGAGAGAGGGAAAGGGTAATGGGGAGAATGAGAGAAAGAAATGGGGAGAAGGGACTATAGAAGAGATGAGGTTGTCGCCGCCTCTTTGTTAGGTGTCGAAGAGAAGAAGATGATGAATAGTATATTAGCCCAAATTAGGAAACTTTATGTTATATTTATAGGTTGTCGCCGCCTCTTTGTTAGGGTTAAGAGTAGTTTAGTAAATTTGGGGAATTTAGTGGTATTTTGGTAATTTTAGGAAATTGGGTCAAAATAGGTCTAAGGAGATCGAACTGGGATTCTAATCCAATGGTGGGTGTTTTGGATCAATTATCGGAGGGTTAATATGGGTCTGAGCACAGAGAGGGGTTTTACATGTGTGGGTTGATGAGATTAGTTGAAATAGAATCTTTTTATATAAATGTGCAATCAGAGGTATTTTTGATTGAAATTTGGTAGGGCGGGGTTTTTAGTCATTTTGAGTTGATTGGTGGGGTCAAATTAGTCCACTTGGGTAGGGATCAAGCATATTTGGAATGGGCTTAATTTGGCCAATCTAGGGTTTTGAATCGGAATCTTGGTGCCATGGAGAGATAAACAAAGGTGTTTTGGGATGAAATTTTACAGATAGGTATTTCAAGATGTTTGGGATCTGATGTAAATGTCTTATTGGTTTTAAAGGGCAAGGATCACAGAAATTCAAGTCAATAAATGGATCTGAACTGAAATCTCGGCTCGATGAAGGAGTAAATGAGGGAAGTTTGGTTTGAAACTTTACAGGTAAATATTTTGGTGTATAGTGTGCAATCATATGGTCTAATTGGTTTAGATGTTTTTGGATTAAGGGGATCTGAGTTACGGAGCTGCATATTAGTAGTAAAGTGAAAGTATTTATGATTTTAGCTTATGCGTAATGAAAGAAAACAATTCATAGTAAAAAATGGAAAAAATAAATAACAAAAGATAATTGGGGGGTTCTCTGAGCTGCATATTA
Source organism: Nelumbo nucifera (assembly GCF_055504915.1). NCBI lineage: Eukaryota > Viridiplantae > Streptophyta > Magnoliopsida > Proteales > Nelumbonaceae > Nelumbo > Nelumbo nucifera. The sequence goes on from NC_142653.1 coordinate 53,174,888, forward strand.
GTAGTAAAGTGAAAGGATTTGTGGTTTTAGCTTATGTGTAATGAAAGAAAACAATTCATAGTATTGGAGGTAAAAAGTGTAATGTAAGAGAGAAGAGAACAAAATTAAATGAAAGTACAAGTGTGTCAAGAAGAGAAAATTTAAAGAAAGAATAAAGGGAAACAATAATAATGTAATAGTCAAGGGTGTAATAAGAAAATTACTACTTATATTTAGTAGTTATTAGATGAACGGTAATAGGTGAATCTAGGCAAAGGGCATGGTGAAGGGGCCGTACTTGCAAACATGCAACTGGAGTAACCATAGCAATAAGACAAGTCATTTAGAGGTGTAAAGTGGGCCGTGCCAGGCCGGTATTGCATAGCCTGTGGGTGGTTCATGCAAAGTGCGGGCTGTGCCGTGTTGGCCCATGGGTCATCATGGCCGTGCCACCCTCCCCAATGAAAATTCTAGGGGTCGGCCAGGCATGGCCCACGACCCAGACCCGTGCAGGCTTGTGCCATGTCACGGGCCTAGGCCGAGCCGGACTGTAGATTGTGCTGTGGGCTTGGGCCATGCCGGGCTTGGCCACAAGGTGGGCCTTGGGCCTGGGCCGAACTGGGCTAGACTGAATGGATTATGGATATCAGGATACGAATAATAACAAATTTATGATTATCAAGAAAATAAATAAATAAAAGTATAAAACAATTCAAATAGGAATTTAAGAATTTTATTTCATTTAAATTTGAATGAATAATGATACAAATTACAAAGCATACAATTATACAAATATTGAAATTATGAAATACACAATGGTTGGATACTTCATAAATCATACTTCATATTTAGATGAATGAAATATGAAAATTGAATAAATTAATAAAAATAAAAAATACAATATAAACTATATAGTTACAAATTGAAAACACAAAATTGCATTAATAGCAAATAAATTAAATAAAATTAAAACAAAATTTATAATAATTTGAAAAAAATAAAAAATTGTGGGTTATTTGTTAAAATTTACAATTTAAACAAAATTTACATATACATTATGATGAAAGCATTTACACACACTTTCATTATCTGCTTTAGGTGAAAAATGAAATATCCGGTGTATGTAGTAGTATCATGCCCTCCTTTGTCTTGTAATTGTAAAGTTGTAATCTATATTCTGCATCATGATTCATGGCTGCATCTAGCCAACCCTGGTACAGTGGTAGTGTGGTACCTGCAGGTCCTACACTGAAACAATTAAACAAGACTCTGATGGAATTGTAGCCTGTAGACACTGGAGGGGTTAGTAGATCACTAATCACGTGCCATGGCGGGATTGATGGTGAGAAATGTTCTTTGACTTCTCCCAATATTTTTAAAATTTATTTTCCATTATTTCAAAAATTCATTTAAATTGTAGCTTATTTCTTCTTCCTTCTCATGTGTGAGAAAATGTTTGGTCAAATGGCCAGTACCACCCTTGCTACAGTAACTAAAGTCTTTTCTATATTTTTGGCAAACTACTCTTTTCCCCTTCCCCTCAACATCCTCTCTTTTAAATATTCTCCAAATTGGGCTACTAAACTTGGGGTTTTGGGAAGACCTAGCCATTTTTTTCAAATTCTAAAAAAATAAAATTAATTTAATTGGACTTACCTCGGATTGTTGGTTCAGAATCCCAACTTGATTTCAACAGTTAAAGCCTTTCAACGTGACAATGTCTAAGATTCCAAGCCTCCCAAATTGCTAACTTGGAGAATCAGACAATTAACTAATCAGAATATGAGACTATCAGAGTTCACTCAGATTGCAGAGAGTGTATGAGAGACTAAGAGACAGAGAGAGTGAGAGAGGAAAAACTAAAGAGATTAAGATAATAACTTAATAAGAGAATTGTTGAATGTTGATTGTTGAATTGGTGTGATGAGAAGAATGGTGGAGGATAAGGCTATTTATAGGAATTGAAAATAATTCAATTGTCCAAAATACCCTAAAAACTAACTATTTTTTAGTTATTGGGAGGGGTATTTTGGTCATTGTAAAGTTATTTATAACTTTACCCAAAAAGCCCCCCTAAACTAGTTGTTATATAGCTGTTGGGGGGGCATTTATATCATTTTTACAACCCCTCGTAAGCAAAATACACAAATACCCCCCTAATATGTCTGTTTATAGCTGTTGGGGGGTATTTCTTAAGAAAACCCCCCCCCAAAAGCTGAAACTAGTCGTTGGGCCCCTTTTTTTTTGGGGGGGGGGGCAACGGGTATATTCTGGGTGAGCCACGATCGGCCCGCTACGGGCCCCATGGGCCATAAGCGACACTGTCGTGCTGTGTTGTACCGACCCATAGACCTCAAACCCCTGACCCAACACGACACGGACCTTCGTGCCAGGCCTGGCACGGCCTGTGGGCCTTCATGCCGTGCCGCATCATCGGCGGCCCATTCCAATTTATACCTCTATATAATTCCAATAAGAGAAAGAAAAGGTATCACTAAAATGAATTAAATTATAAACAAATAAAAGAAATAAATGGTAATCATTATAAATGATTCATATACGTGGAATGGAACTTTCTATAGAAATGCAAATAGCGTCCAAGTACCATATTACCAACATTAAAGCTAAGATGCTTAGCATTGATAATAATAGCAAATCATGCATTTTTGATAAGTATGGTTGTGACGTAAAGTTGTAATGAGTGCAACCATGGTTGTCATATATTCTTGGTTGGGCGTATTTTGTGTAATACAATAAGCAAAGGGTAAAATTGTAATTTCATGGGTAAAACGGTTTTAGTGTCATGGGTAATAGGTATTTGAAAAGATGTGTAGTGAACCGGAGTGCGTAAGCAGAATTTTAGGCAAACTAATATATTCTTAATTATGTAATATTTTGATTGTCAGAGTTCATTTTTATGGTTTTTGCTTGAAAATTTTGAATTGTCCAAGGCCCTGTTAGTTTGTAGGTAAGTTACTTACTTGGGTAAATGCAATTATCTGGGTAAGTTTTTCCTGGGAAACAATTACCCGAGTAAGTGCATTTATCCATGTTCTTTGATTTTTCAGGTAAATAAGGTAATGACCATTTTAGTCATAAAAATCTATTATTAAAAGGGGCAGTTTTGTCCCATTCAAGTGTTAGCAACTTTCTCCCAAGGTGGGAAAGTTATTTATCTACATAGGAGATGGGTATTTTTGTCCCATTAAAGTGTTAATCTGAAAAATGAACATGAGATTCTTGGTCAATTGGAAACTAAAATCCCATTGTCCAACTTTCCCCCCTCTCAAAATCCAAAAGAAAAAAAAAAAAAAACGCCCCCCAAATGGAATTATGAGAGTATGAGAGGGTATGTGAATATATGGGTGTATGAGAGAGTATGAGAATTGATGTAATGAACAAAATGAGGGAGGGTAAGGTATTTATAGGAGTTGGAATTAATTTAATGGATCAAGAAACCCTTAAAACTAGTTGTTGGAAGGGGTATTTTCTCCTTCTCCCAATGCCAAAATACACAAGTACCAGAAAGCAAATAGCAGTTGTGTGTGTGTGTGAGTCCCAATGGCTATAATTTTGGCAGGCTGAAGTGGCTCATTTGGGTTTATCGTGTTGTGTCGTATTGGCCTACGAACCTCAAAACCCAAGCCCGACACAGTCCATTTTACAATTTTACCCAATATGTAATGATTAAATAATAAAAATACATATAATTAAAATTTTGGACACATTAATATCAAATATTTGAAAAATTAAAACATGTGTAATAAATAAGAATTATTTTTAGTAATGATAGAAATTGAATGCAAAAATTAAGAAAAAAGAGAGGGTGATAGTTGAATGCTTTTTTTGTATTGGATTTGGGGCAAGGTGGGCTAAGTCCTCTCTACTTAATTTTAATTTTTTGTTTGATAATGATAAATAAAATTTAAAGGTGGCCACCCTTCCACGTTGAGTAAAGTTTGAAGATAAAAAAAAAAAATCATAGGAGCACCTGACTTTGCCAAATTATTTGCTGTGTCATTGAAGCCCCTCGGTAATGGAAGAAATTGAAGATTGTAGGACCTGAAAGAGGTAATGATCCAAGGTTCTAAATATTGACATAATCATAGGAGCACCTGACTTTACATAATGTTAGTTACAAATGCTATTTGCATTTAGCTTAATGAGTTGCTTCAAGGTTCTAAATATTGACATAGGCCGATACGCCCTGTTCCAATGCTTTTTTTTTTTATGTTTTACTTTTTTTTTTCCAAATCAGTTCAGAGGGGCTGGTTTAAGGCCTAGCTACCCTCTGAACTAGTGGCTGACCCGATACAACCCCTGTAAGGGCATATCGGGAAGCTGCCGGCACGATATGTATTAGTCGATACGTGTCAATACTTTGAACCTTGAATTGCTTTGGTTTACATTTATAGATTTTGTGCTTTGAAGATTGTTACATATTGTAAGTTAAAAATATTGCTATTTGATTTTTTTTTTTGAAATTTGATAACTGTTATACCTAAAATTGTCAAATAACGTAACACTAATGATTGCCAAATAATTATAAAAAAGATCAAATATAAATTAAAAGAAATTACCATTATTAGACATAAATTACCAATATTTATAAAAAATTACTAAAAATAAATCAAAAGAAATTATCACAAATTAATAGACTTTAGGATAATTACTTGATAATTATCACAAATTGTCAAATAACGTAACACTAATGATTGTCAAATAATTATAAAAAATATCAAATATAAATTAAAAGAAATTACCATTATTAGACATAAATTACCAATATTTATAAAAAAATACTAAAAATAAATCCAAAGAAATTATCACAAATTAGTAGACTTTAGGATGATAATTACTTGAAATTATCAAATAATATAATCCTAAATACATTAAAATAATTTGCCAAAAATTACCATAAATTAGTAAAAATGTCCAAAAATAGCCACTAAATTCCATAAAATCGATAAATTACTATAATTTACCAATAAACTATCATATAATAAATATAATACATTAGTATATATTTACCAAGAAATAAGTCTATAATAGAAATTACCAAAAATTAGTAGAAATTATATAATAGAACTAATTTCCACTAATTGAGCAATAAACTATCATATAATAAGTATGTATTGACCAAGAATTCTCATAAATTAGTATAATAGAAATTACCAGAAATTAGTAGAACTTAGCCAAAAATAACCACTAATTTCCATAAAATATTACATTTACCAAGAATTATCATAAATTATTATATAATAGAAATTACCAGAAATTAGTAGAACTTAGCGAAAAATAACAACTAATTTTCATAAAATATGATAAAATATATAAAATTAGTATAACTTTGTAAAAATAACCATTAAATTCCAAAAATTCCTAAAACTTAAGATGATAATTACTTCAAATTATCAAAAATTATGAACCTAAATAAATTACAATAATTTGTCAAAAATTGCATTTCGTTTTCTCATACATCACATGGGTCCCGCTAGTTTAAAAGTGTTGTGATGATTATATCACCGATTGTGGTTAGTCTTAAGACTGAGTTAATGGAAGGGTGTAGATGCAACACAAATTTTAGGGGATGACAGTTGTATTAGCATAAAGTACGGCACTGAACCACAACTATCAGAAAGTACGGGGGAGGTTTCAGAAATTTACGCAAAACATTTACATATATTTCCAAAATGTTTTCAGTCTATTTTTTCACTTATAGATTGGGTATTAATCTTTTTTTTTTCTCATTTTGTTTAAAGGTATTTGATAGATTCAAATTTTCAGGAGTATTATTGTTAATTTTGCTTTTTCAAATAGTGTTGGTCTATCCTTCAGAGAGAGGGTATCAGGTGGTATGATCCCTGTTGCTTAAACTATTGTACCCTATTTATTATAATCTCTTGCTTTCACTCAGGAAAAGGACCGTAATGGCTGTCGCTAGTGTTTGGATATTGGTGTTATAATCGGATTCATCCAACTCAGATAGTTTTACTTTTGTTCCCTTTCCTTTCAGACAATATCCGCCTCTCTGTCTCTGTCCCTCTCTCTCTCATATGTATTGTTTGTCATTGTGAATTTGTGAATTAGAAGTTCACAACTTGCTAGGCTCTACCTCTCATCTACTGTCAGTAAGAACTGCATCTCTTATCTTTCTATCCATCTGAAGTTTCATATTCCCTTTACACTTGAATTTCCCTTTGGTACTCTTATCGCTGAAGTTTACTCGTTTTCGCTTGACACCTTACTTCACCTCTTGTCATCTTTAGTTGGATTTTAGTTTCAGTACACAACTCTGAAATCTGAACTTGAAAACCCAATTTACTATATACTTTGGCCATCTGTTGTTGCTTTGTTTTTTGCTGACGAAGGAGACCTGATTCTTGCATATATACTGGATTGTTTTCATTACCCATTTCTTGAATCCAGACTCCATCCAAGCCCAGCTATTTCTTCCTTCTTCGTTCTTCCAAATCAATAAAGCCATCCATGAAGGATGATCAAATGGCCATTCCTCACTTGTTCAGATGCCCAATTAGCCTAGATTTGTTCACAGATCCAGTCACTCTGTGTACAGGTCAAACCTATGATCGATCCAACATTGAGAAATGGCTTGCAGCTGGAAATCTCACTTGTCCTGTCACAATGCAGAGGCTTCACGATCGTTCCCTAGTTCCCAACCACACCCTTCGACATCTGATAGACCAGTGGCTTCTTATGAACCACTGCTTCGACCCTGATCATTTAAAAGCCATCGATCCTGACCTCTCCTTGGTTCCTCTGAAGCACAACCTTGAATCTAATGAAGTAACCTTGACAACTAAGATAGAAACGCTAGAGAAACTCGGAAATCTGTCCAAAGATTTGACATGGAGGTCTGGCTTGATCCAGTTAGGCTTCTTTCCACTACTACTGCGGCTGTTATTCGTTAATACTGGTAGTCGACAATCAAACCTCGTCCAAGATGATTCAGCATTTGCAGAACAAGCTCTCACTTGTATTTTGAATATGTTGAGTTTCAGCCAACTGGGTTATCTAGATATGCTCAAAGAAGAATCTCATGTAGCTTCATTCCTGGTTTTACTAGACCAGGGCAATACCAAGGTCAAGACCAGTTTGTGTCTCATGGTGGAGGCAATTGCATCGTCTTCAGAAACCAAACAGCTTTCTGTTATGCTTGGAAAAACCCGAAACCTCTTGCAAGGACTGGTTATTCTCCTACATCACAACTCTGAAACATCCGATGCTGCAGTTAAAGCCATATCAGCTCTGTGTTCTGTAGAATTAAATCAAGAAAATGTTGTCGAGGAAGGAGGGGTGGACGGCCTAATAGCCTACATTTCGACTGGCAATACACGCGAAGCATCAACCGCATTGGCCACGCTTGAGCTTCTGTTAGGACTAGAGAGCGGCAAAAAAGCAGCACTTAGTAACATTCATGCAGTAAATGCTCTGGTTAAGATGGTTTTCAGAGTATATGATCGAGAAGGCAATGAGAGTGCAGTCAGCACTCTGCTGATCTTATGCTACGACTCGTTGAGGGTGCGGGAAGAAGCATTAAGTGTTGGAGTCTTGACACAGCTGCTACTGTTAATTCAGAGCCAGTGTACTTACAGGGCCAAGAGTAAGGCCAAGGTGTTGCTCAAGTTGCTTAGATCCATGTGGGCTGAGGACCCAAGCGCCTGTAAAGTAGTCCAACATGGTGTAGTCGATCGATGTCTGTGTTAATCTGTTTTAATTTTCACTGTATGTGGAAAATTTTCTGTAGGGACTACCTACTGTTTATTGCCTGTACTAGAGGTTTCCAGTACTCTTTTCTCATTAGTTATACAATGTTGTCAATAATCACAATTTAAGAGATTGCTTATGAATGGAGAGTAAGAATCGGCAGAAATTAAAAAAACAAAAAACCCGTAAGTGAATTGGGTGGGCGTCTTTTCTTTCAATTCAATTTAACAAGTAAGCTTAATTTTACTCAAAACACAGACACAACACAATCTGGCAACGGTCCTTTCTAGGCTGCAATACTCTTCTGGTCTGCCTACGTACACTTTTCTGAAGTTGGTTGTGAATTGAGAGGGTAATAAAGCTTAATTTATTTCTTAACTGCACGGCTTGCTAGCCAGTTCAATAATTTCAGGTAGAATGGGTTTCTTTGGAGTTGTCTCTTTCTTTTGAATTGTAGTTTTGGATAAGATTCCCATGATAGACATGGCAGAAGCAGGTACGTACACAATTCAAGAGAGTTTATGTGCTGGGAGCTCTTCTTCCTGGATTGCAATTTCAATAGAAGGCCCTGGATGAGCCGCTGCAGCATCTTTGAAGACAGTGACAAATGAAGGAAATTGCTATGTTAGGCCTAGTGGGGTAAAGATTCTGATTAGTTTGAGATAAAAGGCCCCCGTAAACAATATCTTTTGATAAGTGAGTCAAGTGACCCAATAAACAATGAGTTATCAGAGACCAGTCCTAAAGGCATCCAACCGAATATGCAAATGCAATTATTGTTAACATGGAAGTAAGGTAAACCAGGGTAATGTGAGGCCTTAGGAGAAACCCAGATTTCCTACTCACTTTTCCTACCCACACTCTACCTTCTGTGAATTGCAGCCACACGTCTCTCAATTCATAATAGAGATGATGTGTGGCTGCAATTCACGGCGGTAGAGTGGGTAGAGAGTAGTGAATAGGAAATCCGGTTTGCCTTAGGAGGGACTCAAACTTCTAAAAGTCAAACTCAATTGATGCTTTCATTCCTGAAATAAGAACTGTTTTGATGGTTTCAGATATAGTTGTAAAGTGGATTGGGCCGCCCATGGGTTGGCAAGGTCTGGTCACCATAGCAACCGGGCTATGCCAAGCCTGGCCCGGCCATACCCCTATACCATTTTGGGCTAGGTTTTGAGGCCTGAGGGCTGACATGACACAGAATGAAAAACTGGGTCATTTCGGCATGATTCGTGGCCCATCATGGTACGGCCTGCGTGCCAGCCCAACACGGCCTGCATGGTGGCCCGACACGAAGTTGCCACGTGATGAGCTGTGCCGGTTCACCCAAATAATATAGCTGTTTGGAAGCACCCCACCCCCTCCCGGGGCTATTTTTCACTTTTGGAGGGGTTTTATATAGAAATACCCAACGGCCATAACTAGATAGTTTTTTGTTTTTTTTTGGGGGGTGTATTTTGGTTTGGGGAGGAAAAATGACTTAAATGCCCGCGAAATAGTTAGTTTGGGGTAGGGGTGCTCACTGTTCGATTAACCGAATCGTAATCGAACTGATCTGATCAGTTTTTTAAATATGTAAATCGAAACCAAACTGATGCAACCGGTTAACCAGTTTATTAGTTAACCGTGGTTTGATTTTTCGGTTTTCTGGTGCTGGACTGCTGGTGTCGTTGGTTGTTGTTGGTGCTGATGGTTGCTGATGAGTGTCACCTAAATGAGAGTTTGAGAGGTGGTGCGGCTGGCGTGTGGCGAAGACACAGAGAAGAGAGGTGAGAGAGAGAAGAGAGAATTGACAGAGAGAGAGTTGGTGCTTGCTTGCCAGACTGGTTGGACTGTTGGTGCTTGCTTGCCGGTGAGGCGACGACTGTCATTGCCGTGCTGGTGGTTGGCGCGGGCTGCACGGCCTCTGGAGTGGAAGAGAACTGAGACAGCGAGAGAAGAAAACTGAGAACTAAGTCAAAGAAGAAAACCAAGAGAAAAAAAAAAACTGAGAGAAATGAGAGAGAGAGCTGAGAAAAAGAGTTAGCAATCTCGGAAAAGACAAAAGAGGATTGGCAGTCTGCTAGAGGTAGACTGCTAAACTTTCCATTAAAACTTCAAAGGTTTAAATTTCAAAAAAAAAAAAAAAATGAAATTTGAATCTGAAAGTCTCTTAGACTCATAGACTGCAGCTAATAAATCGGTACTGTAGGCGACTAGGTGCCGAATAAATGGAAATCTTTTATTCAATTTTCAAAAAACCAAAAAAATATAATATATAATATATATAACATTATATTATTTATATAAATATATATTATTGTATATATTGATCGATTCGATTAATTAATGGTTTTTTGAATGGTTAACCAAAATCGAACTGAAACTATCGATTTCTTAGGAATATTAAACCGAAACTGAACCGACCGGTTCGGTTAACTGATTTTTTGGTTCGGTTTCAGTTGGTTTGGTTTTTTAGTTTTTTTGTTCACCCCTAGTTTGGGGGGCATCTTGGTAAAGTGATAAATACCTTTTTGAAAGATTTAAATATCTCTCCCAACAACTATAAAACAACTAGTTTTAAGGTTATTTTGATTAATTGAATTATTTCCAACTTATATAAATTCCCTTATCCACACTCATTCTCATCACACCAATTCTCATACTCCCTCATATTTTTATATATCGATGTACTTTATCATATACACTCATATTCCTTTCTCTTAGTTTCTTGCTCCCTAACCCCTAGTTCTTAACTTTATTCAAGTTTTAAAATGAAGAAAGCTTGTTCAAATATACCAAGCTAGCAATTTGGAAGGATTAAAGGTTCATCAATTGAAATGAAGTTGGATTTTTTGGACTGGTAGATTGGGCAAGTGGTAATTAATTTTCATTTTTTTAGGATTTTGATATTTTAGTTTTATTTAAAAAGGTCAGTTCTTTTCAAAAGAAGACACCCTTAGTACTAGTGTTAGGGGTGGCAAAAGAATGACTAGTGAAGTTTGGAATATGTTTAATATGGAAACTATTGAGGGAAAGGGAAAAATAATTGTTTTTATAAAATGTAAGAGTGATTTTGGTTATAATAGCAAAGATGGTATTGGCCATTTAGATAGATGCATGGCAATGCTGAGAAAAAGATAGAAATTATCTACAAATTGGACATGGCTTTTTTGATAATTTTGATTATTGACAAGAAAAAATGGGCAAGAACGAGTAAACTATATTTGTACATGTTAAATAACTAATTTTATTAGTTGAAGGCCCTAGGATTAAAAGATTTTTACAAATGCTATTAGAGTAGATGGTTTAAATATTTTTTGTTCATATAAACAAAACTTAATTTTTACATTCATCATCATTAGTATTAGCATTATCATCCATGCCTTATCCCAACTATATGGTGTTGGTTATATGAATCATGTATTTCCACTTTGTTCTATTTAAAACTATATCCACTCTTAAATTGTTAGTGCTTAAAAATCATTTCTTACTACTTCTACCCATGTCCATTTTGGTCTATGCCTAGCTATAATAAATCACTTCTTTTAATTGGAGATGTTGATTGTCTTCTATGCCTGTGACCACACCATCTTAGCATACTCTCTCTCATTTTATACTTATTGGAGCTACTCCTAGGTTCTTACGAATAGCTTTATTTCTAATTTATCCTTTTTACTTTGTCAAGTCTTAATTCTAAAATTTCTTTTACATATGATATTTGGACTTTCAAATATAATATTGGTTATATTTGTGCCACGAGACATTTTCTTGATCAATCACAACCTTTACAAAAAAGAATTTTAAGTTTTACAAGACTTGGGTAGCCACATATTAGTCCAACAATTGCAACAAGTATTTTAAATACCTTACATATTTATAGTATTAAAAATAAAGTTCTTTCTATTAGATGTGCATGCCACATTTTAAATTTATGTGCACAAGAAAATTTAAATATTATTTCACCTCATATTTATAAAATTAGAAATCGTATTATATATATATTAGAACTTTTGGAACAAGAAAATAAGAATTTAAATATTTATGTAAAAATATGGCTAAAATATAAAAAAAAAATTATTTCAGATAGTGTTCAACATAGGTGGAATTATATATAAACTATGTTAAATAATTAGATCTCAAATAAAGAAATTTTTACTAATTTTTATAGTGAGAGAATGCCCCAAGATTTTGTTGGGTACATCTCTAATAATAAGTATTTCATCATATTAAATAAGTGTGATAAATAAGAATAAGGGTGCAAATTGGGTGGGTTCAATCTGATCCTTGACCAACCCATCTTGCAATTTTAAAACAGCTGGTTTGGATTTTTGGCCTTCAAGTTGGGCTTGGGCCTTATTTTTTGAGTTGTGCCCATGCATATCCTTAGATAGCTAAGCTTGACTTGACTACATACATACATACATAGACACATATTTTCATACATGTATGTCAAATTTTAGCATAGGGATAATTGACCAATCTAAGTTTGAGCCCAACTTGAGTGCATCAAATTTCAATGCACCCTAGGCCTAGGTTAGACAAATCAAGCTTGACCTTGGGTTTAATCCTTAGGCCCAATGCATTGGGTTGGGCTTACGTTGAGCAAAAACTTGTCCAACCTACACAATTTGCACCCTAATGAACCAATCTTTCAAGTAAAATGGGTCAACCAATGATGTCATAATTAAATAATAAAAATAAAAATTAGATAGAATTACAAAAAAAACATATAGAAAAGATTATATATCTCAAATAATATAAAATTTTCAAATTAAACAAAGAAAAGTGTGATAAACAAAAATTAGTTTTACAATTAAATATAGAAATGGAGTAGAAAATTTAAAACTTCCCAAAAATGAGATTGTTTTGTTGGTGGCTAGGGGTGAGCAAATGGGTATGTTCGATCCAGAATTGAATGGAACCAACCTTGAACTGGCCTTGAACCAACCCTACCTGATCTGTTGCAGAGTAGGGTTTGGTTTCAAATTCTTGGAACCAACCCCCACCTAGGCCAGTTCTAGGGTTTAGGGGTTATGCATACTCGAATCGACCCAATGACCCAACCTTGTTTGAACCTACCTCGGAACCAAACTTGCTTGGTTACAAAGGCCATGGTCTCACTTGACCATTGAGTTACTTCAAGTGATTTAATCATTTGTTTTCATGTTACTACTTGAATGTGTATAATAAGTAATGAAAAAGGTAATATTTACAAAATTTAAATTTAAATTATAAACCATATAATGATAGTCTACTTATTAACTTACTCAATTTAATCAATAAAGATAGTATAAGTTTTAAACTATATATATCATGTTTATTGAAAATCATGTTTTTAGAGAACATGTTGTTTTTTCAAGGGGAGAGTAAACAAAGAACAAGTCCACAGGTAGACCTTAGAACTGACCTCAAAACCATCAAGGCTAGAACCGACCCTAGAATCGACCTTCACAGAGTAGGTTCCAGTTCCAAAATCCTAGAACCAACCACTATAGGGTCGGTTCCAAGTTATGCCATGGAACGGAACCGAATTGACCCATGCTCACCCCCTATTGGTGGCTACTTTTGGGTTCCTAGCATGATGGGCCCAACTTTTCTTATAGTTCTAGTTGCTTGGTCTCTAGGTGGGTTTGACTGACAAGACTACGGCCTTGTTTGGTACATCTTTTTGCATGGGCTGTCAGATTTTTAAAAGCCCAATAGCCCGCATTTTGGTCTTTTATCATTTGATTGGAAAAAGATCTAACCGTCAAAAGGCACAACCATGAAAAGACATAAAAGGTCCATTTCAGGCTTTTTTTGTGAAGCTTCAAATGGAGTTTTTTGCCTTTTTTCAATTCATCTTCACGTGGAAAGATGCACCTTAATCAAGCGGTCTTAAAACTGCTATGATCTTAATGTAAAAGCTCGTATCATCTTTTGACAATCAGGTCTATTGGAAGATCTTCTAAAAAAGACTTACAAAACAACACCTAAGTATTGAGACAAGTTTTCATGACTATGATATCAAGATATCAATACAAATCTAAATTTAATGACTCATACTTTAGCTTATGTTATTTGTAAATATAAGTAGGAACAATTATTAGGAGTAGGTATACATGGATGTAATTATGTTTAATATATATAATGAAAGTTTATTATTGCTTCTTTGCCAAAAGAAAGATAAGAAATGGGGTTGAGTCTAAGCAGTAGCGGAGCCAGGAATTCCCTAGGGGGGAGGGGCAAGAGATGAAGCAGAATATATAGAGAACGGAGATCATGCAAAGTTTTTTATAATACACTTACAAATTACAATAATTCAAATCTAACCCAAAAAATAGGATTAAAAATTAACCCTATTTAACTTCAGAGTGAGCTAAGATTGAGATATTATTTAATCCAATCCTACAAAAAGTAAATAAGTTGTTTCAATAATTCAAGCCCAATCTCAAAAATCCAATGCAAACAAATTGGATGGTCCCAAAATAAAGTTAGAATTTGGATTTGATAATGGAGGAAGTGCTCAACTTGGATATTTAGGGGGAATTCATTAATGTCAATTCTTTTTCTCGTTGCCACCGGTTCCAAAACTAAATCAAAACCATCTTCATTATTGATAACAGATTGTTTCTTAAAACAAAAGCACAACAAACATGTTCTTGGATGTGTGTTTTCTGTTTTCAAAACTTAAATCACAAACATGCATATTATCGATCTTAGTTTCAAAAATATGTTTTCATTTGATTATTCAACACCATGTTCCACAAATCATTTAATTTCTATACTAAAAATGTTGATTTTGTTTTAAAAACCAATATTTTAGTTTTTGCTAAAAAATAATATTTTATTGATTCAAAAACATGTTATGTTTTTAAAACAAAACCAATTTGCTTTTCCCTTTGAAAACAAAAACAGATTTCAAGAACATTTTTATATTGTGACAATTCCAAAACCAAATGAAAACAAAATCGTTCACATTAGAAAATGCCCCCTTAATGTTTTGTCTTTTTGTGAATAAGATACTGCTATAACAAAATTTTTAAGGAGGTTTAATAATTAATGGAACATGTATTCTAGTGAATGACTTAGCTTATCCTTTTTAAGTGAATGAGCCATTATAGAAGTAGGTTGGGAGCTCTTGGCTCAATTGCATTTGGGGTTGACTATTATACCCTAAATATTTTGTTATATCACTACTTTTATTCACTAAAAGATTAATCAATTAAGTAATATTCATTTCAGCAACTTCGACAGTTATCAAATGTCCCTTGCATTATTAAAACTTTGCCTTTTTATAAAACTTTATATTTTTCTCTTGCATTATTATCTATTATTTTGCCTTTTTTATTACAACTGCAATTATTAAAACTTCATGAACAAGTTAAGAACCTAAATCAATTAAAACTTAAATTAAAAATATTAATGTTAATAAGGTATCAATATGACTAATTAATATTGAATTTGACATAGGATTCGTAGTTGCAACCTATGACATTCGTATCCTTCCATTTTGGATATTTGGAAAATTGGAACCACCATAGATGGGCCACATGAAAGAGAGACTCGTAAATATATCCTGATGATATGATCAAATGACAACAAATTGATTTTATTTTCTAGTCATTTAAAAATCTTCCACATTTATTTTCACCACTGTTCAAATTATTGAAAACAGCTAACTTTCGCCTGTTGTCGTTGTTTAACCCAAGATCTTGCTCTTTTTTATTTTTAATTTTATGCATAATTTTATAACATATAATATATATATATATATATATATATATATATATGACTTTTCTAAATTTAGATATATGGTATTTTTTGAGAAATTGTTATTAAAGCCCACAACTCACTATCACTATTTAGATAAGTGGCCTCCTCATTTTTTAGGAAGTTAGACATGTTGCAGTTTATGAGAAACTCTGTGCAAATTATGTAGAAAATTGGGAAGTTTTCTATGTTGAAGTGTAGTTTCTAGGAAGCTGGTTGACGATCAACTGAGAGAGGGGTTTTTTTTGTAAAGAACTGAGAATAGGAGGGTGCCTCCTATTTGTTAAACCCAGTTGGCGCCCATCCTATTGTATTACCATGCTCCCCTCTCCTTAGCAAACCCTAGAGATCCTTTTTAGCCTAATCTTTTCACTCTTAGCAAACCCTAGCCGCTCCTAGGTGTTTAATCTCCATCCTCCACCTCTTTTAATCTCAATCACTCATTTTAGGACTCTCCTTTATAGCTTTTAAACCCTAGGGCGCCACCTATTCTGCTAATCCTCACCATTCAGCCCCTCACCTCCAAATCTCAGCCACTCCCTCCATCTTATATCCCAACCATTCAATCTAGGAACCACCTATTCTTTTAATCTTAACCCTTCAACCCTAAATGTTCTAATCCACACCCTCCATTTCTAGGCGCCCAAATCTCAGCACTACATAATATTGGGTGCCCTCTCCTTTTATTTTCAACCATATGATCACCCCAAAACCATTTTAGCCATCCATTAGAAACCCTAGGGCGTCCCTAACTTTGCTAAATCCCAGTTGCCGCCCCCATCTTTCTCCCTATTTCTAGTTGTGTCCACCATTCTCTATAAAAAGGGTCCCAGGGGCCCTGTAGAAGGGGTTGGTTAATTCACACAGGTAAGAAGGAAGGCTGATCTTGAGAAGTTCAAGGGTAGAGGAAGAGGAGGATGCCCAAGTAAGAGGAGGGGTTCCTACTTCCAGTTCGCCAACACCACTACTATCACCTATGGATTTGAATCCCAACCATATTTTCTTCAATTTTAGAATTACCTTTTGTTCTTTAATTTCAGTTTATTTTTCCTTCATGCAAATTTACTCTTATTATATTTAATTTGTGTTTTAATTCTCTTCTATAGATTTGAAATTTGGCCAGGTAAGACGAAAGGCCTAGCTCGAGAAGTTTGAGGGTGGAAGGAGAGATCCGAAAACTACTACCTCTAATCGGATTCTCAGACATTTTTATTTTGTTTCTTTTATTTATTTGTTTTAGTTATTTATTTATTTTTTAATACACTTGTCATTCTCATTACTGTTCGAATTTGGTTTTAATGAATTCCATTTTTTAATTAATTAATTTTATGTTTCTACAACTCCCCTTTGTGTTATCTTGTCCGGATCTAAGAAAATATTAATTTTTTAGTAGTTGTTTGGGAATCGGAATAAAATTATAAATGTTTAAACTGGTGTTCTGAAGTGTTTAATGATGCGCATCCGGCTACACCAATCATCAACTTAATTAGCCTCTTTGTAGATGTGAGTCACATGAATTTCCATTGTTTCTTGATAACTTGGAAGTTTGTATATCCAATACTAAAGGCTCTTGGGGAACTGGCTGACCTTTCACTATATCATGTAAAATTTGAGAATCCATTTCAGCCCATCCAGCATGGCTTTTTCCTCAACGAAAGATTATTATGACTTCCATACAACTTTGAAAGGTAGCTACAAAATAATTTCCATGCATTCGGAGGACTCATGCTTTACTACTAGGACCTGGGTTTCTTTAGGAGTATCCATCTACATTAAATTTAACCAAACCACCTGAATCTAGCATAGAATAATTCACTTTAACAATCACTGATGGTGTGCGATCTAGCAGCTCCCTGCTAGAAGGTGATTCAGATGCCAAGTTGGTTAGTTCCTTGCTGGAAGGTGACTCAGACACCAAGCTGGCTAGTTCACCAGGTCGACCTACAAAGAGACAGTATTAGAGTGCCCAGGTTGCTCTACTTAGGGTGGGCACTCTGACGCTTAAGTCAGCAAACTGGAGATTTTGAAGAGAGCTAGAATGATAGATAACCAAAGTATTTGAGAGATAAATCGTGCGTAAATTTTTTCAGGGAGAAGATGGCTTTATATAGGCGAAAGAAACTGGGGGTTCCCTATAACGGGTCCGAGATTCTCGGGGAACTTCTCTTGCTAAGTTTGGAGGAGATCTATTAGTCGGTTACATGATCCACGTAGAGGGATAAGTTCCATTTGACCAACTCTGATGTGGACAATGCAGATAGACGAGCTTAATGGCCGAGCGTCATTACCCCAGACTTATAACCTGCTTAAGGAGGAGGTTGACGAGCACGTATCGTAGGCCCCTAACTGGACCTCAGTTTAGTTGACAAGTCCCTCACGCCAAGGTCCCTTGGACCTAGTAACGACAAGTTATTACAGGTCGACCCGAGATGAGGTGCTACTAGCCACTCTACTAAGATGATCTGCTTACACGGTGCTGAGATGTCACCTATCTGTTCTGAGATGCCATGCATCAAGATGTCATTTGGAAGATAAAATTACCCCTCATCAATTTTCCCCACTCCCACGTTGATGCTAGTTCGATGGAGTAGCTCGCAGCTGTTTTTTGGTCTATGGTGATTCGTTCTACCAGTTCACAAATTGCCCAACTTGCTCACCTAACTTGGCTCAACGTCTGGAGAGCCCTCAATGAGATTTAAATTTTGAATTCTAGATTGGTGTGCAAGTTAAGCGTGCAAAATTCAAATTCATTCGCAAGTAGTGCAAATTTTCTCAATCGTTAATCCACAAGCAAGATGCCTCATCCATCAATTTTCTTTGCCAAAAATCTATAAATAGAGGGGGTGGTCCCCATTGGGGTCCCACTCGTACTATTCTGAAATTCTCACCAAGGGAGAGGGGTGATTGGTTGGAGGAGAATTCCACCATGGAATTGCTACCAAGTTGTCAAATGAAGTTTTGCCTCTAGTTGGTTTCCGTTTCTCAAAATCTAGTGATTTCCTTTCCATTCTGTAGTCATGTCTTCGAGTGATTCAAAAGGGGGGTCATCGTATTCTGCTCAAGCTAAGGAGGGGGCCTCAACGCAAGATTGGCGAGGTTCCCATGGCAGGAACTCGACGTCTCAACAAGAGCCAGAGGGTTCCCCCATTTGGTTCCAACGAGCTAAGTGGGAAAGAAATCGTCAGTTTAATCTTAGCATTTCATATTCCCACCAAGTTCAACTGCATCTAATCTAGCCCGAGCCAATTCCCATGGAGCCATGGCTGAGGTGAGGTTTACATCTACGAGGAAGAACTGATTGCCGACCTCCATTTTCCTCTACAACCCTTCATTGTCGAGGTGCTTTCATTTTATGGTATTTCCTTGAGGCAACTCCATTCCAATGCTATCTGGACCCTTGTGGGGATGGTTTCTCTTATTCACCATATGGATTTTCCTCCAGGCATAGATATATTCTCGGGGTTATATAGTATGAAGAAGGTCCACAACATGCCCTACTGCTTTTTCTTGTCTTTTCGCCATGGTATAAGCTTCTAGGAAGATTTCCTACAAAAAATAGGGATTGGAAGAATAGGTATTTCTTCCTTTCTTGGGAGATTGACTGACCCATGCATATTGTCTAGCGATGTAGTGCGAGAAGGGTTCCTGAAGTGGAGTTCAATGAAGAGCTAAGTTTTGAAGTTCAATACCTCATGTGTTAGTGGTTACTAGTAAACCAGTTCCTATATGACCTTATGCTCATTCAGGTAGGCTTGTGTCCCATAGGTAGGTCAGCTAAATCGTCCTTTATGTTTATTTTTGAAGTTCATTTCTAGCTTGACTAATTTTTCTTTTGTCTTTTTTTTAAAGATGGTGAGTACTGCTTCTCTCCTAGCAGCGGCAAAGAAACCTTCAAAGAAGAAGAAGAGGTTAGCCGACTCTTCGGTTTGCACATCAATGGAGGGGATGCCAGCCAATGCTGAGGAGAGGCCTACTGCATGCATGCCCGAAGTCATCAACCTCAAAGGGGGTGGCAATATGATGTCCGTAGAGCCCATATAGGCCACCACAGACCCGACTACCTCCTCACCTCAGGTCAGTCAAGAAGAGCGCACTGCCAATCCCTATCACTCTGATATGCCTTGCTTCGTCCCCAATATTGATATTTCAATTATTGACCATCTCATCAATCCCCTGGTTTCTCTACGAATGGGGAGGGGAATTCTTCTTCTAGAGGACATGCAATTCTACGGTGGGTTGGATCCTTCTGATATGTCAGTACTAGTATGACTTAGTGCATTCTTTAGGTTTGATCTCCTTTCTTTGGTGTCTTGATTCTCTTTTCTTCTAGGCTTTGGTTTGATCTCCATTCTTTAGGTTTGAATTCTTCTTCCAGAGGCATGAAATGTAGGTGAATAGAGATGCTCTACAAGTCCAACTAGAGGGAGCTTGCCTGAGTGCTGAGGCGGCCCACCACAATGTGGAGGAGGACTGCTAACGCTTTGTTGTCGCAGTACTGGCATGCAACGCGAGCTGGAGAAGGCTAGAGGGATCATCATTACCTTGACCGGTGAAGTGCAAACGAAGGATCGTCAACTAGAGGAGCAGCAGACCAAATATATTAATTAAGGATATTTGCAGTTCCGATAATGTAGACATCAAACGTTTTAGTAAGTTACCCGAGTATGCCCAAGAAAAGATTGAGAATGCCCTTCCCTCAATGAAGAGGGGATTCAAGCTATGTCGATGCCACCTTAATACCCTATACCCAAGGTTCAAAAAATCATTACATATCGGCTAATACGTATCATATCGGGCCCTTCTCAATACACCCTTATAGGGGTTATATTAGGTCAGGGCCTAGTTCAAAGGGTAGTTAGGAAATAGGACTCTTTGAACCAAAATCGAAAAAAAATAAGTAAAAGTTAAAAAAAGGACTGATACTTCCAATAAGCCCTACCAATGTATCAGCCAATATCGATACTTTGAACCTTGCCTGCACCCAAACTACAACTTTGACAACCTGTCCGTTAGGCCGGTGTCGAACGAGCTAGCTGTGCAGGTTGTCCATGTGTCTTTAACTCCAGATGAGGAAGATGAAGAGATTGGCGATGGGGTGGACGAGAGGGTAGACGATGTCGATGACGAGCTGCAAGATGATGAGGAAGAGTAGTGGCCGGTTGGGAAATTCTTGGAGCCTACGCTCCTAATTATCTTCTAAGATTTTGCATGTTCTTCCTTCTTTTTTTGTTCTACTCATTGACCTTCAATGAAATCATATTTTTGCGTATACTGTGTCTCTCCTTCTTATCTTGTACTTTCAATTGCTAGAAAATAAGTTGTCTCGAAATATTCGATGTTGCTAAGGTGACAAGATGCAAAAATTTCGTAGGTGCCAAAACGAATGGACTCATATTTTTGGCCAAGTCAAAATGTTGTTGAGATATCAAGTTGCCAATGTGTCTTGAGGTCAGCATAGGGGCCTTAGAGATAAAAGCAATTTGGCTTCCCCTTGTATACATTTTAGTTGACATGCTCGTAGGTTGGCAAAACCAAGTCGCCAAGGTGGGTGATCTTATTTTCACACTTAGTGAAATTTTGTAGTTTTAGTGGACCCAACTCGAAAACTTCTGAACTCTTCACAAATAATATTCCCTTTAAGTTATTAATGTTCCTAGTACGGGGTACCTGCCTTGCTTCCAATGTTTCGAGCTCATATGTGCCTTCACTAATCACCTTGAGAACTTTGTAGGAGCCCTCCTAGTCTAGACCTAGCTTTCCTACGTTGGGCTTAGGGGCCGTAACTTTCCTGAGTACCACGTCACTAACTCTAAAATGACATCACTTAACTCAAGCATTATAGTATCGAGCTACCCATTGTTGGTGTGATGCGGGTCCGAATATGGTCCAAGTCACGAACTTCTTTTACCAAGTCAAGGTTAGCCCATAGCAAGTCCTTATTGGTCCTGTATGTTAGATGAAATAAGTTTCCCAGTGGCCATCTTGATAGTAGTTTGGTAGGCCCATAGGACACTAGGTAGCTCATCCACCCATGAACCTTTAGCTTGAGAGAGCTGAGTATGTGGAGTATCATCTTGTTCATCACTTCAACCTGATTATTCGCTTGGGGATGGGCTATTGAGGTGAAGTTCTGTTGTATTTCCATCATGGCACATCAATTTTGGAACTTAATATCCTCGAGCTGCTTCCTGTTGTCTGAAATCAATACCTTAGGGAGTCGGAATTTGTAAAGAATGCTTTTTCTGAAGAAGCTCTACACATTCCAAGCCGTAAAGGATACCAGTGGCTTGGCCTCCACCCACTTCGTGAAATAATTAACCGCGATGACCAAGAACCTCCTCTACCTGGTCGTAAGTAGAAAGGGACCAAGGATATCTCTCGCCAACTATGCGAATAGCCATGGGCTAGTAATGTACCTAAGGTTGTTGGTAGGCTGGTGTTGTATGTTAGCGTGCCGCTAACACTTATTCTGGACTAACTCTAGTGTGTCTGCCTTCAATGTGGACCAATAATAGCCTTTTCACAATGCTTTCTATGCGAGCACTCTGTCTCCTTGGTGTCCTCTACATTGACCTTCATGGATCTCATGTACCACCTAATTCGCTTCAGTTTAGCGTAAATAGTACAGGTAGGGGAGCGTGAATGACCTCCAGTACAGTTGCTCACCTATGATTATATTGTGAGCGGATTGTTGCTCTACCCTCCGAGTTGCATTACGCTTCATAGGTAGGGTTCCATAGTGTAGATAGTCAATGAGAACATCCATCCAGCTCAAATCTATATAAAAAATGGAAGAGACCTCTTTTGCCACCCTTTCTATACTAGGGTATGGAAGGTCTTTGACATAGACAGTTCTCTTCATAATGTCCTTCGCACCATCCAACTTTGAGAGCGCATCAACTTTGGTGTTTTCTAACCTTGGTATTTGTTGGATATACTAAGAGTGGAAGCTGGGCACGAGATCTTTGGCCTTGTCCAGGTAGGCCAACATGGTAGTCTCTCGAGCCTCATACTCTCCATTCACCTGGTTCACCACTAATTGTGAGTCACTGCATACCATGAGATACTTCACATTGACCTGCTTCCCCAATAATATCCAATTATCAGCGGCTCATATTCAACTTTATTGTTCATAGAGGACCAGTCCAGTCCCACTTCCATGCTAGTTGGACGAGCCATCCACATGGAGGATCCATGTCTCCTCATCCCAGGTTAGGATGGGTGCCACACTGGTTGATGGCTCCGAGGTGCTCACTAGCTTGGTAACTTCAGACATCAATGTGCTAAACATACACTCGGTGATGAAGTTAACCAGGACCTGTGCCTTGATATTGGGTCGGTCGATTAAGGCCCAATAGTGTGGGCTTGAAAATAAGGTCACAATTTATGCGCTGCTAACACCAGTGAGAAGGCCAACTTCTCGATGTTTGGATAATTAGTCCCTATAGCATGAAAAACTTTGCTTATGTAATAAATCACTTGCAGAGAGGAAGAGTTTGAGCTTGTCTCCGGGTTCTGGCTTAGTTAATATTGGTGGTGAATTAAGGTACTTCTTGATCTCGTCAAACATGAGTTGGCACTCTTTAGTCCACTCAAAATCTTAGTTCTTCTTTATGGCTTTGGAGAATGGAAAACACCACCCTAACCGACTTAAACATAAATTGGTTCAGGGCAGCTATCCAACCTGTTAGTCTTTGTACTTCCTTTATTGTTTTGGGTGATCATATATCTAAAACAACCTGGATTTTGTCTGGGGTGGCTTCGATGCCACGTTGGTTCACTATGTACCCAAGGAAACTTGCTCGATGTGACCCTAAGATGCACTTGTTCGGGTTGAGTTTCATGTTATACTTCCTTAGAACACTAAAAACACAGTTTATGATGGAAAAAATCCACGTCAATTCACTAACCAAGCATTTTTCACTATGCCACATCATTAAACATATGCTTCTATTTTATTTCCATTTAAATTTGAAAAAAATTTGTTTACAAGACATTAGAAACCCGCTCTAGCATTTTTCAAGCCAAAGGGCATTACTTTGTAGTAGTACATGCCCAATTCAATTATAAATGTAGTTTTCCCTAGTCGGCTAGGTCTAATTGGATCTGGTTATAGCTGTAGTATGCGTCTATGAAGCTTAGTAACTCGTGCCCTAGGTCGTGTTTACCAAGATGTCAATTATAAGGAGTGGAAAGCTATCCTTTGGGCAAGCTATATTAAGGTTGGTGTAGTTGACACACATGCACCACTTGCCATTGGCCTTCTTAACGAGAATTGGGTTGGCAATCCAGCTTGGGTATTGGATCTCCCTGAAGAAATCTATTGCTAGGAGCTTTCCTACCTACTCATCTTCTATCTTCCACCATTCTTGGATGAGGTTCCTTTTCCTCTGCTAGATTAGTCTGAATAGTGGGTCAACATTTAACTTGTATGTTATGATAGTGGGGTCTATGCTAGGCATTTCTACTACTGACCAAGCGAAAGCGTCTAAATTTTTAATTAAGAAAGTTACCCGGTCAGAGTGCAATGGTTTGATGAGGCGAGCAGTCTCCCATTTACATCGTCGTCTTGGGATCAGTATCTAAGACAGGTACCAGAATGATGTCTTTCATGGGGTGGGCTCTTTCATCATCATTCTCTAGGGCGGTTCCAGGTAGATATCGATAGCTTACTTTCCCTTGCCTTTCAGTGTGGCCATGTAGCATTTGTGAGACTTGAGCTAGTTGCCTTGCATCACTCTTAATCCACAAGTGGTTGGAAATTTCATTGCCAAATGTAGGTCGACACCACTACTCAGAGGGCATGCAAGATAGGTCAGCCCAAAATGGCATTATAGGGTAAGGGGGTCACTAGCACTAGGAAATTTTGGTTGAAATGTACTGAGTTTGGCGTTGAGCCCACCATTACTAAGACTCTCACCTAGCCTAGGGTCGAACCACTTCTCCACTATAGCCAATCAAGGGGATGTCGACCAGATGTAGGTCCTTCCTTCTGAGCTCCATCCACTCAAACACCTCTAGAAAGATGATGTCGGTTGAGCTTCTCGAGTAAACCAGAATCTACTTTACCTTAAAGTCATTTATCATCAATTTGACCATGAGGGCATCATTGTGCGGATAGTGGATCCCACGAGTGTCATCTTTTGTGAAGTAAACTACCTCCTCCATACGGGGACACTTTGTTGGGTTCTCTCTCTCATGCTTAAGCTCCCAAACTGAATTTCTATTTGCTAAGGTGGTGTGCCCTACTACTATGGACCCACCTATGATCATGTTGATGAAAACATGGATGGGCTGCTTTACTAGTGACTGGTCTAGGGAAAGTTGGTCCCTATCTTCATCTATGCTTGACTGTGGTACATCTCTAGGTTGTTCAACAGGTTAGCCTCTATCTTCCCTCTTAATGAATTGCTTCAGATAACCTCAGAGGACTAGCTCGTCGATCTCGTCCATAAGGTTGCAACAGTTCTTAGTATCATGGCTGAT
Organism: Nelumbo nucifera; assembly: GCF_055504915.1. Lineage (NCBI taxonomy): Eukaryota > Viridiplantae > Streptophyta > Magnoliopsida > Proteales > Nelumbonaceae > Nelumbo > Nelumbo nucifera. The sequence goes on from NC_142653.1 coordinate 53,199,815, forward strand.
GTCTCGATGAAAGTGGTAGTATTTATTGGGATTCCTATTAGTAGGGTCTCCTCTCATCCGGGGTGGCCATCTAACATACTCAGCCATTTTATTTGCATTAATATGTCCCCCCTTTTTGCATTCGACATGGTGTAATTCCTATTCTAGACGGGGGAGTGTGTGATCACCATTTGAAAGACTGGTTGCTTTTTCATGGAGACCTGCTTCTCCATGGCGATCTACTACCCCAGTTCTGGGGAGACCTATTGTGCCTTGGTGACTTATTTTTTAGATGTTATTTACTGCTCTCAGACTCTTCTTCTGTCCTCTTCTACTTGTCACTCAACTCTAAATGGGATTTGAGTGCCTCTTCAGCCTTTGTAAACTTGGTCGCTTGGTTAAGGAACTCCTCCATTGAGGCTAAAGGGTTCCATTCAACATCCCAACACAAGTCCAGATGTTAGACTCCATTGATCACTATGGTGAGCTAGACGACTGGGTCGAGGTTAGGAATCTATAACCGCTCTAGGTTGAATCTTTTGATATAGTTCCAGAGATTTTCATCTAGTCGCTGGATGGCATTCAGTAAATAGGTCACCGATTTTGGGCACCTCTTACTCGTCGCGATGTGCATGGTGAATAGGTTAGCGAACTGGTTCCAACTTCTTATCGAGCTTGTGGCCAATATAGAGTACCGCATCCGAGTTGTGCCCCAGAAAGTGGTCAGAAGAGACATACAAAGGCTTGCATCATTTGCCTCGTGTACCTGCATCAAGGCTTGGAAACTATTGAGGTGGTCGACAGGATCAGTTGTCCTATCATAGATTGAGGGCCTTGAAATCTTTAGGTCATGGGGCCGTGAGGATCTCGGTAACCAACTGATAACTCTGTATTTTGATGCCTTAAGGGCATCAATTCAAGGGTATTTTCGGCCTTAGACTACTCAAATTGTGTCATTTTCCTAGTTAATTTCATTGTTGTGACATCTGAGGGTCTCTATGCAAATTTTGTGCAAAACTGGGAATTTTCATGGCTGAAATGCAGATTTTGGGAAGTTGGTGTGAAGCCCAGTTGAGAGAGGGGATGTTTTTGTGAAAAACTGAAAGTAGGAGGGCGCCTCCTAGCTGCTAAACCCAGTTTGGCGCCCCTCCTACTATATTAACATGCTCCCCACACCTTAGCAAATCCTAGGGTGCTTTTTAACCCATTCTTTTCACTCTTAACAAACCCTAGCCGCCCCTAACTGCTAAATCCTCACCTTCCATCCCTTCTAAACTCCACCATTCATTTTAGGGCACTCTCTTTTGTAGCATTCTAACCCTAGGGAGCCACCTAACTTCTAATCTTCATCTTTTAGCTTTTAGCCATTAAATCTCAGCCCTACATAATATTGGCCAGTCTCTCCTTTTCTTCTCAACCTTAGGATCACCCCAGAACCATCCTAACCCTTCATTCTAAACCCTAGGGCACCCATATGTTTGCTAAAACCCATCTGCCACCCCCCTCTTTCTCTCTAATTCTAGTTATATCTTCTCTATAAAAAGGACCCTAGGGGCCTTGGAAAAGGGGTTGGTCAATTCACCTAGTTACAAGGCTACGGTGCGTCAAGGGGTTCAAGGGTTGTAGAAAGGACAGACGTCCAGTTATTGTCAGTAGGGGTTTCTACAAGCTGTCTGGCCAATCTGCAGCTATTGCCACTAGATCCAGATTCTGAATCATTTTATTTTTTATTTTTTATTTCCTTTGTTGATTCCCATACTTCATTAAATTCTGATTTTTATTTATTGTCTTGTTTAAATTCAAAACAATTAGTTTCAACAATAATAGATTTTATTTTCATATTTTCTGCCATTCCCGATTGCATTCTCTTGTTCGGATCTAAGTATATATTAATTTTTTTCGCGTGTTTCTCTATGAGCATGACTTGTTCTCACCCATTTACTACGTTAGTAGTTGTTTGAGAAATGATAAAAATTATAAATGTTTAAACTGGTGTTTCGGAGTGTTTAACGATGCGCTTCCGGACACACAGGCAACAACGAGGTGCAGGACATCAGCTGTGCCGATGAGGTGCCGATCTAGTTGGCCTCCTTCTTCTCTTTGTATTTATTTTCTTCCTCATTTGCATTTTGAGCGAGGTAACTCCTTGTGGTGCGGTGCCTCCTCCGGGACCCTTTGGTTGAACTAGTGGCCTCGGTCCCAATTGCTGCTATGACTCAACTCAATTCTTCCATCAGGACTTGGTTCGAGTTCTAGTCAGGAACCCGGTTCTAGTTTTGATCAGGAACCTGGTTCTGGTTTGGCCTGACATTCAGATTCTACTGTTGTTGCTGTTGTGGTTGCTGCTACTGCATTCCTACTTGGGCAGCAAATCGCTCCTCCCATGTCCTATTTTGTAAGTCCATTCCTCGGGCCTACTACACCAATTCATTGAACTAACACACATCAATCCCATTAGGAACCACTAAGTGCTCGACTAGCGCGAGAGGTGCATTCAACTACTACAGGGGAAAAGCTGGGTTCGACATAACAGGTACACCTTGTAGGGTCAGGGGCACTATGAATTACCCAATAGTTATAGAGGGGATCCCAGGATGTATTGCAGGTTGATCCTACCCCCTTATGACTGAGTTGTTGTTGTTGTTGACTTGAGTGTTGCTAGAGGATGCCATTCGGAAAAATGAATATGAGAGCACAACCTTTGTACAACGTTCCCACAAACGGGTAAAGCAAGCCATCTATGGGATTTTCACCCCTAATCTCAACAATGACAACATCTAAAGATCTATGGGAGATTAGGGAGGAAATGCCATTCAATCCCATTAGTTCTTGCACCCACCTTTCAATTTTTCATATCAAATGTTGCAAGAAATTAAATTTTCCTTCCATCTTCCTACGACACCTTTCTTTCTAGATCTGCCAAAGAACGACACAAGCTAAGGCCTTGAACCATTTTACTGCGTAAATTACGTAATGATCCTGCCACTAAAAGCCAATGGTTGAGAGTTACCCGAATGGAGTTAGGGTGAAACCTATCAACCTCGAGTATCGAATAAAAGTAAGTCCACATCCCCTATTTTTACATTTTTACAGCTAGGGGTGTCAATCGATCAATTTTGGATTGGATCTAATTCAATTCAAACCTTATCAAATCGGATTTGGATGATCCATTATAATTATTGGATTGGTCCAACCCAAAATAAATTGATCCATATTCTTATTGGTCTAAATTGGATCTAAACCAAATTTCCAATAATCCGATCATGAGGTCAAACGCTTGTCCAGTTTGAAACCAATCAAAACTGAAGCCGGGATAAAATCACTTTTATGAAAATACTTTAATGAAAACACTTTTACAAAAGTATTTCTATAAAAGTAATTTTACGAAAGTACTTTTATCAGTTTTAACAATGATAAGATGGTTGTTCATTGGGTTTTAGCTTGTATTAATTATATCTATTTAGCCTTTATGGCCATAGGTGCCCCTTCCCCCATTGGTGCTTAAGATACCCACGGTTATACCCCTACTTTGGTGAAGGAATATTCATAATATTTTTCTTTTGGATGTGGGGGCACCTTGTAAGATAGTGTATGCCCTTAGCTCCAATCAAATTGATGTACATATCCATTTATTGTAAATGAATAAAAGCACATAATTGTTCCATGTTATAATTGGTGTGTTTCTGTGTAATTACCCTTAACTGGAAACTTATGAGATTCATGTTAGTTTAGAATGTTCTCAGCCGTTGGATAGACTTGGGGAAGTTTATCCTACTAAGACTGACACTAATGTGCTGCCAAGAAGGTTGGGGCAACTTGTCTCAACTGCTAGGGTTGGACCTGAAACACATGCAGTGTGCATTTTTTTGAAACACCAAACTCGGACCATTTTCCAGTTATTCCGTAGACCTTGAAGACTTGTGGGCAAAACTGGGAAGTTACACATAACCCCTAGACTCGATCATGGACTACACTAGGTGTCGGATTAGGCTATCTTTGATATGCCAATCAGTCAGATCCTTAGGGGTCAAAACCTGATTATGTTAGGGCTGTCTAAGAATTCACTCGAGTGGGTGATCATAGTGACAAGATCAATCACTTTGTTGGAAAAAGTAAATGATCGAGACTTCACTCTCTCTGATGGAAACCAAAATTGTCGGTAGTCGATTTCAAACTTGTTTGAGATTTATTTTGTAAATTTTATTTATATGATATTTACAAAAGGTTTTAATTCCCAGGACCCATCCGGGCAGAGAGTGCAACACTACACCTTGTAACTAGGGGAGAGGTCATTCCCTATCGGGTAGTGTTTGATCATTATGGGCTGAGAGCTTAAATGTAAGACACCATTTAGGGCTATTTACCTAATGGGTTATATCTTTCTTAAGTTCATTATCCTTGGGCCTTCATAGGATGGCTGGACTCAAGGATCATTTAATTTAAATGTTGGGCCCATTAAGAGCCCATACTGATGGACTCAGGGGTTCATTGTGCTTAACAGTGAATTCGGCCAGCCGTTTTCACTGAGGCTGGACTGAACCTATATGGGCTTATGTAGGGTCATTGTTGGGGTCCCACACCATGTAAATTGAACCAAATGGGCCAGCAACTACCTAGAGATGTGAGCCACTTTCTTAATGGGCCTAAAGCTCAAGATTAATTTGATTAATCAAGTGGTCACACGACAACTTAAGCAATTATGTGACTTGGGTGAATATGTGTTTGGATGAGGGTCTAGATCAGCCATTGGGATAAGAGGATCTTATCCACTTTAAGAGTCAAAATCCAAATAAATATTGGGATTAGGAACCTGCTAATTTAATTAGGAATGGTGATCCTTAGGACAAAGAAAAGAGGAGATCAAAATCTACTCCAGATAACTCTGCTCTTTCCGCCCCAAAAAACCCTAGTCCATTCTCCACCTTGTGGCTGATATTGATTAGTCTTGATTTCTGATCTTTTGAAAGAAACATCAGAATCAATTCGTGCTCACCCCCCTTCGATCCAAGGTGTTGGATCATAGTTTTTCCAAAAACTGTGTTGTTGAACCGGTTTCAATTTAAGCTGTGCCATTTTCAGTGGAAGCTGGTTTTAGTACTATCTTTGGACATGAACTACTACTTTAGGAGCTATATTTGTGGCTTCCGTATCAGGTATACTTCTCCCTTTTCTGTTGGTTTCAAATCTGGTCTAGTTTCAGTGCAAGAACGATCCTAAATGAATAGTTTTTCTAAAACTGGGAATACGATTCCCGAAAGGGTAAAGGAAATTTTTAAAATTTTGCCAAGCCATCTAGCATGGTTTGGCCATCCATATGATGGATTCCCCTTTGCTTCAGTGGTATCAGAGCCAAAGGTTCAATCTTGTACCGAAATAAGCTAGATCTGAAATAGATTTGTAGTTGGCAAAACTGTTGTGATCGATTTGCACATTTAGCAGTTTTCTAAGAAATCGGTTCTCAAATTTTGGGAGATTTGATCAGAAATTAATTTTATTATATTCTGATATAATTTTAGAATTTTTTTTATTATTATTTCTTTGGTTCTTGGGCCATCTGTGTGATGGAGATCGAATTCTTTATTGGCACCAAGATCTGCGCACCCGAGAATTATTTATTTGATTATTGGTCTTTAAATATTTTTTCCTTTTAGAAAATATGTATTAGGATTTATTCTAATGTAATTAATAGAAAATTAAGTTTTTCTATTTTTTATACATTGGAAGACATATTGGAGCGCGTGAAGTAAAGGAAGCTTTTGTAGAAAAACTACAATTTGTGATTAACAGTTTTTTGTAGGTTTGTAGTTCGTCCAGATCAAATTCGGACCACCACACTTGCAGCCCTAGGTTATTTATTTTTTCTATGATTGTTTTCCAATATTCAGCTGTTAAAAATTTCAGATCGGATTCTTGTGAATTGTTGCATGTTTTGGACACCGAACTCTAGGCTGATTTGACCTAGTTTGGTCCAAACTAGTTTGGACCGAACCAATGGTTCAATGGGGTCTGATCACAGCCCCATGGGTAACATTTTTGGTTGCTCGAAATTGGTTATGGGCCAAGGGCTTAATGCCCACTACATAGTCCAATTCTTCCCTCCCTTGAAAACCCAGTTTATGTTAAGTTAAAGCAACATCGGTTCATTTCAGCATAACTACTATGTGGGCCAAACTAGTTTTTGTAGTTTAGCCCATATACCAAGATGCAATTATTGGATAATTTTGGGCCTTTAATGGGTTGGTTAAGTGTTAACTTAAATTAATTAGGGTTTTATAAGCCTTTTGATTGATTAGATCATTTTGTGGTTGTGCTTGTGTTTGTGATGTACTGAATGTGATTCGTTCATGGGCCATAAGTGCTTGGCCCATGTTTAATCATATGTGGCTCTTTGCGAATCAGATCATTGGATGATATCCCTTTTCAATGAGCCCCCTGATCAGCTTCCTCCTCAAGAGGAACCACGTGGAACCCTATCCCATTTTGGGCCCATCTAGATTTGACTTTATGAAAGTCAATGAGATCCACTTTGGTATAATCTAAATCAAACCTAGGGACTATTTTGCTTGTTCCCTCTAGATTAATATAAGTGCAAGAGATAGGGAGTATCATATGATGAATTCTCTAAAGGCCTTTCGTCATTAGCATGAATGCGGGCTAAATCGGTGGGTGGAGATGCACCATAAAATTGGGTTATCCGATTTGCTGGTCCGGTCGGTTGGATTGCTTCATTAGATGATATGGACATCATAGACTGAGGTGGGAGAGGCCTATTCTAAAATGGAAGACTCTTTAATGGTACCTTGGGGTCTACTATATGATGGGTCAACACTTACTAGACAGAAAGGTTTAACCTAAAGTGGCAATGAACCTTATCTAATGGAGGCCAAAGGGAAAGATCATTAGTTGGGTGGATATGATCCTTCACAGAAAGTGGTGAGATTTTGTAGCTGAAATAGTTGGCTCCATGCATCTATGTGATTTCCCACATTTCTAGGGACATGTACCGTGTCCTTGTAACTGAGATAAGAGGGAAATCTAAGAGATGAATAAATGGAGAAGGAACATAGATAAAAGACAATATTTGTTGCCTCGTCACCGTGTCCTCGTTACCATGTCCTCATCACTGTGATTTCCCACATTAGGTCATGGACTAATATTTGTTCCCTTTTATCAGAAATGGTACATAGACAATTTGCCAAATTTTTGGACGACAATAAACTTAAGGGACCTAACTATGCTAACTGGTATCGTAACCTTAATCTAGTCCTCACGTTTGATAAATTGGACAAGGTTGCCAAGAGCCCAGCTCTAGAACGTCCCAGTGATAGGGCTTCTGAGGCATGTAGGAGGGAGTATCAGGAATGGAGAGGGAAAAATTCTCTTACCCGGTGTTACGTTGTAGCATCTTTAAATAATGCTATCCAGAGATAATTCGAGAAGATAAAAGTCTGTAGAGATCTTCTACATAGTCTAAAGATTATGTATGAGGAGTGTAGGAATAGTGTTCATTTAGTCCCTCAGAGAACACTAAACACTGTATTGATACCACATGGATGCTTGTGCTCAACCTACAATTAACCTTCCTTTTGCAAATAACCCGTGATGCACCACAGGCCCATGATGAATCCACATCACACATCGCAAAGCCACGATAAACTTGCGGTTCATAGCACACTCTTGACAAGCCCACTCGTAGCCCGAGCTGAGGTAAACTTGGGCTGAACCCACGATGAGACCCTTATAGGCACAGACTTGCGGTAAACCCTCAACCACTGCGATGCCATGGCCCGTTAAGGAACCTTGTCCAAGCACCACCTACACACACAATAGGTGGTAGTACACGTGAGTAATGAGGGCTCCTGAGTGAAAGGAAAGCCGATCCTCAAAAAGATCCCCATGAGACACATGGAGAAACCCTAATGGTGCACTTAATGATTGACAACAAGCATAATATCCCCTTTCCTAATAGGAGACAAGTGCCTCTATCCCCTACCTTTTAGGATTTCGGGATCTCCCCCTTAAATATAGATCCTCCTCATATTGAAAGCCATTTAACAATCAAGCACCCTTGCCATTGACTCTCAGCTCCACCACTCAAGCTCGATGCCTTAGCCTAAGATTCAACCCCGCTCTGACTCTCGGTTTTTCTCTATCTTTCAAAGAGACCATCCCCCAACCTAGCCTTTACCCTACCTACAAGCAGCATAATCGTTCTGCCCGATAGAAGGTCCTCAAGTTGTTAATGACCACAAGGATGACTGAGAGCCACCCGGTCCATGACCACGTCATGTAGATGATTGGGTATATTAACGAATTGGAGGTTCTTGGATCCCAACTCGGTGATGGCACCAAGACTAATGCCATCCTGAACTCTTTGCCTTCCTCTTTCAATCAGTTTGTCATGAATTACAACATGGAGAAGTTAAGTTAGCCTTCAGGAACTCAACAATATGTTGTAGAGGGTTGAAGAACTAATTAAGAAGGACAAGCCAATAGCCATGCTTGTTGAAGGTTGCAAATCGAGGAAAAGAATGAGGAAGGGCAATAAGAGGCCTCAAAAGAAAGTAGGCAAGTCAAAAAGGAAAAAGAAAGATAAATCATCTGATGAGTGTCACTTTTTCAAACAGACCGAACATTGGAAGAAGTGTCCTTAATATCTAGAATCCATGAACAAAGAAGGAAATTTCAAATCTCTTGTCATAGAGACCAATATGTTGGTCAGTGAGAAATCCACGATCAGTGAGGAAGATATGCCCGAGTATCTAGGACAACTTAGAAGATAATACCCAATTTAGAAGATATGCCCGAGTATCTAGGCCTCTAGTTCTTTACGGCTATGATCAAGAAAGTTAATTGATGGAAGCCACGATTAGTGAGGAAGATCCCATGACTTATGCAGAAGCTATGTTGGACATAGATTCCTTAAAGTGGGTAGATGCCATGAAAGTCAAGATGAACTCAATGAAAACCAACAAAGTCTGGACTCTCGTAGACCCACTCCCTGGGGTGAAAGAAATTGGTTGCAAATGGATCTATAAGAGGAAGAAGGGCCCTGATGGAAAGGTAGAGACCTATAAAGCTTGTCTTATAGCAAATTGGTACACTTAGAAAGAGGGAGTCGACTATGAAGAAACCTTTTCGCCTGTGGCCATGCTTAAATCCTTACGAATCTTGCCATCTGTAGCATCATACTATGATTATGAGATTTGCCATATGAATGTCAAAGTTACGTTCCTGAATGGAGATCTTACTAAAAATATCTATATGCAGTAGCCGTAAGGTTTTATTGCTGCTGATCAGGAACATATGATGCGTAAACTGAATAGATCCATTTATGGATTAAAGCAAGGTTCAAGAAGTTGGAACATCCAATTTCACTCTACGGTCAAACAATTTGACTTTGAGCAGAATTCGGATGAACCCTGTGTTTATAGGAAATTAGTGGGAGATAAGGTTACGTTACTTGTTATATATGTAGACAACACTCTACTCACTGGAAATGATGTACGAATGTTGACTATGGTGAAGGTATGGCTTTCGCAACAATTCCCCATGAAAGATCTCAGAGAAGCCTCCTACATCTTGGGACTTTGACTTTATAGAGATAGATCAAAGAGGATAATAGGATTATCCGAATCTACTTACATTGACAAGATTGTCAACATATATAACATGGAGAAATCCAAGAAGAGATTTGTCACTTTTAGAACGAATCCACTCTCTCCAAGGGTATGTCTCCCAAGACTCTTGAGGAGATTAAGGGCATGAGAGAGGTTGCCTATGCCTCTAACTTAGGGAGCATCATGTATGCCATGTTATGCACTCGGGTAAACATTGCTTAGGTTATGAGTGTAGTAAGTAGATATCAGTCAAACCCAAGACAAGAGCATTGGACTGCCGTGAAAAACATAATCAAATGCCTTTAGAGGACAAAAGAATTTTGTCTTGTCTTCAATGGTAGTTCACTACAAATCGTTGGGTATACTGATGTCAATTTCCAGTTATACCTAGATGATAAAAAGTCTACATTTGGTTACATCTTTACAATGGGGTCCTGTACATTTAGCTAGAAAAGCAACAAACAAGGGTCCATAGAAAATTCCACGACTGAGGCCCAGTACATTGCCACAAGTGAAGCTACCAAGAAAGTAGTGTGGATGAAGAAGTTCATTCATGAATTAGAAATTGTTCCATCTAGCACATCACCCATTCCATTATTGTATGACAACACTGGAGCCATTGCTTAGGCTAAGGAGCCAAGAGCCCACTCGAAGTCAAAGCACATCGAAAAGAAGTATCATGTACTTTGGGAGATTGTTATTAGAGGGGGTGTCCAGATTCAAAAGATAGCATTAGCAACGAATGTGGCAGACTCATTTGTTAAGCCACTTACACAGAAAGTGTTTGAGAAACATGTTGATAGTATGAGACTCAGGCCTGTACCAAATTGGACCTAAGTGCAAGTGGGAGCTACTACATAGTGTATGCCCTTAGCTCCAATTAGATTGATGTACATATCCATTTATTGTAAATGAATAAAAGTACATATTTGTTTCATATTATAATTGGTGTGTTTCTGTATAGTTACCTTTAAACTAGACACTTATGAGACTCGTGTTAGTTTAGAATGTTCTCAGTCATTGGATAGACTTGGGAAAGTTTTTCCTACTAAAGCTAACACTGATGTGCTGCCAAGAAGGTTGGGGCAACTTGTCTCAGCTGCTAGGGTTGGACCTGAAGCACATGCAATGTGTGATTGTTTGAAAGATTGAACCTAGACCATTTTCTAGTTGTTCCTTGGGCCTTGAAGACTCGTAGGCAAAACTGGAAGGTTACACATAATTCCTAGACTCAATTATGGTATTGCACTAGGTTAGGCTATCTTTGATATGCCAATCAATGAGATCCTTTGGGGGTCAAAACTTGAGTATGTTGGGGCTGTCTGAGAATTCACTCGAGTGGGTGATCATAGTGATAGGATCAGCCACTTTGTTGGAAAAAATAAAAGATCGAGACTACACTCTCTTTGGTGGAAACCAAAATTGTCGGTAGTCAATTTCAAACTTGTTTGAGATTTGTTTTGTAAAATTTATTTATATGATATAAAGTTTTAAGAAAAAGGTTTACAAAAAGTTTTAATTCCCGGGACCCATCCGGCTAGAGAGTGCAACACTACACCTTGTAGCTAGGGGAGAGGTCCTTCCCTATCGGGCAATGTTTGATCATTATGGGCTAAGAGGTTAAGTGTAAGACACTATTTAGGGCTATTTACCTGATGGGTTATATCTTACTTAAGTCCATTATCCTTGGTCCTTCATAGGATGACTGGACTCAATGATCATTTAATATAAATGTTGGGCCCATTAAGAGCCCATACTGATGGAGTCAGGGGTTCACTGTGCTTGACAGTGAATTCGGCCAACCCTTTCAATAAAGTATGGACCGAACCCATATGGGCTTATGTAGGGTCATTGTTGCGGTCTCATGCCATACAAAGTGAACCAAATGGGCCAACAACTACTTAAGGATGTGAGCCATTTGCTTAATGAGCCTTAAGCTGTCATGTGACTTAGGCAAATACGGGTTTGGATAAGGGTCTGGGTCAGACATTAGGATAAGAGGATAAGTTTTATCCACTTTAAGAGTCCAAATCCAAATAAAGATTTGGATTATGAACCTCCTAATTCGATTTGGAGTGGTGATCCTTACGGCAAAGAAAAGAGGAGATCAAAATCTGTTCCAGATAACTGTACTCTCAGATCTCTCTCAGCTCTTGCCGCTCTAGAAACCCTAGTTCATTCTCCACCTCGTGGCTGATCTTGATCAGTCTTGATTTCTGATCTTTTGCAAGAAAACATCAGAATCAATTCATGCTCACTTTCCTTGTTTGATCCAAAGTGTTGGATCACAGTTTGGTGAAAACTGTGTTCTTGAACCGGCTTCAATTCAAGTTGTGTCATTTTCAGTGGAAGCTGGTTTTGGTTCTCTCTTTGGGTGTGAACTACCACTTTGGGAGCTACAATTGTGGAATCCGTATTAGGTATACTTCTCCCTTTTCTGTTGGTTTCAAATGTGGTCCGATTTCGATGCAAGAATGATCATAGAAAAAGTAATTTTTCTAAAATTGGGAATATGATTCCTGGAAGGGTAAAGGAAACTTTTGAAATTTAGCCCAACCATCTTGCATGGTTCGGCCATCCATATGATGTATTTCCCTTTCCTTCACAGATACCTTGTCTCCCAGTATTGGCACTTTTAGAGGTTTAATGTACTCATCTTCCTTGGTGTTCTCAGATGCCTATACTAGAAAATTTCAAGGTTGTTCCTCTTCGAATAGGGTTAAGCTTTTGGCAATTTACCAAGGTCGTCTTCTTGTGGTTCAAAATGGATGATGTGCATGGGATAATTTCTTGTGTTGACTGTTAGACGGTGTTCAGAGTTTTTACAAATCAAGCTCCTATAGCTTGGTGTTCTTTAGACCTTTTTTTTTCCGAAGCCAAGAACTTGGTTACTAGAGCAACTCTGTTGATTTATTTATGGCGATGTTTGGGATCAATGCCATTTTCTGATAGAGGTGTTTTTTTAGAAAACAGTGCTACATAAACATGTTGTTTTCTTAAAGCATCTTCTTAGGTTTTCTATTTGCTACCATTGATGTTGTTGCCACATAGGCATTTTTCAATGCCACTTCAGCACACTATTGCTAACAACAATAGAAAGAAAAGGGAAAACACCAAAAAGGGTGTTTTGTAAGTGATGGGATCTTTTCTCACACAGGGGCATCTCACAGGCATATCCACCATGTATTGGGAACATCTCCCATGAAATAACTTATAAGTATGGGATATATATATTCCCAAATGCATGGTAGGATTTACGTGTGAAGTTGGTGTGAGGCGCCCTATGTGAGGAGCAGATCCGGTCTCTTTTTGTAAGACCACACCTTTCCCATTTCTAAAACATGATCTAAGAAAATGTTGTTCGAAAAAACAATTAACCATATAGCAAGCATTTTCTCAAAAAATGAATTTCTGATGTAACACTAATATTGCACCGTTTCTTGAGAAAAGGGCATCGACCCCAAACACCTACTATATCCTAGAATTTCTAGTTTAGCCCATCAGTTGGTCAAGTGGACCAAAAGTTCATCTCAAGACTCCTCTTATTTTGAGCACTCACCTCTGGATGCTCTTGTACAAAATTTTATCTGGTTTAAGTTCATCTAATTTAAAACCTTTATCTATCAATAGAAAGAAAAACTACATTAACAGCAGTAGCAAAGACAATAATACTAATTTGATTAACTATGACAGCACCACCAAAAACAAGAACTAAAAAGAAAAGGTATAAGTGCATTAACTGTTATAACAACAACAAAAATAAAAGCAACCAAAAAGGAACAGCAGGAACGACAACAAACAACTTCACAAATAACAATGCTAGAATAATGCTAGAATAAGTAGTGTCTCCTCCTTTTGAGATACGATTGACTCAAAGCCTGACTGAGAACTAATAGAAAAGATGTGGGTTAAAAAGTGCTGGATCAGACAGGATATTACTGGGTCCTGCTCCATTTTGATTTCTCTGTCTCTTATTCTTAGCCCTCGAATTACCTAACATTGACCGTTCATCTTCAACAATGACGACATTCGAACGCTTCTCATCATCAGGCTTGTATACCAAATGCACCCCACACATCTTCACCTTGTGCGCTTCTGTAGCATGCACCATAACCCTTACTTGATCCCCACCTTCCAACCATTTCCCCATGTCAGGATGTGCTCTATGCCTCACCCACATGTTGTTTTTACAACTGTTTTTACCGTGAATTTGACTGCCCATTAGTAGCCAATGAACACCTTTCGTTATATTAATGATATAAGCATAATGAGCAATGCTGAATATGCAGGTTTCGTCGTATCCGGCATAAACAGCACACAAAGTGAGCCCTCGGACCTTACAACCCAATACTAGAGGCACCTCAAATGACACTTCAGAACCTAGGGTTCGACATGTAAACCAATCAGGAACCTCACTCCCAGCAAGTATGGCGTTAAATCCACTACATTCATCTTTTGCCCCCTGTACCATGTACCATATATAATTTGAGATGAATAGATAGATAGATAGATAGAAAGATAAATACAGAGAGAGAGAGAGAGAGAGACCTGGAGAAGATTTAGGAAACTCTTCATAAAGGTATACGAATTTTTGCACCTATCCATGTGAATTTCTTGAATGGGTTCCTTCCTTTGTGGGTCCTCAATCTCAGCTAACTTGTGGCAATCCGTAAGTATCAGGAGTGATAGTTTCTGTAAGTTTGAGAGATTTGGTAATCTTTCCATTTCTGTGCAACCACTAGCATATATTCTTTCCAGACTTGATGGGAGTTCTGGGATTGATTTAAGTCTTTTGCAGTCTTCTAGCATAAGTTCCTTAAGTTGAGAAAGGCCACGGATGCTGCTTGGCAAATTACAAACACTGGTTTGGCTTATATCTAATCCTTCCAAAGAAGATAAGCTCCAAAGATTAGAAAATTCTTTCAATGATGTGCAGCCACCAGTGTGCAAGTAGTCTAAATTTGATGGAAGTTCTGGAAGTGCTTCAAGCCTCGTGCAGTCACCCAACCAGAGATTCTTGAGCTTAGAAAGTTGACTGATGGTGTTTGGTAGACTGCAAAAATGGCTGCCGCAGAGATCCAAATATTCTAATGACGCTAAGCTCCCAATCTCACTAGGGGGACCTTCTAATAGATTACAATTTCTAATTTTGAGAGATTTTAATGACCGTAGACCGGATAATGAAGCCGGTAGTAGGCCAATTGAGTCGGGAGTTTTTCTCAGAGATTCTGGTGGTTCCTTGATTCCCTTGATAGATAAAGTTTTTAGGTTCTCCAACTGTACAATAGAATTGGGTAGCTGTTCTATAGAAGTTTCTTCCAAAGAAAGGTTCATTAGTGATTCCATACTCCCCAATTTGTCTGGCAACATCTTGAGACTAGAGCATCCAGAGAGAATAAGATTTTTCAGAGATTTCACGTTACAAATGCTTTCTGGAAGAATCTGAAGACTTTTGCAATCTTTCAGATTCAAGACAATAAGTCCATGAAGATGTCCAATTGAATGGTGAACCTCAACTAAACTTGTACAACATTCAAGAATTAACCTCTCAAGGTTTGGGAGACTTAAGAAATCCGGGGTTTTAACTAGGTCAGCAGAATGACTGAGATCAAGTATTTTCAAATTCTTGAGCAACTGTAGAAAGAAGCATTTGGAGTAAAAGAAAATCAGTTTCATTTTTATTAATTAACATTGATAAACACAGAAATTATGTTCCTGGGCATACCTTTTCTTCCTTCCAGACTTGTTTGATTTTACTGTATTGCATTTCCAGAGCAACAAGGTTATCCAGATGAAAATTAGTTGGTATAAATTCCAAAGAGAATCGGTTCCATCGAAGCCATCTTAACTTTCTGGAAATAAGTCCATAGTCCCCATTGATGTCCACATTATTGAGTTGAAGCAGTCTTAGCCTTTTCATATTTGCAAAGGCTTCTGTAACAAATTTCATTTCCATTGTTTCAGGGTTTTCTAGGATGAGGCCTTCAACATTTTCTGTTCCCTGAAAATAAACAAACAACATTGGAGATGTGAGAGATTCATAATAAGAAGAGATTCATATGTATATGTAATTTAACTCTTACCATCTTATTTTCCAAAATGTCACAGACATCTTTATGAGACCACAATCTACTGCGCTTCCCACAATCTTTTGGAGCTTCTTGAAGGACAATTTCCCTTCCCATGTCTCGAAGTAGAAAAGACATTCTTATCTCATCATTTTCATCGATTGTGATCAGAGATCTGTAAACAAGATCACTTATACTAGCTTCTGAGGAGAAACCACAACCATCTAATATTTCAATTGCATAGTTCTTGTTCATCCCAATGAAGAAGAATGCAATGTCAAGGAATATTTCCTTATTTTCACGATCTAATGCGTCAAAGCTTATTCTAAGCTTTTGTTCAATTTCATCAGGCCGGATATTTCTCAACTTCTCCAATGCACTTATCCATTCAGATGTTCTTCTTTTGTCAATTAGAAAAGAACCGAAAACCTTTAGAGCTAATGGAAGTCCTCTTACATAACTTACTACATCTCTTGAGAGTTCCAAGTAACCTTCTTCAGGACAGTTTTTTCTGAAGGCATGCCAACTAAAGAGTTGCAGAGATTCATGAGGATCCAATTCTTTCACTGAATATGTTTCATCTACTGGAACCAAATTTAGCAAATGCTTGTATCGAGTTGTTATGATGATTTTGCTTCCTTCTCCAAACCACTCATGCTTTCTGGCTAATGCCTCTAATTGGCTACTTTGATCCACCTCATCAAGAACAATAAGAACCTTTTTATTACAGAGTTTTTTCTGTATCACATCGATTCCTTCACGAGTGTCTCTTATACTTAGGTTCTCTTTTATTAGGATATCAGAAAGAAGATTTTCTTGTAAGCGAGCTAGACCATTGATTTGTTCAGATTTTTTTCCAACATTACTAAGAAAGCTGCTGCCTTCGAATTCTTGACAGAGGCGATTATAGACAGCCTTAGCGATGGTTGTCTTCCCTATTCCGGCCATACCACATATCCCTACAAAGCGGACATCATTTGAGCAGGTACCTAACATTGAGAAAATTTCTTTTACTCTGGAATCCATTCCAACTGGATAAACAGCAACATTCAAAGGCTTTTTGCTCATCCTTGTCAGAACATTTTCAACAATCCTCTGGATAAACTTTTCTTGATCCCTGCCATTTATGTTAATTTCCAATGTAACAAAAATAGAAGAATAAACACAAATGGGTTATAATAGGCCTTAAAGAAAAAACACAAATTTATGCATATATAACATTCTTACCAAGGAAATTAATTTAACATCTTTTTTAGATAATTTTCCAAAACTATTGGGGAATGGTTGGGGAAGATCTCTGTGGATTGATTAAAGATTTTTCAAGAGTGGAAGTTTTGTGAAGGAGATAAATTGCACATATTTACCACGCATGCCGTATATAGTGAGGTTGAAAAGCCAACACAAATCTGGCCAATAACCTTGTGCCATGCTATATATAAATTTATAGCAAAATGCTTAATTAAATATATATTCATAAAGACAGATTTCTAGAAGATATAAATTAAATATCATTTTAGAAATGAACCAAGCTATTTTCTGTAAATGGTTATATATGGAGACTGATTGCTAAACCACAAACTTACTAGGAAAGAATAACAAAAAAAACAAACCAAACAGTTTAAAATATTAATTAGGGTAGCCAAACTACACAATGGTCGAGTTGGTGGATTCGGGTGCAAAGGGTAGTCAAAAACAGTTTCTCAAAAATATGGGCTTTCTTGCCGAATTGTATGTGTGCAGCTGGTCCATTGAAGTTGCTGATCCCAGTGCTATCAAACGATTTGCTAGTACTCAGGCTTTGAGCAGGGGGTTGATGATATTGACATCCTGATATACTTTGATGTTGCTTGCAAGAATGGACATGGGGCGGCTGTAGAAAAGCAATGTGTGGAGGCTTTCTGTTCATGAGAGTGGTGTCATCTCTCCCAGCGATTGATACAGAACCAGTGGAAGCATTGTCCCTTCTTTTGGCTCTCAAACATTAGGTTAATTGTATTTGGAGACCTAGGCCAGCCGTTTATGATTGCCAACATATACAGTTTTTTTTTTTTCTTTTTTTTTTTTTAAGAATGGAAATGAGCAATATTGGGCACTTGTTAGTTTGAAATGAATTTATTTTTCAGAAAAAAATGTATTTGATTCATAGTTTTTAACTATTACTCTTTTGGAAAGTCTACTACTACTTTTGGAAGGCCTACTATGGAGGGATTTAAACAATGTTTAGATACCAATTTAACGATGGAATAGCCTGTGCATTTTATATAATGAAAAGGAGACTCTCAACCATCTCATGCTCTCTTGTCATTTTGCACAAGGGATATGGTTGTTCTTACATTTGGGGATAAATCCCCATAACTGCAAGGAATGAAATCATGCATGAAATAGTAAAAGAATGGCAGAAAACTAAATTATAGTTTCTATAAAAAATGCCACAAATATTTGTTTATTGTTTTGAGATTAATTTGTGATGCTCAAAACAAGAGATTTTTTTTTTTTTTTAAATAAAAAACAAGCCCGAAAGAGATTTTACAGGAATGGAGTAAATACACCAAGTGGTGCATGACTCAGTAGGTACATTAACCCAGCAGAGATGTGGATTTGAGTCCCGCCACCCGTTAGCACCAAAGTTGAATTATTACTGTGATGCATTAAAAAATGGGAGTAAGGTGTTGCGGATGGCTAGATTTGGACAAATGGTGGGTTAGAATTTTTGGTTCGCTGCCGAATGTGTAATGTTCCACAGTCTTCAAAGACATCATATACGTTTTAAGGGGATTGATAAGGGTGGATAAGAAGAACGCTAATTGGGAAAGTTTGGACTTGCAACTAGGGGAGTTTGTTGTTTGAAATTTCTAATTAAACTAGTAGATGTGGTTGTGAAGGGTGCTTGCATTTGCTAAGGGTGAAGGTAGAAAGTAGTGAAACCTGGTGTAAGGTGTCGGTGGAAAAAGTAGATTGTGATCCCTGTTTTGATCCTCAACAGAGTGCTAAGACAAATACTCAGAATGGTAAACTCTGCAGGCTGAGGATTTTTGAGAGGGCGAGAAGTTGTGCTCTTCGATCATGCCCAAAGGAGACGTAGGAAGAGGGTAAACAAAAGTTGAGGCGTTTGATAGGTTTTGTCTTCTATTTTAGTAGACAAAAGGGAGATTAAGGGGGAGAGACGGTGATTTTGGCTGGGCTCAGATTTTCTACCCATGAATTGTTCTTACATCCCAACCCACTGGTAATTATAGCAGCACATTGGGAACAATTTGTGGGTAGTAGATCTAGAGTGGTTTTGGCTAGGGGTTGCTTCAGTGGTGAGGGAGGAGGAGGGGTGCCTTGGTACTTGTAACTAATGACGGGTGGTCCTAGTTTAGGTGAAGAAGGCAATGTCATGTTTCAATTTTCAATTTCAAACTTGTATTAGTCATTGATGGGGTCTGCATTTAGGGGTGTTCACTGGTCAGTTTGGTTTGGTTGAAAGGCTAGTCGAACCTATCTGGTAGCGATGGTTGAAAGATCAGTTTAGTTTGTTTTGGTGGGGCAGGGATAGGGGTGGGGATTAATAGGTATCCCCAACTGGGGTCGGGGAACCTATATTAATTTATTTTTAAAATTTTAAAATATTATTTATATTTTAAAATTTTTATTTATTTTTCAAGTCCCCATGAGGATCCTATTTCCATTGACGATCTGGGATGGAGGACAACCTTTATCGTCGATGAGAATCAAGGTCGGGGATGGGGAATATATGATCCCCGTCCTAAACCCACCTTATTGTCATTCCGATTATCTGATCGGTTTGGGGAATTAGTCACTTGAAACAGATTAACCAATCAAATCAATTGGTTCAAAAGATTTAAACTTAAAAAATTAAATTTAAATTAAAAAATAGCAATGGTATTATTAAAAAAAAATATGTTTAAAATTTAAATATATATGTCAAGTTGAGTAAGTTTTGATTGATTTGCACAAGGCCAAACCAAAATGATCCGACCTCTTGGGTCATTATAAATGGTTGAACCGAACTTAACCAAAATTTCTAAAAAACCAATCAACTTGGGTTGAGTTGGGTCAGATTGGTCAGTTTTATTGGTTTAATGAACAACCCTATGTCTGATAAATTTTCAAGTAAACATGAAGGGTTCAAGGTGGGTTTATTAAATAATCCAACAGGTAACCCATTGAGCTTCAAAGTATTTGCTAGGACTGAGCACATGGATTGGTTCTACCTAGAACCGATTGAAATTGACCTCGAACCAATTCTTCGGTAGGATATAGTTCCAAAATCTTGGAACTAACTCTCATCATGTTGATTCCAGGGTCTAGGGCTTTAACCTATCGAAACCAGTCTTCATTGGCCTTGGTGGAACCAGCTTGGGTGTAATCTAAAGTTAGAATGTGGGTTTTAACAATCAATTATGTTTTCATTATGATGTATTATTTGGATTGATTGTAGATTATATTCTATTTGCCTTGGAACTGAAACAAATTGACCCATCTTCACCCCTAATGTTAGGTTAATTGCAGTTGTTAGTGGGATTTGACATTTAAAAACCCAAGCTTTGGTGCCCCTCTCAAACATTTGGGACTTTGGTTGGGAGGCTTTAAAGAGGGGCCCTGATGTGGCAATTCCAAAAACAAATGAAAACAAAAACATTCACTTTCTAGAACGCATCTTAGTTCTTTATTTTATATATTTATTTTTTTTTGTGAATAAGGTACAGCTATATAACAAAATTTTTGAGGAATAAGAACTAACCAAACATGCATCTATACTAATAATATATATATATATATATATGTATGTATAGCAAGACGGTCCACGTCACCATGCCTCTCCTTTCTCCAAATTCCCTTCCTAATTTTCTGTTTTTTTGAATTTTAAATTTTTTTAATTCCACATAATTACCCATTAAACCAATAAGTTAATAGCATACACTAAACTATTTCTAACAACCATAATGAAAGGGGGATTTGCTTTTCTAATGTTTAGCCAAGTGGCACCACTTTCTCCCATTTTCTCATAAATTGTCTCTCACTCATATTTATCTCTTAAATTATCTCTAATTTAGTAGAGAGGTTCACTCCTAAGCTATTTCTAATTCCTATTTATCATCTTCCCCACTTTTTACCTACATCTATCTAAAGACAGTTTCAATTAAAATACTTTAGAATTATTTACATATTATAACGAAATTATATACTAACTTTAAAATATTTATTCAAAACACAAAAATTAATTATAATAGATTTTAGAATATTCATATTATCAATAATTCTATATTTTTACAAAATTCATAATAAAATTATGTAGTAATAATATAAATTAAAATTCTATGAATTATTCAAACTAAATGTTATACAAACAATAAAAATTAATATTAAAACATAAAAAATATTTAAATATGTCAGAAACTAAATATATTAAATAACAAAACATTAAAAATAGCTAAATAATTATATGACAAAATATTTAATATTATGTAATAACTTTTAAAATAAATAAAATTCAAATTTTAACATGACTAAATTTTAAATAGTTAAAATAACGAAATTATGTAATAAAATTCATTTTAATAATAATTTAACATTTTACAAAATTAATAACAAATTATGTAATAATAGTACTAATTATAATTTTATGTATTGTTAAATTCAATAAATAATTAATATCTTAAAAATTTAAATAACAATATTATTTAAATAATTAAATAATAATGTAAGTAACAAATTTCACTTATAACAATCAATAATTATAGAAAATAAATTTCAAAGTATTTATATTTCTTAGTAATAATTTTTCAATAAGAGTGTACATATTATTTATTTATATATACTAAATTTAATATTTATTGTAATTTTAGTAATTATTTATTGTAATTTTTGATAAATGTGTTTTCAATAATTATTTATAAATCTATTTATGTTTTCTTATTTAACAGAAAATTGTCAATAATTATTGGAGATTAAACAACTATTATTTAACTTTTGAAATTTAATTTATTGTATTTTTATTATAAATTTATTTTTTGTAATTATATATTTTTTATAATTCACTGATTAATATTTATTAGAGATTAAACTATTATTTGATACTACACTATTTATTACCTAATTTATTATATTTTCAATATTTATTGTATTTTTGTGATTATTGTATTTTTATTAGATACCTGTTGTATCTCCATTATAAATTTATTTTCAACAATTGTGTATTCTGCTATAAATTTTCAATAATTGTTGGAGATTAAACAATTGTTATTTATTAGAGATTAAAATAATAATTTAGTTGAAATTAAGAGTGTTCAAAGAGTTCAGTTCAGTTACAAATTGTTTTGCCAACCAAATCAACTTGGTCACTTAAGGAGTTTATCACCCGAAACCAACTGACCATTAGAGAAACCTACCAACTCGGGTAGTATTGGTTTTGGTCTATTTTCCGTTTAGTTTGTCTGTTCAAAAGATTTAAAATTAAAAAATAAATTTAAATTTAATAAATTATAGTGGTATTATATATATAAAATATTAATATATATATATATCTATGGTTGGGTCGGTTTATTTTTGGTCAATTTACAAATGGGAAAACTAAAACTAACATAACTTGGTCGGGTTGGAAAATTATCGATTTACAAATAGGCAAATCAGTCCACTTGTCATTCTACTCTTTCAAAACTTCCTCCAAAATCCCCATTCTAATTTTCTAAATTTTTAAAGCTATCTAATTGGGGAAGATTAAAATCACTTTTCTCCTAAAATTTCTCCCACTATATATCTTCTTTCTCATACTAATGAGAAAACTCTATCCCACTTATTTTAATAACTTTGGTAAATTCATTTAGAGATGATTAATTGTGTAAATTATTTTTGGTAAATCTTATAATGAATTTTCACAAATTAATTTTGTCAAATTTACTAAATTTTGGTATATTCTCAAAATTCATTTCACTAAATTAATGTTGATTTATTTTGTTAAATTAAAGTTTAGCCAAACATTAATATTTTTTCTAATTTATTAATGAATAATTTCTTAACTTTAGTGTCAATACCCAATTTTTGCTCGGTCCCTTCACCCTACCATTTTGTACTCTCCTCTTAGACCCCAAAAACTTGGAAACACAACCAGGTTAACTTGATACTTTCCAAAACCCGAAGTACCCTCATCTGACACAATCCACGGGATGAATGAGAACCTTGAGATCAATATCAACATCCGATCAGACATCATCCCCATACTTGGAAAACTATAACTTAGTTACGCATCAATTTTCATGACTAAACTGCAAAGATCCACCATTTATCATGCCAACTTCCTTTCTAACGGCCCCGATCTATGCGATATTCAAACTCCAACTCCTCAAAAATCAAATCTAACACACCCATCACCTCAAGATCACTAGGAAGCAATCAACTAGCGAATCCCACCACAAATCTACGATGATTAACCGCAAAAACACCAACATCCCATTTTCATGGCCTTGAACGATTACCAAGATTGACCATATCTTTCTTAGATCAGAACTATCCGCGTAATGCCTCACCTTAATCCATGCCTACCCACCAAATTGTAGCTCAAAATTCCTTCGTTTAACACACCATTAAGCCTAGATCCTATTTCAACAAATCTCATTAATTAGAGCATACCATCCGACATCCCAACTTCATATGACTAATCAGACCTTACCACCTTGTTTAGAAACCCAAAAACCCTAGAACGTCAAATTGCACAACCAAAGTCCTCCATTTGATCATTGAAAAATTAAGATTCCATTTTGGACCCTCTTGTTGATTGAAAAACCACACCTTTGATCAAAGATCCATAGCTTCCATCAGATTCAGGACGATAAAAAATGCATACTTACCAAATTGTAGCTCAAAATTCCCTTGTTTGACCATTCATCAAACAAAGATCCTATTTTAGTAAATTTCATTAATTAAAGCTTACCATCTGTCATCCCAACTTCATGACCAATCAGACCTTACCATTGTATTTGGAGACCCAAAAAACCCAAGCACATCAAATTTCATGACCAAATACTTTCATTTGACCATTGAAAAAGTAAGATTCCATTTGGGGCCCTTTCATTGATTGGAGAACCATAAGCTAAAACCATAATCTAAACCAAATCAGTCAATCTACACCTTTGATCAAAGATCCATCACTTCCATTAGATTCAAGACGTTCAAAAAGTCCTAACCTACCAAATTTTATCCCAAAATTCCCTCGTTTGACCCTTCATCAAACCAAGATTCTATTTCAATAAATCTCGTTGATCCGAACTTGTCATCCATAGATCTCAATCATCCCGGTCCTACTTGACCAATTAGACATCACCACTATATTCAAAGACCCAAAAAGCCTTAGCATGTCAAATTTCGCATCCTAATTCATCTATTTGACCATTAAAGTAGAAAGATACCATTTCGATACACTTGATTAAGTTACCACATCATCTATCCCAACCTGAAGCTTCAAAAGGGTGATGGCTGATGGTAGACTCATTCTTGACCCATTAGAACACTTGGACCAATGAAATAGAGCCTAATATACCCAAAAAGCCCAAAAACCCCATGATATCCCTACTTAAAACCAATAACACTTGGACCAATGAAATAGTTGGTCAAATTTACATTTTTTGCCACTGACAGCCCCAAATACGAGACTATCTTGATAGGCACACCCTAAGCTCCCATTGACACACAAAACCCATGAAAACAACCCCTAAATCGAAGAAAATGTTTCATCAAATAAGAAAGCTTGACTAGGCATCTGTTTCTTTAAAGGATTTTTGCCTATTTTAGTGAAAAATTGCTATTGAGTCCCAGGTATTATAGCTGGATGAGTTTCAAAACCTTTCTCCTCCTTTTTCTCTATAAATAGAGGCCTAGCTCGAGCTTGAGGGGGGGGGGGGTAGTTTCCCAACTTATGTAATACACCATTCTACTTGAAATCCTGAAATCCTTGAAACTAGCTCAAGCCTTAAATTTGTTTCGCCTATTTTCCAGACTTAACACCAGAAATGCTCAGCCCATCTTCGTAACTCGCTCAAGTTTTGTTTAAAGTCTTTCTATCTGCTGGAAAGTTTGTTTCAATGTCACACACGAGAGATTTGAAATCTGCATGAAACATCCAAGCATTCAATAGTTTCAAACCTCTTTGGAGGTCATCCAACCACTCTTTTGTTCAGTTCGACTACTGGAACACCATTGACAAGGTTACATACGAGAGGTAACCTTGGAGAAGCATTGTTCTCTACTTCTTCTAAATTGAGTATAGAGGCAGAGAGGCAAGGGTCTTAGGGAAATTAGTACCTGAGACCCAATAACATCACCTTAAAGTCGGTCTCAAGAGAAGCTAAGAGCACGCTTCTCCAGATTTCATAAATTCTAGCTGTTGTATTTATCAGTTTTCCAAAATAAATTGAGCCCAAACAACTCCTGTATTGGATTGCTACAGCAACTTGGAGAGAGGGGTGCCTAATACCTTCCCTCTCCCAATCCTTGGGACCCGAAATCACTCAATTGTGTGCCTTTTTCTTGGAGAACGGAATCACTATGAAAAACTTGAATTGAATTTTTCAAATCTTAAAATGAGGGCCCATTTCCTCCAAAAATGGGTGGCGACTCCATCTTTTTGAGCCAACCATGAGTATCCTAGAGCTCACATATAGGAAATTATTAATTTATTATTTTTTGTAATTTTGTTAATTTTGGTGAATTATTAGTTTATGAAAGTAAAGTAGTTTTGCTAATTTTGGTAAGTTTTGTACTTTAATTTTGGTATTATTTTATTTATATGGAAAATTAAATTTGTGAACGATTTTGTTGTATTTATTTTGAAAATTTTGTATATTAATTTTCCTAAAAATTTTAATTTTTGGTAATATTGGTACTTTTTGGTAGTTTAATTACTGTCATTCTGGTTATTTGGAAAATTAATTATGGAAATTTAAGTAAATTAGTTTTGGAAATTTTGTTAAATTTTGGTATATTCCCAAAATTTATTTTTCTTTATTTATTAAATTAAGAATTAACCAAGGAATATTATTTTTCTAATTTACGAATTTATTAATTTTTGTGAATTATTAATTTATGAAAGTGAAGTAATTTAGTTAGTTTTGATAATTTTTTGCATTAATTTTCCTAAACATTTTAATTTTTGGTAAACAAATTTTGGTAATGTTCGTACTTTTGGTAGTTTAGTTATTGTAGTTTGGGTTATTTGGAAAGTTAATTATCGCTATTTAGTTAAATTGGTTTTGGAAATTTTGTTAAATTTTGGTATATTCCCAAAATTAATTTCACTAAGTTACTTTTTATTTATTTTGGTATAAAAGTTAACCAAAGATTATTATTTTTCCTACTTTATGAATAAATAATTTTGGTAATTTTGGAAATAATAATTTATTAATTTGGGTGAATTATTAATTCCTGAACATAATGTAATTTTGCTAATTTTGGTAAATTTTTTAAATTAATTTTGCTAATTTTGGTGATTAATTTTGTTATATGGGAAATTAAATTTATGATTCATCTTGTTATTTAAATTTTGATAATTTTGTATATTAATTTCCTTAAAATTTTAATTTTTGATAAATAAATTTTCATAATGTTCGTAATTTTTGGTATTTCAATTGTTGTTATTATGATTGTTTTGGAAATTAATTTTGGTAATTTAGGTAAATCAATTTTTATAATTTTGATAATTAGGTGAATCTAGTAATTAATGAAAACAAAATTTAGTTGCTCTCATTACAATTTATTTTTTAATCAATCAGCTACAAGGAATCATGGTTCTCGTACTCTTGTAAGAAAATTTTGGGTATGGAGAGTTTCATTTGATTAAAACTATTATTTAAAAAAAAATTATAAGAGACCTACAACATCATCCATTTTCATCTAAAAACATTTAAGTTATCAAACTATTTATATAAAACATATCAATGAACTAAAGATATGTTATGATGTGCCCTTTATATACTAAAACAAGGAAGCCATCTTGCTTTTCCTTTTCTTAAATTTTTAATTTTATTTTATTCGATGTCTATTTTATAAACAACCAATAGATAAAGAAAGGGAGGACTGCTTTTCTAATGTCTAGCATGTGGCATCATTATCCCCTTTACTGGAGTCCTACACTCCTCTAATTTCCTTCTATTCTCTCCTCCATTTTTTCATAAAAAAATGATTTAAGAACCTTATCTCTAGAAAAGCACACCCATTATTCTCTCCTAAATTATCTCTATTTCCTATTTATCCTCTCACCCATTTTCTCATCTATATCTATTTAAAGAAAGCTTGAATTAAAACGTTTAAGAATTATTTAAATATTATAATGAAATTATATAATAATTTTTGAAATATTTGTAAAAATACAAAAATAATAATAATAAATTTAATCATATTCAGGCTATTAATTATTATATATTTTAAAAAATTCATAACAAAATTATGTAATAACAATACAATATGAATTATAATTCTATGGATTATTTAATTTAACAAGAAAATAATATTTTAAAATTATAAATACAATTTCTTTATATGCTATTAAAATAATAAATATTTTAAAAACTTAAAATTGAAAATATTATTTAAATATTTTAATAACAAAATAATTACAATATATTTCACAACATTTGAACTAATAAAAATTTGATATTTTATGTTTATATATTTAATATTTTATATATTATATAATCAAGAAATAAAATTAGGTAATAACAGTATAAATTAAAATTTTATGGAAATATAAAAAATTAATAACTAAATCGTATGTTAAATCTTATTTAATAAAAAAAGTAGACTAAATGACAAAGTTAAGTAACAAATTAAAATATATATTAAAAACACAAAAAATAATTAAAATATATTTCATAGAATATGATAAAAGGATTATAAAATATAAATAATTCAAAATTTTTTAAATATTATTGAAATAATGAAAATATATTAAATAATCTAGAGGTATTGAACCTTACAAATAAAAAATATGTTATAACATTCAAAAAATATTTTTAATAGATATTAAAAAATAAAATAATAATTACAATTATTATTGTACTAATAATAAAAACATTATTTCACTTCTATCAATCAATAATTATTAGAAAAACTAATATTTATTATAATAGTTTTAAAATCTTTATCTATATCTATTATATATTTATATATACTAAAATTAATATTTATTGTGCTTTCAGTAATTATTTATTGTATTTTTGTGATAAATATATTCAATAATTATGTATAAATATATTTCATTTTTTTAATTAATTGTAAATTTTCAATAATTATTAGATATTACACTATTTATTGATTAATCTAATATATTTTCAGTATTTATTGTATATTTTAAATTTATTTTTAATAATTATTTATTTTTATATAATTTTTTAATAGTATATAAAATATGAATAATTATTAGTTTTTTAAAAAGTTGAAATATAAAAAAAATTTCTATTATGTGTCTTAACAAAGCCTGTGCACTCATGGTTCCCCACCAGTTTTAGTATAATGACTTATTGCTTGTCTTTTAAGTGAATGACTCATTCTATAAGTAGGTTGGGAGCTCTAGGCTGAATGGCATTTTGGGTTGACTATTATAACCCTAAATATTTTGTTATATCACTATTTTTATTCACTAGACGTCTAAAAGATAAATCAATAATTAATATTTCAGCCGTTAACAAATCTCCCCTTGCATGCATTTATAAAACTTTATATTTTTAATTTCTCTTGCATTGTCAATTATTATTTTGCCTTTTTTGTATTACAACTGCTAATTATTAAAAATTCATAAACAATTTAAATCCTAAATCAATTAAAACTTAAATAAAAAATACTAATGTTAATAAGGTATCACTATGAACAATTAATATTGAATTTGACATAGGATCCCGTAGTTGCAACCCGCTACAATCTTCATATATATATCCTTCCATTTTGGATATTTGGAATGGAAGATTGGGACCAACATAGGATGGGCCACATCAAGGAGAGACTCGTAAAAATATCATGATATGATGAAATGACAACAAATTGATTGTATTTTCTTGTCATTTAAAAAATTTTCATCACATTAATTTTCACCACTGTTCAAATTATTGAAAACAGCCAACCTTTGTCGGTTGTCTCCTGACAATATCATAATAACCTACCTAAGTTTTAATTTCACAAAAACCTCGCCTGTAATATTGAAAAAATCTGCAGTTACCTCCTTCTTCTTATTGTATGGATGGAAAACTTGGCTTAATGTACTAGTTTTATATTAACTGAGGGTTGGTTCGTTGGTGTATTAGCTGGTTTGTTTCAATGTTGATATAGAATTAAATCCTGTAACTATTATTTTGGAGAAAAAGAGGTCAGGAAAGTTAAATATTAATGGTGCATAGCACCAAATACAGAAAAAAAATGTATTAATTTTATGAAAGTACCCATTTTACCCTTATATTTATCAATTTAGATGAGAATTTATTAAAATACCTTAAAAAGAAATTTTCACTTTTAACTTAAAAAATCTTGGAGTTAGAATTTTAATTATTCTATAAAAATGTTAAGTCTAGATAAGTTTAGAAGGGAAAATCCAACACTTTTGAATAATATAGAAAGATGTCCCAAGGGTAATTTAATAACTTTGAAGTCTTAATTACTTAAAATATTGATGCAAAGGGGGTAACTGCAGATTTTTGGTAAACTACAAGCCTACAACGAAGGTTTTTATATTATTTATATAAAATATATAGAGAGAGCTGTCCTTGCTTTAATTCCAATGGCAACGTAGGGACACTCTAACAGTCGGGTCTGAAACTTATATGAATGTAATAAAACAACCCCTCCTTCACGAATCTCCATTTTTAATAATTTTGAACTGTTTACATATTAATTTTGAACAGATCAGTGAAAAACTTGTTTAAGTTGTTGAAGTTAAAAGTAAGAAAGCATGTAGAACAAATGCATCCACAGAATTAAGTGATTAATTAACAAAAAAAAAAGATTGTGAGTGAGAGCTGGGGAGTACTCGTTTTGTAGATTGAACCCAGCTAAATTGGAAGCATTGGTGAGAGCTTCTCGCCACGCTTTCAACTTCTCCTCTGTGAAGCGCTTGTCGTTGTCGTGCCTGGCAAAAGCATCCGCATAGCTCCCGCTTTGTTTCCTGATGTAGGACGGATCGATGTCATAGAAAACAGGAAGAACGATCTGACCCATATTTTCTCTGCACTCCATGATCTTCAAGAGTTCGTCAAGGCACCATGAAGACGAAGCATAGTTCTTCGAGAAGACGATGATGGAAATGCCTGAGTCTTCGATTGCTTTCAGGAGTTCTGGTTTAATTTCTTCTCCTCTGCTGAGTTCGTAGTCTATGAAAACCTCGATCTTTCTTTGTTTTAAAGCCGTGTGTAGGCTCTCGGTGAAGGTCGTTCGGGTGTCATCTCCTCTGAAACTCAGAAAGACATCGTACGTCCATGGAGAAGTAGTGATGGAAGTGGGAAGTAAAGAAACTTCACTGGTTTTCATGGGTGAAGCCATTGAAATGCCAGAAGGAAAGCACAAGAGATAAAGAGAATGCAAATGCCTGTAGCTTATAGCTTATCGACGGTGAATTATAATAACCTGCTATACCGACAAAAATAATATAAAATAAGCATGGCCGGCAGAAAGGACAAATTATTAATAGTAGGATCCGTGTTCAAAGAATATCAGTATACTGGTGCTCTGGTGGGTAGGGTTGTTAGGATATGAACCAGAGCTCGCATCAGCTGTAAGCCTGTAGCCACTGTTACAGTCTCTGTATGTATCCTTCAATTCTATAGAGGCATATATACACAATAGGCTGAACTTATTAATATTGTAATTCCTAATCAATGGTGTTTAACAGTTCAAGGTAATAGTCCCCCAGGCTACGAAGTATCACCATATGATATCTCTCCTTGCCACCCGACAATCATGGTGGGGGAGGACATCAAGCTTTTCTGTGTGCTTAGAACTTATTCCATGAACTAACTTTATAAATTTCCACCCGCCATATTTGAATATATTTCTTATAGTCAGCTAATAACAGAACTTTAGAATCTTGGAAATTGAGTGATACAAGCATATATATATATATATTATCTTTCATTTTTCATTTTTTTTTTTACCCCAAACTTTATTCCCTGTGGAGGGGTGGCCACCTTAAGATTTTATTAACCATTTTTAAAAAGCAGAAATAAAGATAAAACAGGCCCAACTTGCCCCATACCCAGAATATAAATTACTCTCCCTAAGACTCTCAACCCATCCCAGAATATAAATTAGCGAATCCAACATGACAAGAAGTTGTGAAAATCTTCAAAAAAGCTTTGAACAGTCAAGGAAGAAAGTAAGGATTTTATCCCCCTAATGATATAAGTTGCTGCCCAGGGGATGCTGGCACTACCTTTCATTATGTACACAAGAGTCTTATTGTCACTCTCAACTTCAATCTCTAATATGCTGTGGTCAAAACAACATTTTCGGCCATTAAAAAGAGCCATGAATTCAGCAACCATGACAGTTTTTTGGCCATACTAGTTATGAAATGCTAAAAGGAAAGCATCCTGAGCATTTCCAACAACTCCACCTCCGCTTTGTCCAGGATTACCTCTACTAGCCCCATTCACATTGAACTTATAAAGAAAAACCTGTGAATACTTCCAGTCTTTCATCTTTTATCTTGATTGTTGAAAGGAAGGGAGACTGGGAAAGGGAGGCTTCTTCCTTGCTAGAGAAGAAATGGACTACAGCGCAATAAAATTGTTCTTTGAATGTGTGAAGGGGTGGCCTTCCGTAATACCAGGAGGCAATGAATCACTCAAAAGCTAAGCAGCAGTTTTTATAAATAATATTTTTTGATCTA